>NW_020955248.1:753819-769975 GCF_003031625.1 Empidonax traillii | reverse complement strand
AAAAGAAAAAAAAAAGAAAAAAAAATCACCTTGGTCTGACTTCACAAGCAGAAGGGCCCCCAAGCAAATGCGAGACAATAAGGAGCATGCAGGAGCTACGAGGCTACTTAATGCCACTACTTACGCATTAAAACTTGCTGTTCCAAGGCATCACTTATATATCAGAGCAATAACATCTAGTTTATAACCATTCAGGAATAGAGGAATATACCCCACAGAGGAATATGTACCTCACTTTCCATTTGTTTTTTTTAAACACAGTGTTAACAATAAAGGCTTTCCAGTCTCATGAAGCCCCTCAGTTCTGTCATATATACAGCGAGTTCACTTTGAGATCTATGAAATAAAAACCTCTGTTTCCCAAACGCTGCTGGTAAATTCTCACATGGAAACAGTTCTAAGAATGACTATTAGAACCGTTCTTCTCTGAGAAGGTTGTTTCTTGTGTACAGTTCAATATTTCCACTGGCTGAAGTTTGTTTTTCTTGTTTACAGCCATGGAGCCAAATGAGGTATGGGAGAGTTAGCCCATTTCTATTCTCAGCTTGTGCTTCAAATAGAATTATTAAACTCAGCTTCAGCTGGATGCTATTCTCGTTCTTCTAATCAAACGGAATGCTTAACAAAGCTCCGAGCATAGCATCTGATCTTCACGATATGTTAGTACAAGAGGTCCCAATTCAATTTTCATGTTTTGGGTTGAACTGGCAGATGGACAGTATTCGGGAGAAAAGACAAACCCAGACAACCTCTCTTACCATCACTACTAAAACCCCCATACATCTCTACACCTGCAGAGATGGAATAAAGCTAATTTTAAACTCCCTGAAGACCAGCTCTAGCAAGGAAATTTACAACAATATGTCACCAGACAATGTGGAACAGAGCCATGTTTTTTTAAAAAGATCAGGAGAAAAACCATCTCAAAAAGATCTTTAAGATAAACAAGAATTCATGAATGTCAAAAAAAAAAGTCCACGCCAACGAAGTAACTGCTTAGTTTCCTACCACAAACTCCTCTTCACACCCCCCCTCCCCCAAACCCACGCACACGCAGCTTGTTGCGTCTTAACTCGATTATAGTTAACTCCTCATTGACACAAAGCAGCATCGCAGCCAGGTACTTTGTTCCACACTTTGTGCAGCGAGATGATTAGTCACCAGCAGAACACAAGCTAGCCTGATCCAAAAAATGATTAAGATATGAAGCTGTGGGTGGATCGTCTTTGAAAGACCACCGCAGGTCTTTGAAAACTCCACTGCAAGAGGAAGAAAATATGTTTAAAGAAAAATGCCAAAACAGAGCATTGACAAGTGTCAGCTGGCGAGTGGAAAGAAAAGCAGAAGATGGAAATCTAGTTTATTAGGACAAGCTCTTTCCTGTCGCAGGATTGGTATTGCTTCCGATGTCAGCCAAAGCCAGGAACTTAGTAAATAGGAAGCTTTTTTTGGTGTGTTTGTACTCTGAGATGAAGACATGACAAAGGCATCAGTTTCTGCATTAGAATAGAGAAACCAGATCCTATAAATGCCACAAAGATCTATCAGGGTGAGCTGCAGTTCAAAACACTTTTTAAAAAAAGCTAAAATATTATGCTTCTGCAACCATCACTACCTGACCTGCTACAACCCACAAGAGTGGACTCAGCCATTTGGTGTGTCCACTGCCCACAACACAAGAGAAATGCAGGTATTCAGCACATTTGGCAGGTGTTGGGAAGAGGGTGTGTGTGGGGGGATGATGATAACAACACTGTCTGACCCCACATCCTGCAAAAGAGGGTACAACTCCAGACACAGAAGCCTCGCTCTGGACACCCACGTTCAACAAACATCCTGCGTCTGCATGCTTACCTCATCAGTTTGCCCTTGCTAGCTACTGCAAGCTAATTTCCCACTCACTCTTCCTCCTACCTTGTAATTCCACCCCCCCTCAGCTTCCACTTCTCACCCTCTCAAATTTCTCCATAATAAAACTCCCATCTTACTTCTTTTGAGAGACAAAAGATCAGTCCAAAAATTCAAGACCTTCCCAGAGGTCCTGAAACTGCTGTGATGCAGCGGAAGACAGGCTTGCTCAAATAGCTCTGAGATGGAAGGGCAAATCCTAAATTTACACTGAGCTGCCATGTCCCATATGAGGTAAAACCTGCTTTTAATAAAAGCCATAGGGGCTGTCCAAGAACTTTGCAAAAAGTAGATGTTCGGAGGACTAGAAGCCCCAGAGCTCCAAAATTCTGCGGGCCAGCAGCCAAGCCCCTCACAGGAACACACTGAGGATTTCCACAGGTGGTCTCACAGCTGAGAAGGCTCATAGCTTCATTTAGAATAAATACAGCATACAAGAGATGCTTCAAGTGGGGTGGGGTGAGGAAACAAAGGATTTGAGTACAGAACTCACAACAGTAGCCAATGTTACCCTGCAGACTCTGTCCTGCAGTTCCCCCTTCAGACTAGCTTACTTTTCTTGCTTTCCATAGGAAAAGATCTATATTTAAAAAATTATTTAAATAAAATTGGCTTTTAAAAATGGAAGAGAACATGCATGTGCAAGAACAGATGCTATGCTAAATTACCAACTCAAAATACAGCAATTCTTCAAAAACCTCAAAGTGTCACAGGCAGTCCAGCACAAGGCATTTTTAAGTGCAAGATTAGGCAGGGTCTATTGAAATGCAGACCGCTTTCCTTGGCAAAGATTTTTTAGTCTTCCAAGGGGAAGTTCCTATCAGTAAAGTAGGATCACAGATACTGTGAGGAGACTGGAGTCATGGAAGAATATCACTCAGGCAGTACAATCCAAGAATTCTCATTGCTAAGAATTAAGAATTTTTTTCCCCTCTTCAAATCTAATACATGCTTTCCCCACATGTTGTTTACCTTGGATCTCTCTATGGGATCCAAAAACAGAATTTGCTGCTAATCAAGGTCCATTTCTAGCTCAGTTCTGTCCAATTCCTGTGTCCTGGGCCTGTGCCAGTTTCTTGAATATCTTTGCAGTGCCAGGCAATGCTTCAGTTGTCCTATTAGCCCCTCCTCCCAGGGGAGAGGAGTCAGTTTTCAACCAACTTATTACCACAGATCCAGGGCAGCATTTGTTATTAATACTGAATTTGGCAAAGGGTAAGAAGACCCCACTTTTTATAATGCATTCCTCACACAGCAGAGCCGAGCCTGGAAATCCTGTTTAGCATATACAGAATGGTATGTCTTGACTGCGCTGGGTTTCTGAGCTTTTAATGAGGGCAAATTGAATTTGCGTTGCCAATTTAGATTTCAGAGATGCATTTCAGCCTTTCCGCATGATCAGCAATCAAAGGGAGAAACCTCTGCTGTCTATATGGACCCGTGCTGCAAAGACTGACTTACCACAGACAGGCAAATAGGATTCTGAAGTCCTGACAGCAGGCCACAGGGAAAACAGCACTGGAGAGAAAGTCTTAAACAGGCTGGAGTAATCTACACAGGTAGGATCCATTGCGTCTCACTGCTGCAGGAAGAGAGGGAGGAGGAAGGTGGGAAGAGCAATGCACAGAGATGTATCTTTATCCAAGGGATATCAATTGCAGAACAAGGCGGCAGGCTAGAGATCCAGCTCTCTTTCCACCTCCACATGCCCTCTCCCCACAAATGCAGCTGCCGCCACTTGACAGGATAAAAGGCGAATTGTTCAGCTTGCTGCTTTCACATCAAGGAGGGGAGTCTTTGCCAGGGAAAGGGCTGTCAGTTTTTCAGCTGGACAAAGCAATGACAAACACACACCCCCTACACTGCTCTTTTTTGCGTATCTGAATGGGGAAAAAGGAGAAAAAAAAAAAAAGTCTCTGTAAACATTTTAAGAGGAGACATTTTGGATTTTTTTTTTCTCTTAAGGGATAACGTAACCCTTCCCTAGCTCCACCCTAAAAGCACTGTTTTTGGGGAGCACTGCAAACAAGAGATTCAGAACTGTGCACTCCGGTCTCGAAAGAAGCCCTCAGCCACTTGTGCTTCTCTGAAAGTGACGGTAATGGAGTTTGCCGTGATGTCTGTCACTGTCACTTCACTGGGGGGCACAGTGGGGATCCAAGGGAGACTGGCATCCACATCTGCTGCAGAAGGAAAGGTAGATAAGAGCATGTTAGTGAGAGGAAGGTGAGGGAGGAGGAGGGAGGAAGAAGAGAGGGAAGGGAAGGATGGAAAAAGGGTCTCCTTTCTGACAAACAGTAGGTGAAATCAGCCTGAGTCTGCACGAACAAAGCAAGAAAAAGCATGTGCAAACCCTGCCCTCGGAGGCTAAGGGAAAATGGAGGATCACTGCAGGACATAATGGGAAAAGGAAAGAGTAGCAAACGTGTCCAGACACACAGTGGCATCAGAGCAGCCTACAGAGAGGTCAAAAGAGCAGGCAAAACCACTCAGCTCATCTAACCAATTCCCTGATACCTCTCACCCCATCTCAACCCCTAATCGGTTTTGTGTCACCAAAGCACACTCATCCCGCTGTGAGCTCACCTGCTTCTAAATGCCCTACCCTGCTGAAAAGTCAAAAATCAAAAACTCTTACACATGCTCTTCAGATAGTCGTATAGGAGTCAAAGGGATCCAAAATGGAGGGGTTGCCTTCGTAGTGCACCTGCAATGCAGCCTGGGTGTGATTCTCAAAAATCCACCAATAGTGCTCTGTGGAAAGGCTGCTCTCCCTTTCTCATATCCTTCCTTTGCTCCCAGACAGCTCCATACAGGAAACATAAGCACCCTAGCACTTTCTCACTGTATCAATAACTATCAGTCTTCTGCCACCGAAAGCCCCACTTCCTCCCAGCCCCCAGAGACTGCCACATAAACTGAGAGAGGGGAAGGAAAACACATCCTCTCCCTGTCATTTTACCTATACTATATCCCTTGTGATCCCAACCTGGGCAAAGAACAAGTTCCATTAAGAGTATATTTCCTGGCTTCTGTCTCAAGCATCTGGGGTGCCTACTTTCACCTCGGAAAGAGTCCAATCCCCCTAACAATAATTGGGATACTATGCAGGCCATATGTCAAGGGGAGCACAAAAACAGTTTTACAATTCTGTAGTGCCACTCACTCTTGGGATTCCCAAGTGCTCTAGGGCCCCATGCTTCTAGGGAGAACAGCCCCATACACTTGTCCACTGCCAGGATGTAACACTGGGCTCCTCTGTGCTACTCCCATTGCTGCCTCCCTGGATTCTGGGCACTGTTCCAGTCCCTCTCAGAAAGGAAGGAATAGCTTTCATTCCCAGAACACAGTCCTCTCCCTAAAATCTTGTCTAATCCAGCCTGGCTAACAGCTACTCCTAGCAAGGAGTAACAGGATTCCCTCAGCTACTACAAGCAGCATAAGCCCCGTTTTTCCACTCCTCAGGAAAGCTACGCCTTCAGAAGCTCTAATAATGCAAGGATAGAGTTTCCCTGGTAACTGAGAGCAACACACACATCCCACAGCCCTCCCGCACAAGATGCTGGTATCCCTCTCCAAAATGCCAAATGTGCTTGGACATCTCCCACGCCCACACTCCTGCTGCCTACTCAGTGGGATCAGGCAGGAGGGTACCATCCTCTCTCATCCCCCCCTCACATAGCTCTACAGCAAGAGACTTTAGAGGGGTGTGGAGAGGAAAGGGAAGGAGGGGGCAGGGGAGTGCACTATGAGTTCCTAGTGCCATTTCTGTACGCTTCTCAGACGACCACTATGAGAGGAGTGCTGGTGTCCCAGCTCGTCCACTGCCAGCCAAGCTCCTCTGAGACAAGCAGCAGGCTGAGCACGTGTGGATATATGGACAGAGGCAGAGTTCATCACTATCACACCTGTGTGTCACCTCTGCTGGGAGGAAACTGTAAGAGGGGAAAAACTTGCGGTATCTTCTGCACATTTTCTAACACTGGGAGGGGCATCGTGGATGTAGGACTACAGAGAGGCAACAGCACCAAAAACATCAGATTAATCTGTGCTCTTCAAACAAGAAAGAAACCTTGCAAACAAGAGGGCCATAATACGAGCCAGTGAGAGCTGCTCTAAGAACTTGATCTAAAACACAATCCCAGGAGGAGATAACCAAGGAGAAAGGACACAGACTATCCTTCACACGCCCCAGAACTTCACAGCCAAGGGGGGTCTGGCCTTACCTTCTTTGCTGGTGTGCTGCATGGCCTCCCAGTCTTCAGGGCCCTGCCTGGCCTCTAGGCCCACTGCATCATTCAGGAAAAACTCATGCCTGCAGTTTCGGTTCTCCAGGCTCGCCATGCGGGGGAACTTCTTCCTTGACAGTCGCAGGTACTTCTGGTTTTTGCGTTGCTTCCGGAGAGAAAATGGCAGGACTGCTCCCCCAGTCTTCTCTGGGAACTCTGCCTGCCCTGTCTTGGTCCCTGGCAGGCTACTGTCTCCTCCTCCAAACCTCCGCGCAAGAGAGAAACAGAGCTTCTCCTTTCCCTTGTGGGCACTCCTCAAGTCCATGCCATACAGCCGCTGCCGAGAAACACAGAAAGCGTCAGAGTGGACATCTGATCATACAGGCAGGGCTCCCCCTGGGAGCCAGGAAACTATTCTTTGTTCAGCCCCTGAACATCTAGATGAGCTGCTTCTAAGGTGTGCTGCTTCTGTAATGCCATTTCTCTCATCTCTTCCACTGCCATCTAAGCTCTTCCTAATACCTGCTTCCTAGGATAGGCTGCTTTGCTTGGGAACATGCTGAAACTCTGCTTCCAAACAGACGCTACCTTTAACTTGATGGAAAATCCAAGCTCAGCATAAAATTAAAAGAACATACAAACCAGGTAACCTGCAACCACTCAGGCCCTTGATTTATAAAATTCCAGTTCAGAGGGCAAGAGCTGTTGTTTTATTCTGTTTTGCCTTTTTAAAGACAGATTAGCTAACAGGTTAAAACTATCTGCCTAATCACTGATTTCATGGTGGTGTTTGCTTGTTACCTCCAGTTCTGTCCATGTAACTGCAAACAGACAATTCCCACCTCCCTGAGAGCAGAGGAGCAGCACAGCAGCTAAGAGTTAGGAATACACAGAAGAGCAAGAGGCTACCTGCAGTAGGAGGCGCTTTGGTTTGGGGCCTCTTTTCCTGTACCCTGATGCACGGTCTCTCTCTTCCCTGTGAAAGAGGAACACAAATCAAACTAAATACTAAATACCACAGCATAAAACCTAGCTGGAACTTCAACCTTTTGCAGCACATCTCCCTCAATTTACTTCACTAAAACCCAATGGTGACCAGGGTGGGCTTGGAAAACATCCCAGAATTGCTTTCTGTAGGAGTGAAAGCCTTGCAATAGGGGAATTTCTCTGACACGGCTGATGAAGGATGGGGTTAGAGAAACTTATCACCTCACATCACTCCAGTCCAGCTCTGAACCTGATTAAAACCTGAGACTGATGGTTCCTTGGCTCAATGCTGCGAGTTCTTGGCCTCATTTCCTGAACAGTGCCAGTCAAAGCTGCTTTAACCTTGTCTTGTCTGTTTCAACCAACACCAGGGTATCAAAATCAAGCAGGATTCATTGCTATACATCTCATCTTTGACTTAAGCAGAGACAACAGGGTACTTTATGCATATAATGAAATAAAGACAGTATTTCTTTTCCTGTGTTCAGGGAGAGAAAGAACACGCGCCCTTACTTTTCTTCATAAGCCACTACCAGGCGAGGGTCCAAGATATGATCCTCTGGCTCCCATGTGCTGTATCTGAAGAAAAACATAAGGAATAAAAAGTAAACAATACTTAAATGAAACATTCTCTCCACAGGCCTGCTACCAGTGTGCTGCAGCCCTGGATACTGTCTTCACCAGGGTCGGTGGGGCCTGCCACAACATTGCGAGAGCTCTGAGGAATCTCAGCCATTCCCTCCCCAGCTTCCCACAGACACCACCTCCCTTTCCCAAAACAGGCAGGGCCAACCGTCAAGCAGCTCTTCGTAGGAAAACAGGGAAGACTTTTCTCCCCAGGGCCCACTCTACACTGTTCGCAAAGCCTGTGCGGACACTCGCAAACTGATTTTAAGTCCATGCCTAAAAGATCTCATCAACAGCACTCCCTCAAATCCAAAAATCCCATGGAACAATGAGACGTGATCTGATACAGCTTTCTGAAAAATAGGTCTCTCTTAATTTAGAGTGCTCAAAGAGTAAGTACGCTTTCTCACCTGCATTATTAATTACCTCTAATCACTGAAGCCGAAAGTATTCATTTAAGAGTTTAATTTTTCTCCACTGATGCCTTTCACCCAAACACGTTCAGACCTGGCCCCTGGGGCAAGCTGATGGCCACTTGCCAATGCCTCCTCCTTCCGCTCGGCTCCCCCTGCGGGTTGTTCCTATGGAACAGAGCTCATCAGCGCAGGAGGAACCATCTGCACTACGGGCAGGGCCACCAGCACTGCTCCAAACAGGCTTCATGCTCCAACAGCAGCCTGTGAACAGCGTCACTCACTGCCCCAGCTCCGTCCTCGATAGCCAGACAGCTGTGACAAGAGCCAGATCTCAGGAAAGGACTCAACCCATCCAGCAGGCAACTCCAAAACTGGTTGCCAAAGAGCACACCTGCACCTAACAGCAGGGAGAGGCAGCCAAAAATTTGCACTGTGGAAGCTGAAAGGATAGTAAGGTGGTCCTTGTAGCATGTTTGCTCCTAAGGCATCATGCTTGTGCAGAAAAGGTGGGTGGCATGTCTCTACTGTACAAACTCTAAGGCAAGAAGGCAAGTCTGAAACCCCAAATGCCTCAGAAAACTAATTTTCCTGGAATGTGAGGTCCAGGCCCGGAGGCAGAGCCCCTCCCAGACCCCAGGAAGGAGGACCAGAGAAGAGTCACTTGCAGGTGTGCAAAGGTGCACTTGTATCACTGCCTTTAAAAGCGAGAAAGCATTTCAGGATGTTTACATTTCTGGATGAAGCATAGGCTGCACATGAGAGCACACGATACATGCCCACATGTACACGGGGGAGGCGGTTTAGGAATGCTTTTCCCTTTCATCTCTCTAATAGGGAGAAGAAAGGTACTAAAAACAGGAGCATTCCTAGAGAATGGGTCTAGAAATGAAAATACAATTCTTTTACAAAAGGGAGAAACAAAAATATAAAATTCAGATATTCCAAGGTGCACTGAACATCAGAGAGTTAAGAGCAGACGTCTTCATAACCAGCTGATCTCCTTCTCCCTCCCTCCCTCCTTTGCTCATGCCTCCTGCAGCAACCTGACTGTGCGCTGTCAAAGCCAAAATGATGTTTGAAAAGAGGAAGGTTTCCTCCCAGCTGCAGGGATTCTGGCACTCATCCTACAAATTTAAGAAAAATAACAGCACGAGAGGGGAAAAAAGTCATCAGATTGCTTTTCACAGGCAGGAGAAGAAAGGGGATTTGCTTATAAAAAAACCCTGGTGGGTGTTGCCATTTTCTCTGCAGTTCAGATTCTGGCTTCGCTGCAGTAGCAAAACACTGCATTTAAAAAAAACATGGTTGAATTTGCCACGCGCGCGCGCACACAGAGCTTTATATATGGGTACACACAGCCCAGGCTGCAGCAAACTGCAGAGAGCAGGCACTCTGGAAAACATAGATCATATGATCTTCCTTCCCCCTCCTTCTACTCCTCCTCTTCCCCCTCCCCTCTTAACTCCAAGACAAGTTGTAAACAAGCTTGTAGCTAGAATCAGGTTGTCACTCCTCCATTCCCTCACTCCAACAGTGCAATCCAGAAACCTGACGTGCAGGGCATGAGCAAGATTTTTTTATGAAAAAGAGGGGGAAGAAAATGAAATACAAATTACATGTGAAAGCAGTAAAAACTACTGACCTATCCTTATTTCCTTGTATGATGCTTCCAATGGGAATGATGAGATAATAGGTACAGAGATAACAAAGAGCAATGCAACAAGGTTGGGAAGGGGAATGAAGAGAAACAGGACATGGGATGAGCAAATAGACAAAAAGATGCAAACAGCTTGTTGTGCTGCATGCTATGCTGGGCATACGTAAGTTTAGAAACAAGGAACAGAGACTGCTAGTGGGATGAAAGTGACTTCAATGTTCTGAGAATCTTGGTTTTAATACTTCAAACCACTGAGTGAATAGTTAAAATGGAGAGGACAGGGGGAAAGAGAAATAGTCAGTGCTCTTCAGATTTGGAGTTTGGGAAAAGAGGGAAGGTGCTAGGACATGTAACAGCATCAAAAATAGGGAACCCTGACATCACCTTGCTCCTTGAGGAGCTGTGCTTTAAATTCCCAGAAGAGTTTCTGTGTCCCCCAGAGTTCCAAGATGCACGACAAGGAAAGGCAGCAGTTAAGAATAAAGGCTGCTCTGTCCAAGGAAACATTACGCCATGCCTCAGCCCACCTTCTTGGCAAGGGACTTTACGAGAGAAGGACCTCAATGCGTTGGTTCAGAGGAGAATGGGATAAACATCAGTATTCTGGCCAGAAGGGAATGGGGCCTCACAGGCTCCAAATCCATGTCCCACCCTCTATCAGCAATTAAATAAGACTTGGCTCCTTAAGGCTGAAGTAGGTCCAAGAAGTGACCCGCGCTACATGGCAGCTGGTGCTCAACAAGTGCACAAGGTTACTTGGACAGCAGGACTTATAGTCAAGAATAAAGTCACCCTCTCCTACCACCACCAGAGAAGGGAAGTTGCTTGTATTGACATGTGCCCTATAAGCATAAAAATTAGGCACACAGACTGGGCATGTAGGAACACGTTTCAGCTTCTTGGACAACAGGTACAACTTGTCAGAACCATCCCAGTCGGCCCCACTTTGCAGCTGTGAGGACGAACCCGTAACAAGCGGCCCCCTTTGCTTAGCAACACACAGAGCAACTGCATGTGTAGTGCTGTTGTACCCACCCACGCTGTGTATGTACAAACACAGTCACAAACAGAAAAGCAAAAACAGGGCCCCATATGGGTTGGCCAGGAAGCTTTTCCACTAGACTGCTAGCTGACATAGTAATATTCTCCAGTTACTTAATCTTTCTAATCTCAAAGCATTTTACAGACTGTTTAAGCACAGACCAATCACTCTTCTTCAGAGGCAGCTGCATTTGAATAAAAGAAGTAGCTGTAAACAGTGCACAGCAATGCTGAAAAAAATGCCTTTTTTTTCCCCCCTTTTTGCAATGTAGCAACCAAAGTAAAAGCAGAAAAGGCACTCATAAAAACAGGAGGTTTCAGACAAGGAAATGAAGGCATGGCGGTAATTTTCAAGGGGCAAAGATCACCTGCGTCTGGCTACAATCAATAAATCTGAAACACTGCCCCTTTCCATCGGTGAACTGCAGAAGGGAAGCAGTAGGACAACAAGACAAGACCATCTACATGTATTCTATTTTAAAAGACTTCAGACAGCTCTAAAAATAAAGTGGGGTCCTCTTGGTGCTGACTCAGAAAAGCAGGAGCCATTCCAAGTTCAGAAGAATCTGGGTTCTTTGTTGAACTCATAATGAATTTAAAAACATTTGTATCTAGAAAGTATCTCAATGAAATATTTCAGTGGTGGTAAAACCCAGTCTGAATAGACTGGCATGCAGTTTGTATTCCTTAGCTGCCAATTCACAAACAGATTTGGGTTTGGTTTGTGGCTCTTTCGTTCTGTTTATTGGTGTTGAAATGAGGCACAAGCAATTACCCACCATGAATGAGATGCTCAATTGCAGAGACACAGTGTAAGCTATTGCCGAATATCAAAGACAAAAAAGACAAACACAACTTACTTTGGGGGCCATCCTTTCCACTTCACCAGGTATTCTACTTTCCCCTGAGGGTGGAAAAAGGAAGAAGAAAACAGATGAACTCTGCAACAAAATACAGGCTGCAGTATGAAATGCAACCAATCAATGGGACTGAACTCTGCAACCAAAAGGTCATTTCCCATCACTTTATTTTCAAAACAAAGACACTTCCTCATTCAACTACACTTGCTATACCTTCTCCCCCAGAATGCGGCGGTGTTTAAGCATGCTTGCACTCCCATTAGCCTGGAGCACAGCTTCGCAGAAGTCTTGCAGGCAGAACACTAAAAGTCAGCCAGAGAGTAAGACTGAACCATTCCCACATTTACAGGCAATCCTACAAGAAGTCAGCAGGCATAAATGCAAGAGGCAGATGCATGCCAGAAGCAAGTGTCAGATGAATTTTTTTTAAGCACAGAGGAGAAACACAGTATTTCAGAACCTATGAAGCATCTCTGGCATGTTTCTTTCCATTTGCTACACGCTCTACTCAAACCCTGTTCCATCCATCACAGGCACTCATCTCTTCGACCCAAGCTCACAGCTGAAGTTCAAAGTTATCCATTTACTTGTTCACTCTAAGCACAAGATTTAAAAGCAAAAAACTAAAAAAACCTGCAGCGATTGGAAACCATGCTCAAGGGCTCAGTGAGCAACGTATACAACTATCGGAATGTTTCATGTTACGCTGAGTGGTTTGTTAAGCACTTCCCAAAGCATGGCAAAGGCCTTAGTGCGTGTAGGACGACCCCGCTCCAAGAGGCACTGCTGCAGCTGCAGACACCTTTACAGGAGAGCACAGCAAGGAAAGCGCTCGGGTACTTGAGTCAGAGAACCAGTTTCGTTTTCCTCGGGGGGGGAGAGGGTGTCGTTCATCAGTCTCCCAAGACTGGAAAACACTGCCCTATAAGGAACTTTCCACCGGAAGATCTCTGCACACTGCATGCCTACAGGTTCATCCTTGCAACACCCTGCGGGACCGGGAGGGCTTCCACGGCCGGGGAAAAGGAGTCACGGGAGCCTTCCCAAACGCCCTCCGGTTTGGGCTGGTGTCGCCAGCGCTCATCCTGCGGAGAGGCTGAACCCCCCGCAGGGGCAGCTCCCCCTCTGCCCCGGAGACCCCCGAGCCAACACGTGTGTCCCCCGCTCGCCGGCCCCGGGCAGGTGCCGATGTCCCCGCGGCGGGGGGGGGGGGGAGGTAAACGTGGCGGGGACAGGGACGGGAACGGGGACCAGCCGGTCGCGCGCGCGCCCACCACGCCCCCCTCCCGGTGCGCGGCGGGAGGGGCGGGGGGTATGTCCCGGTGCGCTCCCCCCGCCCCGCCCCGCCGCTGCCCACCTTCCGCACGCGCTTCTTGCGGATGCTCTCCACCGCGAACACCTGCTCGCCGATGGCCGACAGCTCCATGCGGCGGGAGGGACGGCGGCGGGCTGTGCCTGCGGCTGTGTCTGCGGCGGCGGCCGTTCCCCGCCGCTCCCCCTCACACGCCCCCTCGTGCGCGGCCGCGCCCCCGCCGCCGCTTTAGAACCTGCGCAACGTTTTCCCCGGCGCGCGCGCGAGGGGGCGGGAGCGGGGGGCAGGGAGGGAGGCGGTGCGCGAGGCCGCGGCGGGAAGCGCCTGGGGCGCCGTTCCCGCCTCCCTCCTCCTCCTCCAGCTCCGGGGAGCGCCGTGACGGAGGGCTGCCCGCCGCCGTCGCCGCCGCCGCGGCGGAGCGGTGGCATTTGCGGGCGTTTTCCACAGGAACGCGGGCACCGGCGGTCGCGTGCCGGCGGCGGCGGGTCGGGAAGCGGCGGCTGGCAGAGTGTGGGGGCGGGAGCAGCGCTGCGGCAGGAACCCGGCGGGACTCCCCTGCCCCGGCACCCGCCGCAGGTGCTTCGCCGCGAGATGCCTGTGGCGGCCCATCCTGAAGGGGAAGGGAGCGCCCAGGGCTCGTGAGTGCTCGCGGCCGCAAAGGGACGGCGAGAGCCGGAGGGCCCGCCAGCAATCGGAAAGTTTTATCGTTAAATTACACACTTGGAATGGAAATCATTACATTAGTCCCCTGACCTACTACATAAGCACACGGCAGTGGGTTATGGATAAAAGGGTAAGAGGGAAAGGAAGAGAAGAGACGAATTAAAGAGGGGGGGAAGGGAGAGTGAAAGAAGAAGGAAGGCAGGCAGGAAAGAAAAAGAATAGAAAGACAGAAAGAAAGAGAGAGAGAAAGAGAAGAGAGAAAAAGAAAAGAAAGAGAAAGAAAAGAGAAAAAGAGGAGAGAGAAAAAGAGAAAAAAAAAGAATAAAGAGAAAGGAAAAGAGAAAAAGAGAAAGAAAAAGAGAAAAAAAAGAAAAAAGGAAAAGAGAGAAAAATAGGAGAAAGGAAAAGAGAGAGAAAAAGAGGAGAAAGGAAAAGAGAGAAAAAGAGGAGAGAGAAAGGAAAAGAGAAAAAGAGGAGAGAGAAAGGAAAAGAGAAAAAGAGGAGAGAGAAAGGAAAAGAGAGAAAAAGAGGAAAGAGAAAGGAAAAGAGAGAAAAAGAGGAAAGAGAAAAGAAAGAGAAAAAGAGAGAAAGGAAAAGAGAAAAAAGAGGAGAGAGAAAGGAAAAGAGAAAGAAAAAAGAGGAGAGAGAAAGAAAAAGAGAAAGAACAGAAAAAAGAAAGGAAAAGAAAGAGAAAAAGAGGAGAGAGAAAGGAAAAGAGAAAGAACAGAAAAAAGAAAGGAAAATAAAGAAAAAGAGAGAGAAAGAAAAAGAAAGAACAGAAAAAAGAAAGGAAAAGAAAGAGAAAAAGAGGAGAGAGAAAGAAAAGAAAAAAGAGAGAAAGGAAAAGAAAAAGAAAAGAAAAAAGGAGAAGAGCAAGAGAGAAAGAAAAAAGAAAGGAGAGAAAAAAGAGAAAAGAGATAAAGAAAAGAGAAAGAAAAGAGAGAAAGAAAAGAGAGAAAGGAAGAGAAAGAAAAGAGAGAAAGGAAGAGAAAGAAAAGAGAGAAGGAAGAGAAAGAAAAGAGAGAACGAAAGAGAAAGAAAAGAGAGAGAAAGAAAAGGGAGAGCAGGTACTTAGTAACTACCATTCTCCCAGGAGTGTGCTCACTTGCTCCTCCACTGTGACCGCATACCACTGGGGGCTGTTCATATGCAAAGTCCAAGAAGGGGTGAACCTGACTGTACAAATGGCAAATATTAAGTGTGTTTTAGTAATTTAGTTTGAAAGTGTTCATTTTCACACAACCTACTGTCTCCACAGGTGTGGATTGAGTAAATGGCAGGGTGCTTATCCTTGCTGCGACCATTTAAGAACTCAAAGTCCACTGTCAGGGAATCATGACCCTTGGGATAACCATTAAGCAGAACTAGCAGTTTATAGCATGGTTTTGGTACTGTAAGAGCATAGCTGTTGAATATTCAAGAATTTTATACTGTTTTGCAAAATTAATAATAAAATCTTTGATCTTCTTTCTAATCCATCCTTTCTCATATTGTGTTTTAGAGGAAATAGAGAAAAATACTTAAAATTTTCTTTGTTTCTCAAAATTAAGATCTTCAGAAAAAGTAGAGACAAAAGAAGATCAGAACATTTCTCTGAATTGCAAGGATCTGTTTTTATTTGTTTTCCTCAGACTTGAATCCACCTGCTGCAACGTAAAACTGGAAAATGGAAGAAACTGTGCTCCAATGACCACATTAGAATGAAATAAAAGAAATAAATAAAACCCACAGTCACAACAAATTTTCAGAGTTATTATTATTTAAATTGGTGATAAACTGTTGCACTTCTTAGTCTAGGATATTTACAACTCATTATTTAATATACGTCTCTTTAAGATCAAGAACAGATGTGTATATTTATACATATATATTTAAGAACATTTATTAATAGTTACCAAAGGAATTCTCAAAACAAATTGTCCTGCATTTTGATCACAAGTCATAATACTCTTGTTATAAACAGAGATACACAATAAGAACCCACATGATTGGTGTTATCAGTACAATTTCCACCTGATTATTCCCTTCTTTCTTTCTACTTTTGCCACACCAGCAACTGACCTAAGTGATGTTTAAGCAATATTTGCACCATTTATGTCACAGCTTTCAGAAAAGCACTCCTTTGTCTGGAAGGATAAGGGATGAAATGTGTCCACAAAATGACATCAGCATGCAGCAAAGTTCCAGGCAAATCCCATAACACAACAAAAATAAGTATTCCTTGTTTGCTGGGGAGTTTTTCCATTCAAGTCTTCCTCCTTCACGGGGGCCTTATTCTCCCAAGTGGTTGTACTGGCTGCAGTGAAACCAGCATGAGCCAGGACTGCTATGGTGACCACACTCCTCTGGCCCTTTGAGTGTCTTTAGTACCAGAACATGCTGCTTGGGACTTTTACTTTTCCTAAAATGCCTCATGCCAATCTTGGGGCTTGTACTTTTCCCAAAAAGGCTCATGG
>NW_020955248.1:751828-753798 GCF_003031625.1 Empidonax traillii | reverse complement strand
AAGGAAAAGAAAGAAAAAGAGGAGAGAGAAAGAAAAAGAGAAAGAACAGAAAAAAGGAAAAGAAAGAAAAAGGAGAGAGAAAGAAAAAGAGAAAGAACAGAAAAAAGAAAGGAAAAGAAAGAAAAAGAGGAGAGAGAAAGAAAAAGAGAAAGAACAGAAAAAAGAAAGGAAAAGAAAGAAAAAGAGGAGAGAGAAAGAAAAAGAGAAAGAACAGAAAAAAGGAAAAGAAAGAAAAAGAGGAGAGAGAAAGAAAAAGAGAAAGAACAGAAAAAAGAAAGGAAAAGAAAGAGAGAGGAGAGAGAAAGAAAGAAAAGAAAAAAGAGAGAAAGGAAAAGAAAGAAAGAAAAGAAAAAAGGAGAAGAGCAAGAGAGAAAGAAAAAAGAAAGGAGAGAAAAAAGAGAAAAGAGATAAAGAAAAGAGAGAAAGAAAAGAGAGAAAGAAAAGAGAGAAAGAAAAGAGAGAAAGAAAAGAGAGAAAGGAAGAGAAAGAAAAGAGAGAAGGAAGAGAAAGAAAAGAGAGAACGAAAGAGAAAGAAAAGAGAGAGAAAGAAAAGGGAGAGCAGGTACTTATTCTACATAAGTAACTACCATTCTCCCAGGAGTGTGCTCACTTGCTCCTCCACTGTGACCGCATACCACTGGGGGCTGTTCATATGCAAAGTCTAAGAAGGGGTGAACCTGACTGTACAAATGGCAAATATTAAGTGTGTTTTAGTAATTTAGTTTGAAAGTGTTCATTTTCACACAACCTACTGTGTCCACAGGTGTGGATTGAGTAAATGGCAGGGTGCTTATCCTTGCTGCAGCCATTTAAGAACTCAAAGTCCACTGTCAGGGAATCATGACCCTTGGGATAACCATTAAGCAGAACTAGCAGTTTATAGCATGGTTTTGGTACTGTAAGAGCATAGCTGTTGAATATTCAAGAATTTTATACTGTTTTATACTGTTTAATTAATAATAAAATCTTTGATCTTCTTTCTAATCCATCCTTTCTCATATTATTTGTGTTTTAGAGGAAATAGAGAAAAATACTTAAAATTTTCTTTGTTTCTCAAAATTAAGATCTTCAGAAAAAGTAGAGACAAAAGAAGATCAGAACATTTCTCTGAATTGCAAGGATCTGTTTTTATTTGTTTTCCTCAGACTTGAATCCACCTGCTGCAACGTAAAACTGGAAAATGGAAGAAACTGTGCTCGAATGACCACATTAGAATGAAATAAAAGAAATAAATAAAACCCACAGTCACAACAAATTTTCAGAGTTATTATTATTTAAATTGGTGATAAACTGTTGCACTTCTTAGTCTAGGATATTTACAACTCATTATTTAATATACGTCTCTTTAAGATCAAGAACAGATGTGTATATTTATACATATATATTTAAGAACATTTATTAATAGTTACCAAAGGAATTCTCAAAACAAATTGTCCTGCATTTTGATCACAAGTCATAATACTCTTGTTATAAACAGAGATACACAGTAAGAACCCACATGATTGGTGTTATCAGTACAATTTCCACCTGATTATTCCCTTCTTTCTTTCTACTTTTGCCACACCAGCAACTGACCTAAGTGATGTTTAAGCAATATTTGCACCATTTATGTCACAGCTTTCAGAAAAGCACTCCTTTGTCTGGAAGGATAAGGGATGAAATGTGTCCACAAAATGACATCAGCATGCAGCAAAGTTCCAGGCAAATCCCATAACACAACAAAAATAAGTATTCCTTGTTTGCTGGGGAGTTTTTCCATTCAAGTCTTCCTCCTTCACGGAGGCCTTATTCTCCCAAGTGGTTGTACTGGCTGCAGTGAAACCAGCATGAGCCAGGACTGCTATGGTGACCACACTCCTCTGGCCCTTTGAGTGTCTTTAGTACCAGAACATGCTGCTTGGGACTTTTACTTTTCCTAAAATGCCTCATGCCAATCTTGGGGCTTGTACTTTTCCCAAAAAGGCTCATGG
>NW_020955248.1:740010-751733 GCF_003031625.1 Empidonax traillii | reverse complement strand
TCCCAAGTGGTTGTACTGGCTGCAGTGAAACCAGCATGAGCCAGGACTGCTATGGTGACCACACTCCTCTGGCCCTTTGAGTGTCTTTAGTACCAGAACATGCTGCTTGGGACTTTTACTTTTCCTAAAATGCCTCATGCCAATCTTGGGGCTTGTACTTTTCCCAAAAAGGCTCATGGTCAGAGTTTTGTGGGGGTTTTGTTATGATTTTTTTTTTTTTTTTGGCAGAGTATTTGGTTTGGGTTTTTTTGGCAATATTTTGGACAAAAATGTTATTTTTTAAAGCTGTTACACCACAGTTACATATCATTCTACTAATAGTTATAATGTAATTTGAGTAGGTTTTTTTCTTTTGCGCTGGCAAACAAAACCTGAACCCTGAAGGCGAAGAGCAAGAACATCTCCATTCCTCCCACCCCGTTCCAGCTTCTGAATTACCATTAAGTGAATGTTACTAAGGCATTCACGGGAAATAATTAAGACAAACAATTTAATCAATCAAGTTTTTCAGATCTTACAGCCTGTTTTAGCAGTACTTTAAAAGCCATTCTGTGACAAAAGACCTTTTCTGAAGTATATCAAGAACTAGATTACAGAAATCTTTATTGGAGTTGTTCTTGTTACCACTAATTGTACAGTCACACTAATATATAGCAGTGAACTCCATGTGCAGAAAACCAAAGCAAATATTGAACCTTCCTTAGTACAAATTCAGAGACCCAGATCCAGGAGGCTTTAATCAAAATTCCAATTAACTTCAAAGAGTTTTACTTGAGTAAAAATTGCAAGCAGAATTTAGTACAGAAAAAAATTACCATTTTAATTGCTGCTAGCCTGATTAAACGATTCAGCTTCCAGTTGATACAAGCACTTACATTAACACTAAAAATTTATTAATGGTCATTTATATTCTGTAAAGCCTAATCCTGCCAAAGATTTTTTTTTTTTTTTTATTCTCCCAGAAGACTGCAGCAAAGATCAGCACAGCTTCAAAAACACCCAGCACGTCCCTGAAGAAACGATGCTTGATGAAGCTTCAAGACACGACCTTGCAGCAGAAGCCAGCCCTGGCAGCCTGCGAGTAGGGTGCTGCCATGACTCGGTAATGTCACGGAGCTGGCAGCCATGCAGAGCAGTGCTGTCCGTGCCAGTTGCGATGTTATCACCGAGTCGCTGCCTGAACCGGCCTCTCCCGCTGCGCTGCTGCGTGTTTAATTATCAGTAGATGGCACTCACCGCGCTGCTCTGCAAGCGCAGGTCCAGTTCATACACAGGCTGTGGTTTCGGCTGGCAGCCCCATGTCACAGCACAGAAATAAAGAGCAGCTACTGGGCACAGTCAGTGCTGCCCTGGCCCAGGGGAGAAGACCCCTCACCCCCTGAGATGGGTGGAAGAACGGGAAGGCATAGGCAGGATGCACGGAGTATCGGTGCAGTTAAGCCCAAGGGCACCAGAATAACTACCCTGTCGGTATGCTCACATCAATTAGTATTTGTAAGGTTAGTTTCTTAAAACCCACGGAAGGAATGCAGCTGCCCCCTGCTGCCAGTTGGCAGCTCCGAGGTTTACCCGGAGCTCTTGGCACCAGCAGCTAGCAAACGTGTTTAAAGCTGTGCTTCTGCTGTGTGTTCCTCACCTGGCTCTGATCTGCTCCCACCCCAGGGATTTCCTGACACTGCATGGCCAGTGAGCCCCAGCCCAAAGTAGCGCTCTGTCTCCCACTGTTACGCAACACATACGTGGAAAATAAATGTGGAAGTCCCCTAGCCTTGGCCGAAGGACCTGGTCCTAGAGGGTAGAGGAAAGATCATCTGGCCCGAGCGTAGGAGCCCCTGAGAGCTCTGGTTGACCCAGCATTTCTCTTTCATTGTGACCATGCCTTGGGTTCCAATCTAAGCCATCTGGAGTACCATCTTAGTGCAATGGTAAGCACAGAATCCCATACTGTGACCCTCTCAATGCCACACAATGGCACTGCTCCTTTAGTGTCAGCTCAACTTGGGGACAGTTGTTTTCCTATGCACCTTGGCTCACAGTCAGGTGGGACAGGGAATTGCCAGGTAAATGTTTCTTCCCAGGCTTCCTTGAAGAGCTCAGCTACTCCCCAGAGCAGGATTAGTGCAGCAAATAGCAGCTACCATTTTCCTTTGCAAATGCCACTGAAGGAGGTCTTGTTGTTTTCTTACCTGTTAAATGATAGCTGGACAGTTAATGAACAAACCCAGCAGTGTTGGTGCTGAGAGTCCAGTCCCTCCTCTGTCTTCAGGGCCATAAAATCCCATCTTCTAGGAGACTGGCCCAAACACCAGATTATTCTCTTTTTCAAGAGCAAGGGGAGCACACATTCACCCACTGAAGTTGTCTCTCTTGGTGTAAGACAAATTCAGAATTCACTGAGCCGTGGAGCAACAATGACATGGTCCTTTTCCTGGGCAAGAGATCGGTGTCTCAACGACAACCCTTGGCTGTGTGTACATGTCATCCAGTGCCTGACTCATGCAAAATACCTAAGTGCGTCCTAGTGAAGGTGCTGAAACACTGATCTCTGCTTTCCAAGATAAACACTTAGCTAAAGATCAGTCTTCCTTCTCTCTGGGCCACTTCAACTGTCACAGCAATAGTGAACCATGCTGGTTTGGTACACAAAACACAAATTTGAGATACATTCCTCTACAGGAAGCTGTAGTAGGATTTTCATTGCTCTGAAGCCTAGACTAGAAGTGTGGGTGGGCAAGAGAAAATAAGTGGTTTTGTGGTTTGTTTTCTTTAAAAATATTTTTGTGGTTTTGATGAAATTGAGTTGTGTTGTTTCAATTAATTTGAGTTTTGTTGTTTTAGTGAAAGCCTGCCCATCTGTGGACATATGATATGTCTTTGAAAAGCTTTGGCTCCCACATGCTCTATGGAAACTTCTTCAGCTGTTCATTGCTTAAAACTTCCAAAGACTCCCACTCTCATATATGATCCTCTCCTGGCACTGCCTGCCTCTAGAGCATCCAGCCCCAAAAAGGCTTCTTTCCACAGAGGACTATTTGCGTGTGAGACAGTGTATGTCCCCCGTTCCTTCTGTTGTGAAGGGGCCAGAATGTCAGTGCTCGCTTCCTTCGCCCCTGAAGCACTCTGAAAATTCTGAAAGACTTAAAAACCAGGTAGGGGACCAGAGTCTGTTTCACACTTAGCTGAGTGTTTGGCATCTGTGCAGTCGTGACATGACTGGCACTTGTGATCAGATCTCCTGCCTTGGTGCCAGAAGCAGGCTCCCAGCCTTCGTGCCAGGACACGTCTGGGTTATGCCCTTGGGATGCAGAACCTGGGAGGTGCTCTCCACACGTATTACAGACCTACAATATTAAACTATGCCCTGCCATGCCATTCCGTGTGGGGTAGAGCAGACTGGACTGGTGGAAAGAGTGTGTTACAGTCCCTCCAGGCTAAAGTGAAGACTTAGCTCAGCCCCTCTGCTTCCTGGGGAAGGGCTCTGACCGCACGGCTGTCATTTACACTCGTGCTGTTCTCTGCAACAGCACCTTTATAAGAGGGCTCTGCTCTGGTGGGTGCCCGACCTGAGATGATGATGAAGAAAGTAAATGGAGAAGGAGGAATGCACAGCCCTAACTCTTAACCTCCAGGGAGGGATTGAGCTCTGCCACGTTTTCTTCCTGTTACCTCAAGGCAGCTCCCTGCCCTGGGTGATAGTTTGTCCTTTGGGATGCCTCCACAACTTGTCCACAGAACACTGTTAGTATTATCTGCTACCTAACAGCTGGGTTGCAAGGATCAAATAAGTAATGTCTGAAGGACGGGGAGAGGGACTAAAGGCATTACAGTAACGGAGTGCCTTAAGGAAGCCTCCGCAACACCTTCGCCTGGTTTCCCTGCACGCAGCAGCAGCATCCATGTGGGCTCTGAGCGGCGCTTGCTCATTAGGTGGCACTACAGGCCCAGGATTACACGGGCGAGTTCGGTCTCCAGAGGGCTCCCCTGTGTCTGGGCAGGGCTTTGTAGGCTCGGACGCTTCATTGCCCTATTTGCAAATATTTTTCCTTGGGGAAACCTTCTGTCTTGACAAATGCTGGAAGAACACAGACTTGGGATTGCAAATGCAAAGCAACAGCAACTGAGACTTTCAATTGAGCTGCCCAGGATTGAAGTCTGCAGGAACTGCACAGGAGTTGCTTGGGGTAAATCCCATACTGAAGGACCTGAAGCCCACCTGTTTGCCCTTGTTGCACCAAGGCAGTGCAAAGGGGCTGCTGCTTTCCCCTGAACTGGGAGACAGCAAACCAGTTCTCTCAAAGACCTTATCCTTTCTCCAGTGGCCTGTAGAGAGGCCTCAAAGGCTGCTGGTGATCCACAGACACGAGCTCTTCAAGGAGAGGGCACCGTGCCACTATGTCTATGCCTCCTGCCTCTGCTGCAGGGCTGGCAGTGGTGCCTGGCACCTGCTCTGGGTCCTGCAGCCTCCTGTGCTTTTGAGTAGAAGATACCCAACACAACACAAGAGGTTGTGCCTCTTCCACTGAAACATCCTGAGGTGAACTGGGGTTGGGAAAATGCCTGTGTTCTCTTACAGTCTCCCAGCCACCTTCTTCCTCACCTTGATTTCCTTGGCACATGGAAACCATGTCCCTGGTTAAATGTTTACACAAGTTTTCAAAGCCAGGGAGTGTGCAGGCAAGATGTGGGAGTGCTTCCCTTAAATGATTTGGTTTGAGGTGTTTTAACTCCCTCCTCCCATGCTGCCAGTTATTCCTGGCCTGGTATAGTCTTGGCTCTACTAAGGCACACCTGACTTGGCTGACAGCTGACACAGCTATTCCCATCCCAGTGCTCGACTGGAGCTGAGCCTGGGCTCCTCCATCCCAGCCGGCAGCTTAGTCATTCTCCAGCCCTGGGTCAGTAACCTGCAGTCTACTCAGTGCCCCTCTGTCTGAAGCTGAAAGATAAATGCCCTTGAAATCTGAAGTAACCAAGATAATTTTATTTTGAACAGGAAAATGGACTGCTTTTTCCCCTTATCTAATTGATTAGGAATGTCAAATATTCTTTTCTTTACACTGTGCATGCCTCTTACTTATGTAGGAAGCAGCTGGTCTAGGGATTGAGCCAAACACTTTTTTTAACTAGAAAAAATTGAGCTTTCTTTTGGGACTTGGGGGGGATGTCACTGTATTTCATTGTGACTTGACAGATAGAATCCATCTCTCTGCTTTTCCCTCTGAGTCCTGACATGTCTCTTGGAAACGCTTGCCATGTCCCTGCTTCAAAGAAAACTGCAGGTGTCTGGGAGAATGGGGGCAAGGAGGGACTGCTGGGACGGTCAGGCCAATGGGATGTTCACAGCTCCAAAAGCTCAGGAACTCAGTCTGCGCACCCAAATGACAAAAGAAAAAAAAATCCTGGCTTTTGTCTGGGCGGATTTTTGTCTACTTCTATTTGTGTACATTGCTGAGCAGTACTAGATACAGCAGTTACTATGTAGAGAATGATATTAGCTTTGCATCCCCGTGACTCTCTAATTCCTTTCTGTAATGGGCTTAAAATGGAGTGTATGTTCCCGTTTTTCTCAGTAGGCAGTTACACTTCCCATATGAAGTTACACAGCCTTATACTGCAGTTCAGAAAAAAAAATTCTTAGGAAGAAGCTGAAATTGCAGTGTAGTTAGATTTGTTGCTAAGGAAAACTGTTGTTTCAGCATGACTGACAGGTACAGCACTGTCTACTTGCAAAACCCAGCAGAAAGATGGTTCTTGGTACAATTTGGCCCAATGGATAATTAAACCCCCTTAAAAGATGTAGGACTCTGTAGAGTCATCATAACACCTGGAAGTACATGTCAAGAAAGTTACCAATGAGTAGAATCATTTTATAGGATAAACTTGTAAAAAAAGAAAGAAAAAATAGACAACCAACATTATAGATGTCACCATAAAACTGTCACTATGGATGTGTCTCATCCCAAAGCAGACTGCTGTAGCTCTGCATGACCATAGCCAGTGGATTCCACAGAATCTTAGAATGGTTTGGGTTGGAAGGGACCTTTAAAGATCCCCTAGTCCAATACCCCCTGCAATGAACAGGGAAATTTTCAGCTAGATCAGGCTGCTCAGATAACTGTCCAACCAGACCTTTGATTTTTCCAGGGATAGGGCGTTTTCCACCTTTCTAGCCAACCTGTGCCAGTGTTTCACCAACCTCACTGTAAAAAAGTTCTTATATCTAATCTAAATCGATCCTCTTTTAGTGCTGGCTGTGAGTAGTTTGCTCCAAAGGAACATTCAAAAGAAATTGTAATGAAAATGTAAAGTGGTAATGTATCTCCAGTAAAACTTTGCTCATCAAAGGTCAGAGCAGCAATGGGTCAAGCATTGGTAGATCATTGAACCAGTGGGGTTGGCATCATCTATGGGAGGTTTATACCTGAGTGAAGGGAGCTGTGAGATACCAAACAAATGGGGTAGTGTCTTACATCGCCTTTTAAAAATGTTCACATGACTTCTCATCACTCAGCCATGGCTGATGTCACCACCATTGCCTCCCACTTTCTGTGATACAGATCAGCTTGGCAGGTTTTCATCACGCATCCCAGATGTGTACCTGGTGCAAGTGGGGGAGAAAATAGAGCTGGAAATGGACTTTCCCAGTTAAAATAGCACCTTGCCTCTAACAGGTTGCTGTGGGAAGTGATCATTCTGATAGTCACTTCGAAAATACCTCAGTTTGGTGAGTTGGCATGGCACTGATACAGCCTTTAAGAGGCTCAAAAGAGAGGTGTCCCACAACCAGCCAAACCCACCACTTATCTACACAGACAGCAAGCTTAAGTCTTGAGGAACGCTAAAAATGGTTTGAAGAGCACATTCACAGCCTGACCTGAATATTCCCTTTCTTTATTGCAGTTGTCTGGTGTTTTCAAGAGCCATTTCAAAGGTGAACTCAAGGTTTTCATTAGGGCTATGGCCAGAATGATTGTCTGTGCCTCCAACCTGAATATTCAGCAGTAACTGAGCTGCTGAACACTGCTGCTCAATGGTCCTGTAGGGACGAGGCAGCTGAAAAGGCTTGACTTCAGCTGGTCTTCACCTGGCAGAAGACACTAGGAGTTGTTTCATCAGCTAGACAAACAACCTCCAGCATCTGCTCCCTTACAAGGGGAGGCCAAGCAACAAACATTTCCTGGATCAAAGTTTCCACCAAGTTCTCACTGGCAGGAGGGAGATCTGCCAGCAGCGCTGCTCTTCATCACCGAGATCTGGTGTCCAGGGGCTGACTTGGACATAGAGGCAAATATGGGCAACCTGGTTGCTCTCACCAGGCATGAGGACACCTATACACAGTAATTCAGGCTCAGTGTTTGGGTTCGTCTTTTCCAGGTTTTTACTTGTGTTATCAGGAGCTGGTGAATTGCCAAAGGCTTGGCGCTGATAAAAACAAGTGCCATGCCAGATCCAGGGAAAACCCCACACTCAGAAGCAAGTTGCTAGCTCCAGCAATTCTTTCCTATGTGTTTCAAGGTCCCTGAGGGACATATTCTTTGATAGCAGTGTTGGAGGACAAGGCATACCGTTGCTCGTTGAGCAAGATGGATTTTGCTGAGACAGTGGTTCCCATAATCAAGTTCAAGCACTAACTGTAGCTGTTAAATCAAGAGAGGACCTGTGTTCCTGGACTTGCTGCTGCTTGTCATACACTGGTACATTGTTCTCCTGAGGTGGGATTCACTTTTCTTGGTGTTTGCCAGCTAAAAATTAAGAACCTTAAATTGAGCTGACTGAAAATGAAGCAGTCAAACACTATCAGCCCTTGTCTCCTTCTCTGGACAAAAGAGAGTGCTGAGTACTGCCACAGCATGACTCATCCCAAACTTAAAAAAATTAATCCAGTGCATTGAGTTCTTCCCTGGACATGCCCATTTTGTTCTGTCAACTGTGGAAACAAATGAGACATCTGGCTGAGATTTCTGAGCCAATGTTTGGACATCTGTTGTGGGGTGAATCCCACCTCTGTCCACCACACATGAGCAGGTTTGGGAATGCATGGAGGACACAACAAACACAGAAGCAATACAAACACTCAGCCTTCTGCAGGGTGTGCCATGTTCCAGCTCTGCCCTAATTTTCTTCCTAATCTCCCTCTAATCCATCTCCAGCACCAATTTTACATCGGTAACTTTGCTCAGAAACCATCTTCCACTGATCGAGAGGTTACCCTGACTGCTAATGTGACTGAACACATACAGCCTATAGCAGGGGACAGGCTCTGTTCTTCTGCCTGGGAGAAGAACAGACCAAAACAGTGCCAAGAAGATCTCAGTTTCACAAGGCATTTATTATTACCCAGCACACAAATCCATCACCCCAAGGCAGGAACTGGCATTTGAGCTCAGACAATGCAGGTAGGTGGGACTTTGGATCTGTCTTTTCTGGATTGCCTCAGGAACGCCAGTGTGCAAAGTCAATCCTTGAAATAAATGAGTTTGCTTAACTTCGGGTGTCAATAGACAAGTACACCAAATACCTACTTAGACCTGCCTTCTGCTGCTCCACTGCAGCGTCTGTCCCTCTTCCCTTGTGCCAGGACAAGGCTGGCCAGTTGTGGGACCCAGTGACTGAGCATTGAGCCTTGTCAGGAACAGAGACCTGCCCTGTCTGTGAGCACCCAAGAACCACTAGGTCCATTTTTCCCAGCAGCCTGTGTCCTCATGTAAGAAAGTAGAAATCTGGGGAGACATGTACACAGTTGAAGTGATGTCATTTTGTGTACAGAGACCTCACTTTGGTTTAAAGGACAACTCCTTTCTTTCTTGCACCTGCTATTTAACCAGAAATCCCGGTAATTCTCAGATAAAGAGATATGGATCTGATCAGCCCCTTGGAGACTGTTGATTGACACTACCAGCAAATGAGAGGCGTGGTATCTCAGATGTTGAATTTCTCAGGAAAGAAGTTAGAATAAACAACCCAGTTTTACTTGGATTTCTCTGCAACACAGACATTTAAATACAGTCAGTTGGGTGCCAGTGACACTGTCACTAGGAAGAGAAATCCTGAAGGGAATAAAACTGAGCACAAGCCAAATGGGAACTGAAGAGCCAAGGTGCAAATAACAGGGATTCCCCTTATCCCCATCTGGAAGCCTGGCCAGAAATGTCATGAAATGGTTCATCCCACAGGTATTGTATATGGTTTTCTTATTCTGTTACATTTAATATGGCAATAAATTGAGATATATGATGTGGCTGCCGTGATTAGTTGGTGTGGATGTTTTCATAGCTTGAGTATGGCTACACTATGGCAGTGGCTTGGGACAGCTACCTCCCTTACCTTGAAGAGACGTTATCCTGCAAAGCGGCTAACCCTGGATCATGCCAGTGGGTGGGAGAGGTTGGGAGAAGCACTGAAGAGCCCCCTGCTTCCCACATGAAAACTGGGGGATGGTGGGCAGCCCGACCGCAGGGCCCTTGCTCCTCCACGGCGCTGGGAACAGGCAATCCATGGCAGTGGAGAAGAGCAGCAGCCCTGAAGTGCCGATGCTCCCGGGAGCCAACTCCCCTGACCGACCCCCACACAACGGGGGAGAAAAACAAAAACCAGCCCAGGAGGGCCTTGTTGTGAGAAGGAAGTATTATTTAACGTGCATTGTGTTGGGAAAGGAAAACAAGGGTCCTGGCACTTGGCCAGGTCCATTGGCCTCTTTTTTTTTTTTTTTTTTTTTCTCTTTTCTATTCTTCTGGGCAATTGTTCTAGCGAGGCCAACTTTTTTTGGTTGTTTTTTGCTTTGTTTTGTTTTCTTTGGTGTTTTCGGAGTTGACAATGCACCGGGTAATTTCTTGGTGCTTTTCCTGTGTTTTGGCACAAGGACTGCCCAGACACTTGGCCGTCCTTCCTGTGGCAGAGATGCCACTGCCACGGCCACCACCGGCACCAGCACTGGTGCACGGGTTGCATCACTAGGGGAGTGGGGGCTTCTTGACTGCCCCAGAGCTGGGGGGCAGGAGGGAAAGGCAGGAGTTCGGGCAGCGAGGTGAGTCAGTGTGGAAAAGCAACACACATTTCTACAGGGTGACTCACCAACCCTTAGGAAGAAAAAAAATAATGAAAAAAAATTCCAGCCAAATTCTTTCACGGAGGTAAACAAGGTCACACAGTGCGGCGAGATCCTGTTTACCTGAGACAGGACGTCTTTGCAGAGCCCGTGCTGGAAGCGGGGACATGTTGACATGACTCAGAGTGGCCAGGGCAGGGAGATGGGGCTGGGGGCACCTCTCAGCCCTAGGGCCCTGACTTCATTCAAGGAGGGGGCAAAACTTCCCAATGGTGCTGGATACTCTGCTCTGTAGAGGCTCTTCCCACTGCCCTGTGGCTCTGCCAGGAGGGAGAGCTGGAGGCAAGGGACCACTGGGTGATGGCAGGGCTGTGGCAGCACTCAGCACTCACCTCCAGCCTCTCCGTGCTGGTGGCCCTGGAAGCTCCAACCCACTGCTGCCCACCTGCTCATACCTTGTCTTGAACGGGTTCTTTCCCTGCAGCACCACGAGGAAGTCCCGGTGGCCACATGGTTAATTAGAGCCCATTCCAGACGCTGACTGAGTGTTTTTTCCTGATAACAAGACGTGTGTGAGTGTATGTCGCTCGAGTGAATATCCTGTTCTTGCGACGGGCCGGAGAAGTGGGGGACAGCTGGTGGGGGATGGGGGACGGACTGGGACGGGACACAGGGCAGTGCGCCGGAATTTCGCATTCCTGGCATTCCTGTCTTGGCCTGTGACTGCAAAACAGTCCGGCAGGGAGGACAGAACACCCACGGATGGCTACCCTGGCCACTTGCACGCTCATGCTTTGCCTCCGTCGCTGCCTCCGTGGTGACTGTGACTATGGTGTCAGGGCAAGGGGTCAGCCTGCGCCATCCCTCTGCAGCCACCAGGTCCCCAGATGGAAGCAGCCTGGCCCACTCTCTGTCTCCTCTGTCCCTGGTGGTCTTGGCCACTTTTCTGGCACCTGTCCCTCAGTTTGACCTTCCTGGCAGTGTTCTGAGAGTGTCTTTTCTGGCACAGCCCCCATGCTCTAGCCCTGCAGCAGGGCACGCTGGCGTGAAGCTGTGCTGGGAGGTCGGGGGCACCTGCTGTGGGATGAAAGGCTGCACAGCCTCGTGGAGTCCCTGTGTCCTGCCCTTGGCTACCCTGGCCAACCTCTGCAAGGACTTTGTGCTCAGGTCTCACAGTCCAGGATTTCACTTGATGAGAAAGCCCCACTCCCTTTCCTTCTGGGATGTGTGCATGGGGAGGACAGGGATGTACAGGAGTAGAAGTTACCCTGGTCTGAGCAGTTGAATTCAGCTCACAATAAGCTTGTTTCTGCTGCTCTTTCCTCTTCCACAATCCTGGACCCATCAGCCAGAATGGGCTTCTTGCTGGGTCCAGACAAGTGAAGGATGCTTGACATTTCCCCCAGTTCCAAGCAGCTGTTGGGAACCAGCAGGGTGATAGAGGACTCCACAGGACACCCTCCTCATCTCAGCATTGCTTCAGCTCTTGGGTGTGCAAGAAAATACCCACAGCCCTGCTTCACTCCCAGAGAAAGCACAGAGGGTGCCACTCAACTGGCTGCTTGAACCTGCTCCCAGCTCCTCCACCCTTGCAGAGGTGAGCAAGGATCTGCAACCCAGATATTTCAAGAGATGCAGCAAGAAGAGCTCTTTTCTTTTTTCTTTTTTTTTTTTTTTT
>NW_020955248.1:646491-739898 GCF_003031625.1 Empidonax traillii | reverse complement strand
CTGTTCCACCTTCTCCAGCTTCCCACTTTACCCTTTCCCAGCCTTCTGTGGCTTGGTAACTTTCTCAATGAAATAGGCACATGTCATAGCCCCAGTGACAGCTTAAAAAGAAGGAAAGGAGACTCCCTGGCTCCCATCAACAGCTGCACACACGTGTTGTTGGAAGGGGAAGGAACCAGGAGGAAAGAGGACAGTGCCTCTGGTCACATGCAAAATGCTATTTTTGAGGAATTGAAAGCATGTTATGTCTGCAAGATTGCAAAAAAACCCAACCAAGGATGCTTCTGCATTTTAGGAAGCGGCCAGTGCAGCTATGCTGAGGCCTGGGCAGGCTTGTGGGAAGCTCTCACAGGAATCCTGGTGATAGACCTCCCTGTAGCCTTGGGGAGAAAATTTGGGCATGCTGGGTGTAGTTTCCATCCATGACTGGGTGTGCAGGAGAGACCTCAGCTTCATCCCAGCTCCTGTTACCTTTGCCCTGGCAATGACGGGGTGAGGATCTGGCAAAGTTTGGGATTTGCTTGTTGCTTGGCTGGGGGGTGGCCACAAGCCATTGTGATTTTGGTAGATCTATGTGTTGCTTTGCTATATTGCTGCTGGGAGAATCCCACAAGACCAGGTCAAGGTGTCTGTAGGACTGCAATCAGCACCAGCTAAACTGCCTTGGCTCTGCATGAAGGGGGGTTTGGATAACATCTGGACAAGTGCCTTACAAACACATCTGGGTCTGTAGGAGAAAAGTTGTCAAGGTCTGACAATAGCTGGCAAAGCCTGTCCCATCCCAAGATTGCTTGGGAAGGGGCGTGCATGAGTCTGCACTGCCAAAGAAAAGGTGCTCAGTCTAACACTTTAAGTTCCAGTTGCTCAAGGACTTCAGCTCTGCCCAGGGCTCCCAAGCAACCTTGGGAATGGGAAAACCCCATCAGGGACTCACTGGACTCCCAGAGGTTTACAGCCTAAATGACTAAACCTATTAGGTCACTCAAATGATCTGCTTCCTTTTATGGTCAAAATCAAGTGTCAGAATCACAGGTTTCCTCTTTCCTTAGAACTGGGTTTTAGTACCACAATTCAGAGGATGCAGTGCTAAAATTAAGTGTCTGAAAGCACATGCATAGTGTTGCAATCTTTCTGCCTTGCCTGCTGGTCTGTGTAATGCATGAGTTGGGCAACAAACAATAGAGGTTGGAAATAGCCAGGACGGAGATTTCCTCTTTCTATTGCAGAATTGTTTCCTTGACTGGTGTGTGCATAAGCCAGGTGGCAAAATGCTTGCCCCAAACAAGTTTCCTGGCAAGCAGGAGGGGTCTTTGGGTGAGGGGTGGAAAGGAGTGAAAGAAAAAGTTCCCAAAAAGCAAATCCTTCCTTTGGGCTTACCTTCACCCTCCTACTCCTTTACGAGTTCCCTTTGTCTCTCAGTAACTGGTTCTGGCAGCTCCTCACAAACTTCTCAGGTCCTTTTTCAAACCTGTGGATGGAAACTATTGTCCCCATATGAGCAATGGAGACCTGAGATGCAGATGCCCATATTCAAGCACCTCTGCTAATTGCCAAAACCTGGCACTGTGACCTCTCCCATCCACATACATACCACAGGGACAAATACCACAGGGAGCCAGGCCTTACCAGTACTGAGGAGCAGCAGAGGTTGTTCTCCCAAATTCAGGGACTGCAGTGACCACCTCCTTTAGTCTGCAGAAGTCCCAGATGGTACCTGCTCCAGCCAAGCAGGCATCCGGCTCTCACAAGGCTCTTGTTTCCCTCCACTCCAATTCAGTAAGGACTCATCACATTTGAGGTTCAGGACCCACCTGCCTTACCCACAGTTCACACCTATGACACTGTGGCTTTGTGGCCATCAGTGCCCCAGATGCCAGGGACTCTGCCGGCAGCGATGACATCCTTCCCCAGCTGCGCCACAGTGGGCACAGCAGCACCTTGCCAGCTCCCAGCGTTTACTGCCTGAGGGCCTCCAGTTCTTGGATAGGTGTTCAATGCACCCAGATTCTTTAGAGGATTTTTTAATCCAAGCTCATAAATGTTCATGTTTTCCAGCTAGGAAAAAAAAATCCCCTGTTGCTGGCTGTCCTTCCTCGGGGATTGGAGGTGTAAGGCAGCAGGAAGTCTCCAAGCTCCCAATGCTACTCCTATACCCATCCACCCCAAACCACCTCTCTCCCAAAAAGGAGAAGTAGCTCCTTAACCCAAACCACTCCAACCAGCTAACCTCTTGCTTGGAAAAAACCACACAAGATGAACTTGCAATGAAATATCCCACTTTCTAGGTTAGAGCAGGGACAGAAGGGAACAGGGTTCAGCCTTGGGTTTGGGGGTTGCACCTGGCTCTGCATCTGTGTTGAAAGTGGGAAACTAGAGCAGATTTTCTGTCCCACATGGTAGCAGCATCTGTCTGCTCCTTCCTGGCCATGAGCTTTGAAACTATCTACAAGACCTGAGTAAATAAATAAGTACAACAATAGGTCACAGCGTACCCAGTGGGACTATCCATGGAAAAGGGAAAATACGTAGCATGGGGAAAAAAACTGCAAATCCTGTTCAGCTGCTCCTTTCTGTTTCATTTAATGCACTTGGAGGCGACCATGCTGGGAAAATGCTTTATTCAGTTACTGGGTTATTCATACCTGCCTCAGCGGAGCCAGGAGAGCCTCATCCCAGCCAAACCTGAATGCAAAGAATGCCTATTTCAATCCTTTTGCAACCATCTGACGCAGCCAGTGGGATGCTCTGATGTGTAAAGCATCCCCCACTCCTCCCAAGGGACAAACCTGCATCACTGGCTTTCACCTTACTGCAGGAGGCACTGGTCCTGCCTGTCACAGATCTAGAGCTTCATCTGGATTTCCTTCTGGAAGCGAGCTGCCTGTCACCCAGCCTGGGATGCTCCAAAGCAAGGTCCTCTGTGAGCGAGAGGTTTGCTCCTGCTTCACTCCACTGGCCAACTTTCCAGGGCAAGGCTATGCTGTGATTGTGGTGTTTTGTCCATGGCTACCAGGTTTATGGGACACCAGGGAGACCCCCTTTTCCTCCCATCCCTCTCCCAGTGCAAGCACATTGTTTTTCTTCTTAATTAATGGAAAAAATTCCTGAACCTGTCAGAGGGAAGGAAGGTCTTTTCTCTCTCTCTGTCTCTCTCTCTCTTTCTCTCTCTCTCTCTGTGTCTCTCGTAGGTCAATTACTGAAATACAAACAATATCCATGGTCATGGTGAAACATTTTTTCCACCTAAATAATACCTCCGCAGATTTTAAAGGCGCAGGACCCTTTGCACAGCCCACTCGCTCCCCATCACGAGAGATACTCAGGAAGCATTGTCCAGGCATTGTAAACACCCTGCAGAAATGCAGGCACTTCCAGATTTTTCTCACAGACATCAAGCCAGTGTGTGCAGGGTCACGGCAAGCCCCCCCTCCACCTTTCTTTCTGTCAGCAGCTAACACTACAGCATTCCCAAATGTCAGCTCTCCTGAGCACCCTCTCAACCTGCCAATATCCATAGAGCCTGCTGACATCCCCAGCCAAAGCCTGGGGAGCGCTGAAATCCCCTCTGTGGAGATGGCTATCCCCAGGTCTTCCTCTGCACCCGTCTGCATACACCTGGCTGAGCTGTGCTGCCCCCCTGCAGCCCTGCCTGCGCTCAGGGGTCCCTGGCCCCTGCCCACTGGAGGAGAAAGAGAACATCCTGCCTGCCATACACACTGCAGAGCACCTCCTTACAGCTCCCTGCCTAATTTGGGCAGCCAAAGCACTCATGTGGGTGTGTGGTGTGATTCATACGTGGCCCCATGCATGTAAACTGGGCTGTCTGTGTGCCAGGCCCTCACGGGGCAACATCCTACCTTGCTGTGAGAAAAGATCGGTTGTGGGACATCCAGAGCCCTCTGGCCAGCCACCTTCTGAGTGCCGTGGGCTGCCACTGGGCATACAGGTGTGGGAGCTTCTTTCTGGGAGCACACGTTGCTTGTTGACAACATGAAAAGTTGTCAGCACTTTTCTTCTGCTGACCTCATTTACTTTTGACTCTGATGTCATTGCTCACAGCCAGCTCTGCGCTGAAGAGACCAGCAGTAGCTGACACCATCTCCTCTGCTGTTCCCCGGGTCTGTGCCGAGATTCCTACTGAAAAATAGTTTCTCTTCATGAAGACAACAGCCAAGCAGGGCCTGGGTTTGGGGGCCAGAGCTCGCCTTCACCGACTGCATCAGCCAGTGGTGGCCAGGAGCAAAGGTTGGGGCATTTGGGAACTTGGGAGTTTCCAAAGCTGCTGGGGCAAGACCTATGGCCGAGCTGCTTGCCTGGCATTTCTGCAGCATCCATTGAATTTTTGCAGCATGTGCAAGAAACAATTCACAGCAAATATTTCGAAATGTGCTTTGACTGTCAAACCACAAACCTTCCCGCTGCCCAGGTCCCTGCTGTGTTTGGGTTGCTGCTTAATCCCTTGCAAACAGCTTTATTGAGATAGTAATAAAAAAGTAATAAAAAAGGCAGGATTGCTTCCCTTGGGGCTGCCTTTACTCCAACCCTTGCTGTGAATCCAAGGCAGTCCATCACGCCAGAGAATCTCATTTGGTCTCTGCCTGGCTAGGATAGGAAAAATGGTAGGTGAGCCCTGCCATCATTTTATATTTTCATATCTTTGCCCTCCTGGCTCTTCTGCCAAGAGCTCCATGGATCCACTATTGTGACTTTTAATTCCTTGCATTAACCCAGCGTCTGCACTACCTGCAGGCACGCCCCAGCATTTGAGGTTCCCTTCAGTTCACACACTCTCAGCATTCAATGTTTGGGAAGCTCTATTGCTCCTTTAACCTTGTGAAAAAATCCACAAACAGCTGAAGCTGCCTGGCTTCCCCACAATGTCTTTTAAGATGGGAAATTCCCAAGCCTGCAACAAGTTCACTTGGTCACGGGCAGATCAGAGTTTAGGGAGGGGCAGCACCGTTTGGTCACGGGCTATGTGAAGGAGAGCGGGGAACAGCTGCATGCTCTGGAAACGGGTTTTTATTGTGGTTTTTCTTTTTTTTTTCCTAAATAGCTTTTAATGATTCGTATTTTCCTCCTTCTTTGTACCTGCTTTTCCCTTGGCACAGCTGGCTTCTCTGCCCCCAGGGCCCACCAGATACTGGTGCATGGACAGTGAAATGGAGCCACCTTCCAACACATCCCTGTTCCACCCTGGGATAAAGAGGGATGTCAGTGGTTTCCACCAAGCCCCCTCCAGCCATGTTGAGAGTGTTGGCAGGCTGGGCAGCAGGACAGGGTGGCCATCGAGAAGGGGGCACGGCTTATGCGAAGGAGGCACAAGCTAAGCACAGGGAGGAGAATGCCTGTGTGGGCTTCATTTCACGTGGCTGGGCGGGAGAAGGCTCTTCCTTGGAGCCACAGCCAGGCCTGGGGCTGAGATTAAGCAGTTTGTATTCCTGGACACCAATAAAATAGGCAGTCAAGGGTTTTCCCTGGCCTGGTGAGGAAACTCTTGCAAACTGATTTTTCTCTGCATTTAGCTGTGCAACAGCTTTAGTGTTGCAAACTGTTGATGGTGAAAACCCCAAAGTCTACCTTTAAAACTCAAAGGGGTTTGATCTTTGCACCTGAACAGCCTCGCTCTCCCCCTGACTGCTGCTTTCGTGAGCCATGCTATCACAGGAGCATCTATTGCCAAAGCCTCTCTCCACTGCCTGGAAGGCTGGATGCGTTTCCTGCATCAAAAGATGAACCTCCTGTTGAATGACATATCCCGAGAATGGGCCTTTAGGTGAAGCAGCAGTTGAGCAATTAAATCAAGGAGATCTGCCAAGACTCCCTGGCTCCTCTGAAGCACCGAGTGCACCAAGCTGGCATCCCCACACCGAGATGCTTTCTGGTGGTGTCCTGCAGCCCTCCCAGGATTTATTTCCTGAGCTTGGCTTTGCAGGGTGGACGCAAACCACGGGCTCCAGCCCTGAGCAGTGGCACAGGTGCCCTCCTTCCCACACCCCGTGCTGACCTGTGTGGAAAGCAAACGGCGTCCAACCTTGCATCTGAGGGAGCAGCTGATCGCGTGACGCCATGTGCCGTGGAGGTGTTGGCTCCAGGCACCCCGGCCCGTGGCGTCTTTCAGCACTGATTAGTTTCGAGCTGTTAAAAGCAGAGATGCGAGCAAGCAGATGGGATTGCACAGGGACTGCCTTGGTGTGCTGGACCCTTGGGATGCCAACTCCTTTTTCCCACTCCTGGTGTAGGATGATGGACCCATGCTTTCCGTCCCTTATACCCTTCTTTGCACCCTTTGCTTCCCAAATTCCCCAAATTTGGGAATTCCCAAATTCCCTTTGCTTCCCAACTTCCCAAAGACCCTCAAGCGCAAAGAAGTCTCACGCCAAAACTCTCTTTTTTCACCAGATTATCCTAAGTGGGAATGTGATTACTATCCTAATTGGGATTTTGCCTGTGCTTTCCATCCTTGGGAGCAGATAAAGCTCACCCTCACTCCAACTCCCTTTGGAGGATCAGGGAAAACATCTCATCACCCCAAAATGGTCCATGTCCAGCAGGATGCACACCTGGGAGCGCCAGGTGTGCCCTTTAAGGACAGCCTGGAACACTCCTACACACTGAGGTCCCTGGATTCACCTTTTTCAGCACAAGTCCCCACTTGGGTCTACGTTCCTCATAGCCGAGCCATGGACTAGGGGTGCTGAGGGGACCCCAATATTGAGGCACAGGGCAGCAGCTGCCTTCAGTCCTCACAGCCTCGCAACGCATCCAAGTGCCAGATATGTGATACCTCCTTTGCTGGGAGGAAAGGGAAACGAAGCGGCCTTTCCGACCGAGGGAAGGACTGCTGTTGTCTAGACGAGGTGACTAAGGAGGGAAAGGGCTGACTGTTTGTACAGCTTTGGGGAGTGTAAACAGTGCCGACTGTCCCAAGCCCTTCAAAGCAGAGGAATCCGGAGATAAGATGAAAGCACAGGGAAATTCTGGCCGGGTGTCCAAGCAGAGCAGCTAAGGAGAAGGGGACCTCTTTGAGACAAAATCCCCAGCACCTGAGTCATTTCAAACCAGCCCAAGAGAGGAAGGAGGAGCACAGCACAGCCGGCTGTGGGCAGGGCTGTGCATGGGCTCTCAGGACTTTCCCAGCTTTGGTTGCTTCTCTCTGCAATCTCAGAACAAGTGTCCTGAAAAGGAAACTGGAGGGCCTGGGAATCCTGCTGTGCTCTGCGGTGAGCTGGTTTGGCCTCTGCTTTTCATTTAGCTCACAAAAGAAAGAGAAAATGCTGTTTGAGAGGTGGTTTCCTTTTTTCTTTTTTTCTTTTTTTTTTTTTTGTTTTTTTTTTTTACAACTTTAAATACAGTACTGAGTATAAATTAATCTTACATTAAAAAAAAGGCAAAAAAATTAAAATAAAACATCTTTACAAACCAAAAGAAATTACTTTGGAACAGCAAAACAAAGTATCTTAAGACTTGAGGGCTTGGGGATAGAGGGAGGGAGAAATGTGCCACCTTGGCATTGGTACAAGAAGTGCTCTGGGCTTGCAGGAGGTGAGGACTGGGTTCCTCCACAACTTGTAACAGCTCCCAGGTTGTGGCTTTGGCTTCTTCCCCAGACTCCCTCCAGGGCTTTACCCTGCAGTAGGGGGGTGTGTATGTGACGGGAGAAGTGGCTGGAGGCAGGAGGGGCAGGGGGATGGCTGCAATCACTCTTGGCAGGTGTTTTCTTCATGAGTAACTGCAGTACCCAGCATGGCACCATCTGAGATCATGACTCCAAGGTGAAGCTGGGAATTTCCACCGTATGTAACCTTTCTGCTAATGGTGACTGAGTATTAGGTGTGCAGAAACAGCCCTTGCCCACACAGTCCTCCTCCCTCCTTGGAGATAGGCACTGGCCCAGGAGGCACTCTACAACTGACCCTCCAAGTTGTTCTCCAAGTCCTCCTCACTTAGAAGAGCTCATTTCTGTTTCAGATGGCTACTGCCAACTGCAAAGACCACCCTCATTTCTTTCTCTGTAGCTACACAGAGCTGCCCACATCATGGATCAACTTCCAAACTAGGTGACTTGGGATCATCTAATGGGCAAAGAGACCAAGAAGGAATTTGAGAAGAAAAATGAGAGGAAAAGAATGGGAGATGTAGAGACATTGGCAGGGAGAGATCAGGGGAGGCATGGCATGCATGACACCCAAGAAGGGGTTAAAAACCTCATGGGAATAACATGATTCTGCTTTCAGGACCACAGAGCAGGCAAGGACAGCTCACTGAGATTAAGTCATGCTTCTAAGTTTGGCTGTCCTTGGTCTTCTTGTGGTGCCACTTCGCCTCCTGCAAGGAAGTTGTGCTGGGGGGATGGTGCAGAGTGAGAGAAAAGGGCAACAAAAGAGAGAGAGAGATCAGATGATGCCTCTGCCTGCCTCATCCTGGGCCTCGCAGGCACGTTGCAGTAACAGTGTGCTTTTCTGCCAGACCAGTGAAGCCAATGCATGCACGTGCCTCTGAGCTTCCTGCCACTGGGGAATGAAACCCATTTAAGAACATATTTATATATATATATTTATATATGCATGTATAAATACACATACACACATACACGCACACGTATATAGATATATACACACACACACACACACATATACACGCGCACACATACAGAGCAACTTTAAAAAATAATTTGAGTCCAAGCCTGGAAAGTTGAATTCTCCACAAGCATGTGCAAAGATGGCTCCTCTTGGCAGGGGCCGGGGGTGTGGAGACGATTCTGCCGCCATGTGCTCCTTCCCCACGATCCAAACACCTTCCAGTCAGCACCAGGAGCAGGAGGGGAAGGGGAGGGGGAGGGAATGCATTTGGCTTCTTTGTTTTGTATTTGTTTTGTTTCTTTGCTTGTTTGTTCTGTTCCCCGAGATGTTGTATATCTTAGTGGTTTTGGTTTTTCTCTTTTAAAATAAAATATACACACGCACATTAAAAATATATATCTGTCCAGGTAGGCCGATAAAAGTCCTTAGTGCATTTTCCATCATTGGTCGCCGCTTGCAATCTGAGACGTGCCTGTTTCCAAAATGTAGGTCCAGTGCAAGTGTAGATCTCAACTGGGCCCCCCAGCCTTACCAGAAGCATGAGGAAAAGGGAGAATGTTCCCCTTCTACCCTCTGTCCATGCGGTCTTCTCCTTCCCTTAGAAGACATTGGACCCACTTTCCTTTTCACATTTTCCATCCTGTCCTCTGTAGCAAGGAAGGCATTGTCCTGTCCTCGTCACAAGTTGTGGCTGTTGGCGTTCGTGGTTTTATTTGTACTTTGTTCTTTTCTCATATATATATATAAATATATATATATAAAGGTCATCTTTGTCCTTTTGTGTGTGTGTGTGTGTGTGTGTGTGTAAAACTTTAAAATTATGCTAATAAATGAAAGAAGGGAGGCTTTGGGGGGAGAAGGTCCACTGATGGAAAGGGAAGCACCAATTGCCGTCTGAATCAGACGTCGAGGCAGATGGACAAAGAGGAAAAGTTATCACTCCAACGACCCCATGGGGGCAATACAGCAAATATATTAAATAAACCTGGAAGTGAAACAAAACCAAACACAGCATTAGAATATGTAACTCTTTCCCCCTGCAACTACTTTTCTATTCCCTTTTCTCCTCTGGAAATGTTTGTGTCAAAATGCCAGATTAGAAGGCCGGAAGGACTTTTGACCTTCGCTATTTTTTACCCTGAGCAGCTTGAGCCAGAGCTGAGATTTGCATGGGTTTGCATCATTTTCTACCCTGGGAACTTTAGGCCAACCAGCAGAATCCTGGGATAATTCGAGCCCTCATAGCACTAAGCATGGGAATCCCAATCCCGAGACACTGCCAGGTGCCCCTTTCCCCCAGCGCCTGAAATGCCACAAATGGAAGCCTGCCATCTCCTCTCCCAGGTGAGGGGAAGTGAATGTGAAGTCAGTGTCCTGGGCTCATTCAAGGGGCTGCAGCAGAGCTGGAACCACTGAGCCATGGGTCAGGGCTCTCCCTGTTAAGCTGTGTTGCCTCTCTCTACTCTTTCTCTCTTTTCTGTACCTTTCCCTCTCATGGGGAAGCAGGGCTTATTCTCCTTTCCCTTGTTCCAGTGAAATTCTTCTGATGATGAGGGAATTACTCCTGTTTACACAAGTCATGGAGAGAAAAATCAGACCCTGGCCTGATGAAGTCCAGATCTCTTGCCAGAGATTCCAGTTCTCCTTTTCCCTGCTATGACCTTTCTTATGCACGTAGGTTTCCCGCTAGGCAAATGATGAACTGAAAGTGTTGCTCCTTTTCAGTCTTTCTGCCAACTCAACTAATGAAATAAAAGGAAAAGAGATCCCCAGAGCAACGCTGATTCTCTGCTTTTGATGGAGAATCAATAGAGAAAGGAGGATGGGAGTTGCTCCACAGAAGAGATGAATTACATGGACCCTGAGGGGATTTAGGTGTAGAGAGAAGTCAGGCTTGTTTTCTGTCTGTAAGGAAGGCAGGGAAGGGAGAGGGCAGGGCCCAAGAGCAAGGATGGCTAGAGCAAGGATGGCCTGATCCTTCCAACTTAAAGGCGTAAATAGGACGCGTATGTTGGCACCCAACCTAGTCCTTCCCCCTTCTTCAGCCCAGGTTTGATCCTGCAGTAGCCCCACGCTGAATAAGTGGCCAGTGCTGTGGGAAGGGTCCAAGATGCCATGTCCCGGGAGGACATCTCTCCCAACTGGAAGAGTAGCTTGCTGTTACCTGCCTTGTGCTCTGTCTCCCCTGCCAGCACTTCTATGCTATGAGGATTTCTTTCAGCACTTTCTTATCGTTGACATGCTTGTACTTCTTATGTTTCCTCTTCTGTGCCGGCGGCCGGCGTACTCGCTGCCTCTGAGAGACAGCGGCTGTGGTGAACGATGGTGACAAGCCTGCCAAAACAGAGGGGAGAGTGTCTGTACAGCGAGGGGCAGCCGGCTCATGTTGAAATATCTTTCTCCGCACCCTGTCAACAAAGAGCTCTGCAACAGAAGGGCCACAAGGCCTCTTTCTGTTCCTCTGTCCCTTGTCCTCTGTTCTCCACAGTCTCTGCCCTCTCCCTTTTCCCACCATGCCCTTCCCCTCACCTCTCACCTTCCCCTCCTTCATTTCCCTCAGTTTCAGCCCCTTGCTGGCAGGCAGACATCCTGGGAAAGGTCCCTCAGCTGGTATAAACCAGCGAAGGCCTGTGGGATTCACTGTAGCTAAGTAGACTGAAACCAGTGGAGGGCTCTTCCCTCTCTCCCCAGCCTCCCTTCTCATGCCTCCCTCCATTCTACTAATGCCAAGATCCTTACGTCTCTGTTCACGTGGCCCTGGACGGATGTTCCTGGGAGGCGGTCGGAACACAGCTTCACACCGACACTGCACATGGTCCTCCAAAGGCACAACAACTTTTTTGAATTTTGGCTTCCTCTGGACAAATTCGATCTTGTTCACCTGTTTGGAAGAGAGAAGCAAGCAAAAGATTAATACAGCTGGGCTCCCACTCTGTAAAAACAATCAGTGTCAATGTTCTTCAGTACGGGTTTTCTTCCTAAAGGGTCAGAAGGCAGCTTACGAAGCATGGTTCAAGTTTGGGGGTGGTGTGTACAGCAAATAATTCTGAACATACCAGCAGAGCAGACCCAGACCAGACAAGTTTGGATGTCTCTGGTTGGCTCTCCTGTTCCTAACTATTGCTGCTGCTCAAGCAGGATGACTGGCTGATCACAGACAGAAACAAGGAGCATGGAGAGCTTGCTATCCTGTTTCTGACAGATGTGATGGTGGAGACCCGGGGGCAACCAGAACGAACTCCCACAGCAAATTACAGAAAGAGCAAAAGGAGAAAAACTCAGGCCCAATGCAAGCTAACATAGCTTCACCAGCTTTGCTGAGGCCTGTCTGAATTTGTCTCAAGCTCTTTAATAACTTGCGGGGCTGAAGCCCTCAGCTCTGTGTTTCATGGGAAAGGCGGTGCTCTGGAAATTCCCTCGGACTCTCCACCAGTGCTGAGTCAGAGGGAAGACACATTGCTCCACATCCCACCACAGGGCACAAGCTTTCTAGGGGGTCCTCCCACTCCAGCAGCGGCCGGGCCTGACCCCACTCAGCTTATCTAACAAGCCTGCGGTCCCTGAGGAGCTCCGCAAGCTATAAATACTCACTGCGCCGTGTGTCTGGGATGGAATTCCTCTAAACCCACTGCCCCCAGCAGCATCCCTCAGCCAGTGCTGAAGCAGCCAGGCTGTTTATCTTTCCTTGAAAGCCCACTCCACACACTTCAGACCACACGCTGCTCACTAGACAAACACTTCCAGCCAAACAATAGAGAGACCTCTGTCCTCAAAGAAACCATTTCCAGGTCACTTTTTCAGGCTGGCTTTTGACCTCTCACTTGTTTTTTTCCAGAAAAACAACTCCTGCTCCCCCCTATTTTTCCCTCATTCAGCCTGGCTTTTCTGAGAAAGGAATTTCCTGATGAAAAGGGCTGTGTGAATACAATCTCTCCCAGCCAACCTCTGCTGCCTGCCCGGGGGAGTCTCTTACAGCTCAGGCAGAGGATTAGTACGGGATGAATATTATTTTTAAACAAGCTGTCTGGGAGGAAGCTGTGAGGAGATCACTGGTAGCTGTGAGGGGAGGATCAGAGCAAGAGGTTAGCCATCAGGTGCCTGCTGGCTGCTGGAGCAGGTCAGGAGGTAACTGTGGGCTGAGAAGGAGAAGCTGCTTCAGTGCATGTCTTGGAAAGAAGCTGCAGCAGCAGTGGGGGGAAGGAGACTGACGCTGCAAGCCCTCCTCTTTTTGCAACAAAAACAGTTCCCCTGATGAAAGCACCCCATTTCTTCTGCTCTAATGCAGTAGACAAGGCTGCCTCGAGCCATAGAAAGACCCATGGCATGGAGCTGCAGCTGGGGATGATGCCCTGTGGCTCTACGTGGTGACAGTCCCCAGCTGCTGGACAGCACCAGCCCTCCCAGCAGCTGGCATGGACGTGACCGGCACCAGTGGCTGCAGCGCTGCATGGCCAGTGCAGAGGTTGTGACCACAGACAGGGTGCAAGGCAGGCAGCTGCGTGAGCCTTGCATCTGAAACCCACCGTGGGCTTGGTTTTGGGGCATTGAGATGGCAGTGGGCGGCAGGAGGAGGGAGCAGCGGGAGGTGTCTCCCTTACCTGGACGTGCCGGACACGGATCTGTGTGGGGCGACACTGCACGTTGCGGTTGTTGCAGCACCCGGAGCAGCGCTGCACCTCCACACAGGGCGGCCACACCACAAAGTTGGCATTGGTGCTGTCCACCATGTTGCGGGAGATTTCAAAGACCACCTCCCGCGTCTTGCACTCCGCAAGGACAGCTGTCTCTGCTGCTGCCAGGGCATCTGTGAGGGCCAAGAGAATAACGGGGGATGAAATGGGCTTCGCAGCTGTTACCAACCCACTGCGGCCACCTCTGCTGGAAGAGAAAGACCCTGCATGGCTCTCACACACACACACACACACACACACATGTTCTTTCTCCTTCTCCCACCCCTCCAGCTCCCTCCCTGTACAAAGCCATGCCCTGTGGAGGAGGTCCCGGTAGAATGATGCTTCTCACTGCAGCAGCACAGTCCTAGGCAGGAGATGACAGTTCTTTAGAGCAAACCAGGACTGGCAGGATTTAAAGCAGAGCAGCTTGAAGAGCTCCAGACTCCCTCTCCTGCCCTCCTGGGGTGTAACACCCAGCTCCTAGTCAAGGCCCAGATCCTCATTCTCATCTGCGTACACATACACGCTCACTACAACCTCTACCCCTACATCTGTATCTCAGACACTCGTCTGCACCCACCCATGGCTGCTAAGTGCTGCAACAATCACGAGGTGCAAGACCCCTGACTCACCTAGGCTTCGTCGCTCTCGAGACAGGGCCACAGGGTTTTGACCAGGCTGAGTTGCATTCAGGCTCAGGCTCGAGCTATCCTGCTCTGCAAAGGGAAAGACATGACCTTATAGCACCAGGTACAGGCAGGAGAAGACAGCAGGCACTTGTGCTCAGATCATCAGGCAAAGTGGAGGGACATGGCACAAGCCACAGCCCCGGAACATCACGCTAGGTGTAAACCCACCAGCAAGGTCACAGCTGTGCTGGAGCACACTCTAGGTTTGCCCTTGGCTCAGACTGGGCAGCTCAAAGCAACAAGCTTATCATGAAAGAGGGGTCCCAGTCAGGTCTGGAGGAGGAAAACTCCAGCTCAAGAACGATAAGGTCCATGCCAGGGCTTTTTGGTATCAGAGAGGAGTAGCAGAGGGATTCAGATCGGCCAGCTGAGACCAAGATACAGCAAGGAGGATCAAAGACCAAATAGAATCAGCAGAACATTTGGTATATAACACTGAGGTGCCTTGCAGGGGTGGCTTGGGACTGGGAGAGCTGGGAGGTGAGAGGGCAGGTGAAGGAGGTGATGTGCGATAGGTGGAGTGCTTGCTTTCTCCCTCCCACCACACCTCAGCTGCTCTAGGTTAGAGCAGTTTTGTGACAGAATAACAGAAAAATAGAGTTAAAATTACTTTTCCTCTATACTACTCTTAGGTAAGTGGCAGGATCTGGAGTTGGTTCAGTCAGCGATGGGAGAGGAAGACCGATAGCATTCAGGCCAGCCCTGAGCGGTTCCCTCCCACCCCACTGCTTTTTCCCATAGGAAGTGCTGAATAGAGAAATGCCCATAATCCCCATGGAGCACTCCAACACGCAGCCCCTCCTGAGCTCCGGACAATGGCTGCACTCGAAGATAGCTCCCACCCAGCCACAGCTCTTTCCTTCTCTGACCTGCTTTAGCAGCTGAAGGAAACTGAATGGACGTCAGCATCAAGGGAGCAATTTTCTTAAAGGGAATTTGGGGCCAGTGGAAGATCTCTGTTTATCAGATGCGTGGTGGAACGGACTTCCCTTACCTGTTATGTCCCATTCCCCTTCCTCAGCCCTACCCTAGTGCAGCCCTCTTATAAGGGGAAGCAGAGACTTTGCTCTCTGCTCAGCTCTGCAGCAGCTGCTGAAGGACTGGGGATAGGTGCACAGAGGCAGGAATCATATATGCCTGAGCAGTCAACATCTACACGTGAGGTGGAGAGACAGACAGACACCCTTTAAAGCAGCTGGAGAGGTGTGATCAGTTCTAGCTGCTATTTATCTCTCCCTGAGGCAGATGTCCAGAAGGAGAACTGGTGGATCACACTGAAGAAGGGCCTGTAGTTCTCCTGGGGCTAGAGAAGATGCCTGGATGACTGGCTTAGATGATACACCTACTTTGCAGGCAGCCACAGTTAAGGGAGATGACTCCCACTCTACACACCTCTGTTGTTGGGTCTACAGTTGTGTCTAAGGTCAGGAGAGCACTATCTCAGCTCATCTGCCTCCTGGAGCTGCCTCATTCTGGCTGCTTGTGCAGTTGGTGGAGAGAAGCAGCTGTGACACATACAGGGTGCATGGATAGCACAGGGAATAGCTCCAGACACTTTGGTATTATTTTGATAACATACTAATTAGCAAATACTCTAATTCCACACAGAGCAAGCAAATGTCAATGCCCCTCAGTATCTAGGAGCAGATGAGAGCCACGGAGTGCAACGAAGAAACTGCTTCACAGCACCACTTTCTGTTTCCCTCACCAGCCTTTCCCATAGGGGACCTGAAGTGAAACCAGTGACTCAAAGCTCCACAGACTTCTCCCATACCTCTGGGCTTCTCGAGACAACAAGAGAAGCCCATTTTATTTCTTAGCCATGAGGGTGGTTAGTAACTGTGATAGAGATTATCTGTTCCTTAGACACCAGGCTGTAACAGACTGCACACATCTTCTCAGCTGCTCCTTCCCCACCTCTCCATCCTCTGCTGCCTTGGACTTTATCACATGGGGGGAAATGACACACACAGTGCCTTTTGAGCACAGGTTGAGTTGATGAGAGGACAGAAATGGAGGGGGAAAATAGCAACAACTGTTGACAAGAAAGGAATCTCCTATTGAAAACCATGTCCCTCCCTCCTCCAGGTTGTCCTTCTACACCCCAGGTCAGCATTGAAGACAGTTGGGATGGGGGGGACTAGCCTGGGACAATCCAGAACGGCTAATTTTGGAAGTTGCCCCATTGTGTGGCTCGTGGACAAGGAGGAGGGAACTGGTGAGGGCAGGGAGTGGCCCTGGCAGTGGTGGGGAGCCTCGTCGCCTCTTTCTAAGACAAACAATAGCTGAACGCAGCTGGTGCCCTCCCCCTCGCTTTCCCCCCCTGCCCCTCCAGGGCCGTTTTGAAAGGCAGCGGGAATGCTTTTGAGACTGCGCCAGTGGTTGGACTGGCATAGGAAACAAAAGCAGGAAATTCTGTTCCCCCGTAGATAGTGTCTCGGCAAGGATTACAAAGCTCCAAACAGACAAAACACGAGAGAGAAGGCGAGCTGGGGGGGCTGGGGGACGACGGGCGGGAGCAGGGTTAGAATAGAAAGGAATTTGCTCTGAAGAGATCGTTTATAAATAAATTCCTGGGCCAGCCCAGCCGCCGTGGCGCGTGCTCCAGTTCCCACACGTGCCGACCCCTCCACGCTTCGCTGCTCCTGCTGCTCACTGCACTCAGCCCCGGCCAAGTGACCCCACGGCACTGCAGCCCCTGGAGCTCTTATCTACGGGCAGAAGGTGAAGCGATGGTACCCTGACTTAGCCCCTGTCCCGTATCTCACCCCTGGACACGTGCTCTGCAGCGCTTATCCTAAGAGCCTCTGGGAGCCCATGGCCTTTTGTGGATGCTAAACCTGAAAACCCACTCAGCCCTTCCCTCCTCTGTCACCCTATTTCCACCTCCCATTTTGCCACCTCCTAAACTGATCTGTGTCCAGTTTAAGCCCTCCTGCCTGGGTGAAAAGTGTTGACCTCAGTTTTTTGGACTCACCTTGCCCAGCTCCTATTATTTTTGGAAGCCAGTGACCCTCATTAGACCAGACAGCTAGTAGGAGATCTAAAAAGGCATCTAATTGCCTTTAACTCCCACAAGTTTCAAGGGGACTAGGTGTGTAAATAACCAGGTCCTGGCTCCTAAATGGTCCCTATATTTACAGTGAGGTCTATCAGTGTTGATAACGTGCCTGCTGGAAAATGGAATATCCCTGCCCAACCCCCCAAAGACTTAAGAAAAAATAGAGGAGTGTTTGGTGAAGAGATTTACCTACGGAGTCTATCCGCAGGGCACGCTGGAGGTCACTGATGGAGCGCACTGATCTGCCACCCAAAATCTCGTAAATGTCTTCAGGTATGGGGTCCCCCTGCCAGATGAAAAAAAAAAAAAAAGAAAGGGAGAAACAAGCATTAGAGAGGTGATCTGCAAATACTGAGTGGGTCATGGAGCAGAATGGGGGTAAGCAAGCAAGCAGGAGACACAACCAGCAAAATGCAGATACGCGTTGTCTTGCGTTGGCTTTTAAACCTTCAGGGCTTTGCACCTCATGAAGGCATGAGCCTGAAACCTAAACAAAAGCAAGAGAGCCCGTCTTGGTGTCTCTCACAAAGTTGTCTGGAGACTAAAAAAGCCAAAAAATACCCAGGCTGTGCAGCAGAGCCCTGAACACTATGCGAGCAGCCAACAAGGCTTCCTTCTCCGGTGCTGTATGAGTTCTCCAGGTGGCTTCTCATTCCTGCTGCCTGCAGTAAAGGCGTTTTAACAGACTTCCCTTACACTATCAGATAAAACCTTCCCAATATTTCCCTCTGTTATGAAACTCCCTCACGGGCTTTGTCAGTTATCGTGTGTATGTGCGTGTGCGTGCGCGTGTTTTCAAACCACAGAGGCCCAATAATATACATCATTTGCATACTCTTTTTTAAGGAAAAAAAAAAGATAAGGGGTGGAGAGGAAGACTGACCTTCACAGCTGAGGCTGCTCTAGCATGAGCCCACAGTGAAACCACAAAGACTGCAGGGAGGTGGTGGGCTGAGGAGCTGATTTGGAGTAAGATACATATGGGAGTTGGGATGTCACTGCATACCAGCACCAAAAAAACTTAAATTAGCAGGCTTAGCAACATCAGACAATGGGCCAAATTCAGAGTTTGTGCAGGCAGGTGCAATGCCATCAGCATCTTGGGAATTTTACTCTGAGTGGGTCCCAGTGACAGCACTTAACAAGACTACAAAGGAGCGGTGTGGGAAAGCAAGTGCTGATTAAAACATACTTCCGAAAGACTAGAAAAAGAGATGGAGGAAAGTACTGGCCAAAGTGTTTGCTTTGCTCCCAGCTCTCTTCATTCAGGGCTACTCAAGCGGAAAAGCTGCTCTTTCAGCTGGGTGCTGGATGGTGTCTGAGCCACAGCCCTACACATGCCCCTGTAACTGAGAGGAGAGCTTGGCTCGTGTGCTTGTGAAACACAGAGATTTTCTTGTGAGTTTTTATGGTGGCATGTGTGTGGTCCTCCAGTGTGCAGCTATTCTCTCCCTGCCTGTGTTCAGTGCAGAACACTTCCCTTCCGATCAAAGCTGAGAAAACCCACCAGGCAGGTGGCTAAACGTTGGCTTTAAAGCTTGAGGACTTTTGCATGGCTGACTGAGCCTGGCACTCTCTCACATATGCCTGTCCCTTGGACACCCACTGTTCACTTCTATAGCAGGGCAACAGGAGTGGTCCCTCCTCAGCCCTGCCAGACCACCCTGTAGTACTCAACTAGGACACGGTGGCGCGAAGGCTGCTGCAGCCCAAGTTATGGGGCAGAAACCTCGTGGGAGAGCTGCAGAGCAGACAACACTAGTGTCCTGAACCTGTGCAGCCAGATCCCCCAGAGAGCTTGAGTCAGATCGAGCCCCCCTGCCCCGGTCCATCCCTGTCACTGTCACATCTCACCACAGATCTGGCTCTCTGCCTGCAGCAAAAAGCAGATTTTACATCCCCAGGCATTACTTCTTCAGTCTCTGAGGGAGAGGGAAGCAGCATCAGTGATGAATACACAGCAAGAGAGAGACTTGTATAATTCAGGGATCACTGAATAGCTGTGAAATGAAGATGCCTTCTGACAACTCCTGCTGCGTGAGGAAGAGGGGGACCAACAGCCCAGTGCCAGAGAGGTTCTGCAGCACTTCCCTGCCTTGTGCCACACACGTTTACTGGAAAAGGGATCATTTGCAATTCCCGGTACTTGCAGTCAGAGCTCAGCGCTGGGTAGTGAAATTGCAGGCTTTTAATGTTTGCACCTGTCAGCTAAATGCATTTGTGTACGAATGCTGCTCTGCACGGACGCCCCTGGTCCTTCCTGACACTTAATACGTGTAGGAAATGGAACTTTATTTTAAACTCCAGCAGTCACTGGGGGAGAGCGTGGGCAGGTGTTACGAGACTCGGGGACTTTGGAAGCGAGCTGGGAGGTGTCACCTTGCTATCTGAGCAGGGGAAACAGATATGAATCAGGGATTGCAAATGCAGGCCCTCAGGATTTCTGGGGACTGCCTGCAGGAATAAGCTCCACTCCCTGCTCACAGCGGCAGTTTTAGACGCCAATTTTTTCTTGATGCAGATACTACCAGCATGCCTATGGTGTAACACCAGCCCACATGGCTCATAATCCTGTTCTCCTCCCCCATTTTTGTAAGGCAACTCTGCTAGTGACAACTGCAAGCCTGTGAAGCTCCTTCCTTTACCCTTGTAGTGCAGAACCAAGTCCAAAGCTGGCCTAAGAACAGCTACACAACCTGAGCTGCCACACCTTGTCCTTGCTCCCTTTGGGATCTGTCACTGGGAACAGCCATGCCTCTGGCCTCCCAGCACTATGCCTGAGAGCCTCTGAGATCAGGGCACCACACACACCCAGGCTTAGGGCACCCGTGGGGATGTGACACAGGGACGCAGAGGTCCATCAGCCATGTCCACCTGATCCTATGGGATCAGAAGGTGGAGGAGCATTGCAAGATGTGGGATCCCTGACAGACTAGCCCAAGCAGCTGGTGCTTTTCCTGCTTAGCAGCTCCTCTGGAGTTATTTGTCTAACACAGGTTAACAATCTCCTTTTTTAACTGTGCGGCAGATCAAAGAAGACTTTTGTCTCAATGGACTCTTGGCTGGCTGTCAAGTGCCCCAAGGCCTGGCCTCGTATTCCTGCGAGGCCCTGAATTCTTAGAAGAAAGTAAGTTTGTTCTTCCCTCCCTCCCACTGCCCCCCAGTTCCTGACTCTTCCCTGAGCTGCAGGGGCACCCCCTAATCTGCCAGTCCCTTGGCAGGGACGTCCACTCCCCTTCTTGAGCAGGGTGCTGGTGCTGGTGCGTGAAGGGCATGCCACAGTACATCTGACAGAAGCCAGCAGAGCACCTGGGCAGGGGCCCTGCCGGCCCTGCAGCACCCTGTGCTGTGGCTGTGACGCTGGGGCGTCTTGGCACATCAGCTTTGCCTCCCTCCTCCCAGACATCCAGCAGCGCTGCTTGGCCACTGCAAACCAACACAGATGCAGCAATGCCCTGCAAACAAGACATTCTCCTGCCCTGCTCCCCACACATGCACTCCCCCAAAACCTGCCTCCTCTCTAACCCCACCACCTCTTGCCTCTGGAGTTTTCTGCCAACATATGCTTTTGATCATGAGGGATGCTGAAAGGCCCCCTCACCATCACCTGCTGTCAAGGTAGTGCAGGAAATATGCAGGACTATGCTCCAGTCCTCCCTTGGTAAAGGGTTTCAGAGTCTTGCCTGAAGGTGAGTCTCTTGTTAGCACAGCAGGTACAGAGGAGGGAGCAAAGACTGTGCAACCAGCAGGGAAGGCAGACCCTCAGGGCTCAAAGAAACCAGTCAAGGGTACTCCCAAGGTGAGGACTCCTCCAGTTCCCTTTTCTGTGCTAGTGTGCGTACACACACCCACGTGTGACTCCACAGAAGGACAGAAAGGTAGCAGCAGTACCAGTTTGGGAATGGCAGGGAAGCACACAGCTATCTGGTCCTCTGCCCAGGAGATAAGAACTTTCTGAGTACCTCCACACTGACCATGGCAAGGAATCTTAGCAGCAGGGTCTCGAATGATCAGCTAGGCAAAAACCTCCAAACAAACAGCGTTTTTTAATTCCCTCTGAAGCTGATGTGAGGACCCTGAGGGGAGACTCCACCGCATTCCCTGGCAGAAAGCAACACCAGCAGCACCCGCCACCAGCCCTCCCCTGGCACAGGGCTTACACCCTTCTAGCACCATTCCAGGCTACAGGGGGACTCCGACGTCTGCCTGCCAGAGGACCCCACAGCAGGCACAACCCTCATCACATTAGCCCCTTCCATGTGGGATGGAGGGTTATGTTTTCCCTCTTTAAAATAATCAAACAATGTTTGATCTAGCCCACATTCCTAAAATACAGCCAGACCTACCCACCCTTTTCCCATTTCAAAGGGGACTCCACCACTCCTCCATGCTCCCCCCACACCTCCCTGGCAAGGGCTGGAAGCATTTCCACCCCGGGGGCTGGCTGTGTCCTGGCAGCACTGCAAACAGCACAGGAACCCTGTCATTCTCTCCTGCTGCTTCACATCAGCTGATGGTGAGAGGGAGGCAGGGACGACTCGCCTGGCTCCTTCCACGAGCTCACCCCAGACGTGTCATCCATCCCAGCTTCCACTGCTTTGTCCTTGTCACTGCCTCACGCTAGGAAGACTACGGAAGAACGCTGGAGCTGGGCAGCAGGAAAATACAATGGGGACCTGGGCCGAGCTTATAAGCAAGCGCCCAGCCACACCTCATTCCTTGGGAATTCCAGAAAGCCTGCCAGTGGGGCTTCACCCCAGCACAACCACGATGGGCTCAGCCCATCTCTGTAAATGTTGCAAGGCAACTATTATAGCCCGCAGGGCAAATGCAAATAGGCTTAGCATCCTCGCTTCCCAACTGGCAAATACCTTCCCGCTGAGGCTTGTACTCCCTCCGGCTGGAAGAGCTCCAGGGCCCTCCAGCTCCAGGTGGGTGTGATCGCAGAGGGAGAGGGACTAAGGAGGCTCCGTTTCCTCCTTCAGGCCTCTACTGATCTGGGGAGCTACTGTTCCTCATGCACTTTCTCTGTCAGGGCTGGGAAGAAGTGCAAGCTCCGTTCAGAGGACAGTTATGGTTCAGCAGTCTGGTGGGAACTGTGCTGTGAGTGCTTGGTGCAGAGGGTGCAACAAACACACTGCCCTCAAAGTAGATGTGGGGACTGGCTGCAGGCAGAAGCATCTACCCAAGCAGAAATATTCTTGGTTCTCTGGCCATACAATGACAAATATCACAATGAAACCTAGGGCCAGAATTCCCTACTAGGCTATCACAGAGCTGTGCGGTATTTCAGTGTGATTACAGCACCGAATAACAGCCCCCTGGGATCAGACACTTTCCACCTTCACCCTTCCCCAGCACCAACCATAGCTGACATTTCACGCTGCATGGGAGGGAGAGATCTGAGCTATCCACAGAGGAAATACCATCCTCTGCCCAAAACAAACATAACCACTGGGCAGCCCACAGCTTTAACTGCTTCCTTTTGTGGCTTGGGCAAGGGCAAAACGGGCCTATAGGAAGATAACGTGATGCTTTGCACCCAACCTCTTCCTTGACACCCCACAAGGGGTGTCCCACTCCCCTGCCCAAAAATGAGGAAGGAAAAGAGAGAAATTATGCAAAGGGAGGAAAGTTTTGGTGGAAAGATATGTCCTGCCCCTGACAACCAAGTTGCAGATCCAGCCCAGAGTTTTACCATGAGCTGAAGTGAGAACCTAGCACTGTGTGGGAATGTTAGGAGGTTTCTGGTCCCCTCAATCTGCACACCATCAGATGATGAAACATGGTGGCAGAGGTCAGAGGATTTGGGGGCTTGGGGCTCCTTTTCCACAGCCATGGCTTGGGATGAGGCTTCAGGGAAACTGAAGAGGGCTAGGATGTTCATTCAAATTCATCACCTGGCCCCCACCCTCTGCCCAGCTTCCTCCTGAGCAGAGCGTTCAGGATCGCACGACAAGATCCTTGTGTGACCGTGGAAGCACAGCAGACACCTCCTGCCTCTTCCCACCACCCCAGCTGTGGGCACGCCTTGCTGTACAACCGTGCCACTCGGTGTTGGTGCCTCTACCCACACCAGCCCCTTCATTGCCACCTCCAAACCCCCACGCCCTTTCTCCACCAGTCCCTTGGCGATGCAAGGGTGGGTTTCACACCGTGTGTTATTCCAGAGGTGCCAACTGGGCCTTGTTCCCTGCCGCACTCACGCTGCAGCGATGCCAAAATCACTGGACGGGGTGAAAGGCTCGATGGAGCCGGCACCCGCCCCGGGGTGACAGCCCTGGGCGAGGCAGGGTGGGAAGCTGCGGTGTCCCCGCAGCTCCCCAGCAGCACGCTTTCTCCCACATTAGCCAGGGGCCGCTTCGGCCTGGTACGTCCCCTGTCCCTGCAGACGGAGGCGGGGAATGTATTCCCAGGCAAAGCGCCTCCGGCGGCCCCGTCCCGAGGGAGCGCCCGCTCCAGAGGGGTGCCCGCTCCAGCGGTCGCTGCCCGCCGTTGGCGCACCCGCCGCAGTCCCTCCCTCGGAGAGGGGTCGGGAATCGCCCGCCCGCCCGGGCCCCGAGCCCCCTCCGCGCCCTCCGCTCCCGCCCTGCCGCCCCCGGGCTTCCCCCGCCGCACCTGCGGGGCGGGCGCGGCCGCCGCCGGCTCTCCCCCCATCCCGGGGCTGGCAGCTCGGCAGCACCGCCCGCTGCCAGCGGCGGAAACTCACCTCCATGCGGGCCAGGGGCAGGGAGAGAATGAACGCGAAGACCACGCCGAAATTCATCCCGACTCCAGGCCCCGCCGGCTGCGGGCACATGGACGGCGAGCCCCGGCAGGGAAGCGCTTCCCGCAGACAGCCCCGCGGCCGCCCGGCCTCAGGCATCGAAGGCGCCGCGAGTTCCCATGTCCCTCCAAGCCGGGCTGCGGTGGGAGAATCGCAGGAGCCCTCTGGAAGAGGACGTGGAGGTGGTGGTAGTGGTGGTGGTGAGGGGAGACAGAAGTAATTCTCGGTGACTCGCCTGCCTCTGCGCTATCTCATAAGCCCGGCTGGAAAAAAATGCAGTCCCTCGGAATTATACACATCCAGAGTCTACGTCCCCCTTGCCGCAAGGGATGCTTCAGTGGTGCCTTGGCTAGGTGGTCCACATGCTATTCTTCCTCTTGGTATTCTTCCTTTTTTAAAAAATATATATATGTAAAAGCTTTTACATGCAGGTAACAATGTCTCAATGTTCTTAGAAAAAGATGATAGTAACAGAATAATAACTAAAAAAAACAAAACAAATCAAAACAAAAAACAAGCAAACAAACAAACCCACAGAAAAAAAAAACTTTTCCGAAGTTTGATGCGAAATCCAAAAAATGAAATCTTCCTTAAGGTGTCCTTTTCTTAAAATGCTCCTTTCCTTCCTTATGCCCTCTTGCTTTTTAGCAAAAAGTTGCTAGTGTACATTGAATTTTTTCGCCTTACATTAGATTCTGGCTCGGGTGCCTTCTCGTTCCAAGTGTTGGCAGTTTGCTTGGACGGGAGGTTTGCTTTGGGTTTGGAGACAGGTGAGAGCAAATTTTTTCACTCTGGGTTGCGTGCGTGCGTGCGTGTGTGTGTGCGTGTGCTGAGCCTTGACAAGCCTCAGAGCAGAGCCGCTGATGCTGCCTCCTGCACTCTGTTGCAACAAGAAAGAAAAACCAAAAAAATGCAGAAAAGGTAAATTGCAGGAGAGACGAGGCTTTATTTTAGTCTGCGAGCTGCAAGAGAGACTAAACTGGCACTTGGGGCTGCTCCTTTTATGAAGGAGAGGAGATGGGTGGAGCATAACTTGCCACCCTCCTCTTGGCTGGGTATCAAGCGAAAAATCTAGCGAGGGAGTAGCAGTCCATTGCTGACAAAATAAAAAGTGTGTTAATTTAAATGATAAATTAATTAAAAATGACTAATGCTGCAGTAACCTGTATAATGTGGCTTTAATATCGCGTGAGGAATGGGGACAGAAATTCCTGCCTCCTCGGCAAGAGATAAGAAGAGAGGAGTTCCCGGCACGGTAGTTTGTTATTTTTTTTGGCCCCAGGTTCTCACTGTTTCAGTCTGGAGCCCATTTCTCTGAGCTCCACTCGCCGCCTTCCTTGCCCTGCTACAGCACTAGCTCCAGGGAGAGAGGCGGCTTTAATATCTTCCATCTCTTTGTGTGCAGGGGAAAAAAAAGAAGCCAGAGAAATTTACACGTTCCTGTAAGACGGTCTGGTGTTGCTCGTGGCACCCGGAGGTATTTTGCTGCATGATTATCTCCACGATGTAATAAACATCTGAAGGGAAATTAAGCAAGCAGATATTTGCTGTGGGGGGAGAGGGATGGGGAGGGGAAGGCTGCTAACAGGTGAGTTCAAGAAGGAGTCATATCCTATTGAAAAAACACCCATACGCACGCCCTCTCATGTGCATACGAGTGATCTCCCGGCGTGGGGTTGCACACTGGCAAAGCCCACACTCCAGGCACGACCAGGAGGGGTTTCTGCACCATCTTTGTGCAGGCTCGTATCCACCGATACATTCCTGCACTGTCATGCACCGCAGGCGCTCGGCAGGCATTCACTCTGAATCCCAAGCATCTTCCCTGCTTTTTCTATGCTACGCACACGCTTCTATTCGAGCCGCTCGCATGCACAGCTACGTGCAAATTTTGTCTCATTCACACATCCCTGGGCATCCATGTGTTCTCCTTCACTCTCCCCCTCTCTCTTCCTTTCTCACATACATACACCCACTGGCATACCAGTGGCCTCATCTTGCAGTATCACACATGCTCCTTTAGACTATCTAGGTGCCTGTGAGTTTCTTGCAGCCAAACCCTCTCTAAAACACATGGTCTCACACCAGCACTCACATATGCACCATCCCAAGTGCCTGGGTATGAGGAGCAGCTACCAGAACTGAGCAGCCGGCAGCCCACCAAATGCTCCTCTGTAGCAGGCACCTGACAACACCTCCCAGGCTGGCTAGCTACACCCCTGAACCTCACTTTGGTCTCATGGATGTGGGCGTTGGTCAGGAAGCACAGCGACACAAGGAGGACTGGGGGTCCCCCATAGCTATCTTAAAATAGCATAGCTCCTCTGCTCCTCCCATCACAGAGACAGGTCATGTAGACACAAAATGGAAGGTCCTACATTAAGGCAGCGTGTCAAGGTGCTCTTGAGTCACAGGGCATCACCTCCCTTCACCCTAACCCAGAAGAACAGGGGGAAGATTTCCCTACAGGTGGGGAGTTGGTCAGAGCCATGTCAGCTCCGACGCCTGGGCCATCTGAGGTGCATGAGTGCAGAGATAAGGAGTGTCCTGGGAGTCCCTCAAACCAAGTCTAAAGTGGCTTGCTCTCAATTTTGGAGCTCAAGGGGGAGGAAGTGGAAATGCAAGGCATACCTTTGTTCATTTCTACCGCTGGAGATCTTAGTAAGTCTTTATCTTAGATGCTCCAGCCACGTTAGCCCTGTCCCACCCCAAATTCCTCAGGACGCTCTTAGAATTCCCCTCATTCTCCATCCTGTCCCGACAGCAAGCGTACCAGCCATTTCAAGTGATGATAATTTTCTCTAACCACCCAGCAGGGTGGAGTTGCTACCCTAATGTCTACCTGAGTGCTGCAACTCCTTCTGAAATCTGTAGGAGGCTTCAAAAAAAAGGTTTTAAAAGGATCTGGGTCCATCTCACCTCACTCCAGACGGCACCAGCCAAAGAAACACTTTAGCCCTGGGTTCCTTGGTGTTCAGCAGGGGGAAAGCTGAGGATTTGATATGGCCAAACCAGCTTCTGGAAGCCCTTCTATCTGGGTAGAGGGAGCTGGGAGCAGCTAGGTCCTGAATGTCCATGACCCCGCTATGTGTTCAAGGTTCATAAGGGGTCAATGGAGGCTAAGGTGCATTTTGAGGATTTCTGCCCTCAAATAAGCTAGTGTGGCTCCACCACCTTCACGCCACCTGGTTCAAGCTGTGTAGGGGGTCCCCCACGCTGTAGTGGCTGCCTGGCCAGGACAGAACAGCCTGTGTGTGGGAGGACTGATCAAACTCCTCAGCAGGGAGAGATATTGCCGCCGGAGAGAAGAAGGACTCAGCAGAAAGCTAGCAGGGACTGCTGCTTGTGTCTTGCTCAGTAGCAACAAGAGGTGCTGCAGGGTCTGATTTTGGGGGGCAATATGTGTGGTGTGGCGTATTTTTTTTTTTTTTTAATAACTGGCTACATTACATCTTAGCTGGGATAGAAATAGAGTTATTTATTTTCATGTGGATGATGCTGGGCAGTTTTTAGAAGCTCGACATCAGAAACAAAAAGCTAATCCCTGCTGAACCTCCAGACAGCAAGGAAGAGGATGTTTGGAATTTGACTAATCATCTACCTATGACCCTGCCTGGAAATAGAGCAAAGTGATATTCAAGCCACTCGGGCTTCAGTTGCTTTTCCTTACTCTTTCTGTTTTTAGAGACAGATTTTTCCCTAGTGAGGTCTTGAGACTCACTAAAGGCTGGGCCAGTCTCACTGGCGTAGTGTTCAACAGGGATGTATGTCCTTAAAAATGCTGTACCTTGAGCTGGGTGGGCTCTCCTTTGATTCTCTTACTTCTGTGAAATTAGCTTAACATTTGTCCCACAAACCCCTAAAACTAATGGGGATGACTGAATCTTCCCCTCACCTGGCCTGTGGGAGGATTGCGGAGGCCTGTGAGGCTATTGGTGTCCCAGATGTCACAGGACAAGAGTTTGAAACCAACACTACATACACTGGGAAGATGTTTCAAGGCTACCTGAAGTAGCTGAACCATGAAAATGTCCCATTAGAGCATCACAACTTGTCAAGGTCTGGTCACAGCTGTGCTAGCTGGCAACGGCCCCACAGGCAAACCACAACAAAAACAAATTTCCTAAGAGCCTGTAGCAGGGTTTCTTATTAAAATACTTTCACCACCACTAGAGCTCTCAAACTTGTGAACAGCTGAACTCATCTCCTCAGTTATTTTCTTATCACTAGGCAGGAGAGCAACACTTGTCCGAGGACAATAGGCAGTTCCTTGTTGCAAGGCTGCCCTCCCCTCATCTGGTGGAAAAAATGATCTATTAGCCACCATACATAGAGGCACGATGTGAGGGGTGATATTTGTGTTTGGGTTTTTTTATTATTTATTTATTGCATTTTTTTTTTAGAGAAGGGAGAGAGTTGTGAAACAACAGGAAGAAAAACAGGGCTTACAATGGAAAGCAAGACTCAGTCTGAACAGCTGAGATGTCTCAGCCTCTCCGTGATGAGTCCTATTTTGAAAAAAAATCAATGGAAATAAATTAGTAGGTGTTGAAAGCCGACGTGTATTCAGCCCGCCCACTCAAGGTATCTAACTTAGGTGTTGCTCCTGCTCCGGTCTCTGAGTTCAGGAGAGCGATGAGCAATCCCTACACCTACACCATGGGTCTGCCACAGCCCTCAGTGAGGGAGCAGAGCAGCCCTGACACTGAAATGAAGCACCTAGAGTAAGTTTTACGCTTAGTTTTTACCAGGAGATCTGTTCTACGGGTACACCGGTTTTACACCACAATGCCCTGTTGTGTGAGGTTTGTCCGGAGCCAAGTGATCAGAACAGAGCTCTCGTACGTAGCTTACCCTGTGGCTTACACCGTTTGCCCCAGAGGCTGCTGACATGGGAGCTGCCCTGACTTCCTAATGACTGAGTTCAGGCTAATAAAGGAAAAAGGAGGAAAGGAGAAGAAAGACCAAAGGAAGGAGACAGAGACAGGCAGGGAGCCTGGTGTTTGTATTTTGTGCTGGAGAAAGGCAGAGCCTCAGGGTACCCAGGGCTTGCATAATTTGCCTTCCCGCCCCTGGCAGGGAAAATGCTTTCCAAGGATGAGTAAAACCCTGACAGAGCCAGCGGTTCCAGGGGAAAGGGAAGGTGTCACCTGGGGAGCAGGAGTTTGATGGGACCTGCCAGGCTTCCTCTGGGAACCGCCTCTCTCTGCCTGTTTCTCCCTGTTCAGAGGGATTCCCCCAGCCCCTCACCACCTCCTTCATCTCACCCATTCCTGGCAGAAACCTGGCAGAGAGGAGAGGATGAGGAGAGCGCGCAGACACATGCAGAGGGCAGAGCACAGTCCCTGACAAAGGCAGACAGGGAGCGGGGCCGTGCTGGCCGTGCTGCCCCACGCTTTGAGGTGAAGGAGAAGGCAAAGGCATTTCACATCTCTGCGGATGTGCAGCTCGGGCAGGATTCAAAGAGAGAAGGCAAAGCTGGGGGCACTGATTTCTCAGCACTTTCCTGTGTGCATACACGTTCCTACATCAAGTGGGGAGGAGGGGATGCAGCCTTCACTGATCATATTACCATCTATTTCTCCCCCTCCCCAACCCCCAAGTTTAGGGTAGAAGGGAACAATTTCCTTACACTGGCAACCATCCATTATGTCTATGGATATGCTCCCCACCCCATTCCCCCTCTCTTTCCTGTTTTGATGAAAGGAAAAAATGTTCTGCTTTCCTTCTTTATTTTTCCAGACTGGTGAATAGCACTCGAAAGGAATTTCTCTCCCTCCCCCCTTCCCCTCTCCCAGTATAATAAATATATATGTATGTGTGTGTGAATACACCACACATCACAGGTCATCTGTTGTTTTTCAAAAGGCATATACTATTTTTGTTTCCAAATTGATTAGGTGGGCAGCGGTCCCCCTTTCCACTGACACCACCCCAAACACTGCTTCCCCTGCCCTCACCCTCTGCCACTCACCATCTCCCCATCCTTTGCCCCTGGGTCTGCAGCGAGTGGCGGTGGCGGTGGCAGTGGCAGCAGCGAGAAGGAAGCTTGCTGAGCTGAAATAAAAATAGCCCCAGCAGTTACTCAGCTCAGAACGTAACATGACTCATGATGTGAAATGAAGATGAGGGTCGAAAACCAAAAGCAAGCAGCTCTCCCCTCCCCATATCCTACCACCTGCTATTGCTGCTCACATCACAGAGCAAAACCCACTCAAAATGCTCCTCACTGGGCATCAGGGCATCGGCCAAGGTGGAGAGCCTTGTGTGCTTTCCGCCTGCGGAGATCTTTGCACCTGTGAAGACCTTTTGTACCTGCCAGAGCTGGTACTCTTACCTGCACCCGCCTGGTTGTGCCAACACTGGCTTTGATTTGATGATGCTGCACCCAGCTCTCAGCTCTTTTACCTCTCCTGAGCCGTGAGCCTTGAGCAAAACTGACATTCCACCAGTACAGTGGGAGGATGCACTCTGTAGCACCCTTGTACCAGCAGCTGGTTTGCAACAGCACAAAGGCAGCCGGGCACCTGCCGTGGTTTGAGCCTGTGAGTGGTGAGATGAGGGAGCTCATGCCCACCCATAGCCCACCCTGTGCCCCATCCCCATCACCAGGCAGGGTGCCTCCTGTGCAGTGTGGAGGACACCCTGCTCCGTGGGGTGCGTGGGAGAGCAGCACGCCTGGCATGGCAGGAGGCAGGCCGCCGCTATCTGCTGGCCTGTGTAATAAAGGAGGGAGTTTAAAAATAGACTTTGAGTTGCAGTGCCGGAAAGGCAGTGAGACGTATAGAGCGGGTGTGTATTTATCCTACACGCCCTGTGCCTGACACCCCGCTGGCACGGGGACCTGCCCCAAAGCAAAGGCACCGCTCTCCGGTCACGGGTGCTCGCTGAGGGGCCTCGTGCTGGTCCTTACACTGCCCTGCCTGTGAATGAATGGCATTGGGTGTGCAGGGTTGAGGGGAACCCTGAGCTTTGCCTCACAGGTCACAGGTCTGCTCAGAGGCACCCACCCACCGCACCATCCCAAGGCCATTCGGAACTGTAGGACACGCAGCTCTCGCCCATGCCAGACCAACACCATCTGTGGCTCCTCCACCCCCTGTATACCCAGACTAAGTGGCATCTCTCAGGACAAAGCCTTTCAATAGATCCCCTGCCCTCTGCCCTCTCCTGAACAATGAGAAATCAAGGAATATTGTCCAAGCTGAATAAAAAGATCTAAATTTAGAGTGTCTGATGTGTTCTTGGTTTCCTGCCATAACTCCCCTCCTCCTCCCCGGCCTCCCTCTCCATTGCTTGCTTAACGTTGTGCACAGAAAGATTTCTGATGGGGTGAGATCACCACCAAGACCCTGTCTCCCCAGTGATGAGACAGAGGGGAATTCCAAGTTTGACTCTAGACTCTGTTTTTGCAGGGCAGGGAGGAGGAGAGCACACCGTTTTTTTCCTCACCGGCTTAGATGTGCACAGAAGAGAGGGAAACCTGAGATCATGAGAGAGGAAACTTTCTCTCTCACTTCAGCCTCCTCATGTCCTGACCCTGACATGCCCCAAACACTGTCCATTTGTTTCAATCTGCTCTTGGCATCCTCTCCGACAGCTCTGCCACAGCAAGTCCTTGGAGCAGCGCTGCCCCTGTGCTGTTCCAGCCCAGAAGCTATGGCTGTAGGACCCTCGCTGCCCTCCCACTTTCCCCAAGCAGGTCTGGACAGAAGCAAGAAGCTCAGAAAGAACAAATAGAGGCAGAGAAATGCCTAACAAAACTGAAAAAAAGCCAAGAGGGGAGGAATAGGAGGGGTGTTATCCAGCAATGTACTCCCAATGTTTAAACAAGGGACTCCCTTGGGTTCGTGCCTGATAAGTCTGGGTGTCAGGGGAATCTATTCATTTGTTTTCCTCTTTAAACAAAAAGACCTTTCCATAACCAAAGTGAGGAGGGAGCCAACACCTCTTGACGAACAGACATGTCTTAAGTGCACGCACGGGAAGCCTTTCTGTCTTGCTCCTGGAGAGGAAAAGAGCCTAGACTGTGCAGACTGACCACATTGCTCAGTGTCAGTGGAAAGGGGAGCATGGGCCAGCAGCATTTTCTGCACAAGGATGGACACCAGGAGCTAACTCAAGCTTGCCAAAATATCTGCGGGGTGTCTGGAGGTGCAGTGGTCCTTTCCAATAGTGGAATCTAGGCAGGTGAGCTGGGGGATTGACTCAAAAGCAGGGAAAACTTTTCCCACCCTCCTTTGTCTTTGAACAGTGTCTCCCTAGAGTCTCCTCTGACCCTCCCCAGCTTGGTCTCTGAGTCGGTGAGCAGGTGAAACAGAGCTTTGAGGTTAGCTCGGCCCCCCACGCTTTGCTCTCTTTCCCTGGCTGCATAATCTGTCGGGGGGGATTGTAAATTTTTTTATTACTATTGTTATTAATTTCCCTTTTGCCAAGAATTTGGGAGCAGGCTCTTTAGAATGGCAAAACACCAAGTATGCCAGAGCCACTGGTGGGACAGGAGAGGGGAAGGAGCAGCACTAGGTGGTCAGGGGGAGAGCAGCCCCAGCCAACATAGGGTAGGCCAGCAGAGAAGCTGAGCAGGGCTGGACCTGCTGGGGCACAGGGGAATGCTCCCCTTCCTTCCCTCTCAGAAAGGGTGAAATGCACATGGTGCGCAAGAAATGAGGGGGAGGGCCAGGACCTATTTGCTGGTGGAGAGTGAGTTTAATGCCCATTCCCAGCTCGGAGGGATTGGCAGCACCGGAGGCTTGGGAATGGAAAAGTTCAGGTCTCCCGTTCCATGTGCAGTTGCTGCCAGAAAGCATCAGACTAATGGATACAGCAGGGTGGGAAGGGAAAAACCAGCATCAAGGCCACTGGAGAAGAGGCCTCCTACCATGGTCTGGCTTGTGACCAGTGTGAGGGAGCAGCAAGAACAGGGCTGCTCCACAAGGGAGGACAAGCCAGGAGTGACCCCAGCCCAGGCATGACAGGGACAGGTTCCAGTCACAGCCTTAGACAAGGCAAGATCCAGTCAGGAGCAGCAGGAGACAGGGCTGGAGAGAAGGCTGCAGCACAGGTCTAAAGTGCATCCTGTAGACAAAGCTACCACCAGCTGAGGACTGGAATCCACTTGGAACAACCAGTCAGAAAACCAGGACAGCTGCGGGCAAGGCTAGGCACAGATACACATACACATAGCTCGGGCCAGGAGCAGGTACCCAGGCCTGAGCTTAAATGGAGCTTAAATTAGGTGGTAATCCCAGGTGAGCCTAGTTGGGGCCATTTAGCCCCACCAGGGTACTCAGGGCACTGCCAAGCATTAACCATCCCCGTGGCAGGATATTCCAGCTCTTTAGGGTGTGGGGCCTGTAAATCTATCCCTGGTGAGGCTCACCATCTGGGCAGGATGTTGATTACCTAAACCAGCCAGAGGGAAAGGAGGCTCAAAAGCCAAGACACACCTGGGGAACATGTAGTCAAGCTGAACTATCCTTGCCTGGCCTCATCCTTCTTTCACTTGTTCTCCTTTACCCTCTGGAATGACAACGCAAGATACTGCCTCCATCTCTGAAATCTATGCCAAGAAACTTTTATTTTTAAATTCACAAACAATGACCTAGCAGCTGCTCCAAGGCTTTTTTTTCCTTGCTAACAGAGTGGAAATATATATATATTTAATTAGCTCATCGGAGCTAAATTTCCCTTCCCACCATTCTTCATTAAAGGCAGATGTAAAATGACCCCCGACTCCAATCTCTATTGAAGGGGGTGTGACCCCTTGCCATCTAATAGAAGTTTCCAGAAAGCCAGTTTCTCCCATCCTGCCTCTTTGCTTTGTCCAATTGTTGGTAGAGGGAGCCAAGAGTTTAAAATGCCATTTTGGCTGCCTCTCCATTATCTTGGGCAGACGGAGGGTTGAGATACCTCAGAGAATGGAAAAATCACGATAAAGGAGTGTGCTACAGATATACCCTCACGTCTCTCAGGCCCTTGGACCCAGCTGGGATCCAAAGATGCTTTCTTGCTGTTAAAAAATCTTTTTTTTTTTTTTTTTTTTTTTTTAAATACCAACCATCTCAAGTTCTGGCTGGACTTGAAGTAAAGCCCAAATAGTAGCCCTTCCCCGTGCACTGGCCAGGGTAACTCTCCTGACCTCGCGCAGGATGAATGGGGCCTGGGAGCTCCTCGTGACCTTGCACTGTCCCGACAGGGCTGCCTGCACCCCTCACACACACCCCGGTGTGAGCAGTGCTGGCAGTGCTGGCAGAGAACCACAGTTGCCGCATTAGGATTGTCTAACACAGTGCGAGTATTCACCCACCTGAGGAATGGCAAGGGGACACAGTATTTTGTTCACACTTCTGATCTACTGAAACATGTAAAATATTGTGTTTTCTTCATGTTTCCCCTAAAGAGATTCCCTGGAGGCATTGCTTTTCTTCTCCTGTCCCTTTCTCGGAGGAAAGGTGCCTGCCAGGACTGACTGCCCTGGTCCCTAAAGTGCGGAAGTAATGAAGGAGCACAAATCCTATTTTTTCCGCCCTTGCCAATCTGCCCAGGTATTGGTGTGAGCAGTGGGAGACAGAATTCATCACACACACATACTGTACACCCAGTGCTCCCCAGTTTGAGAAGGGGCTTGTGCTCCAAGGTTCAACAAGATCTCGTCCTTTCCACTGAAGCAGCCAACCAAGGATACATGAAACATGGATTTTGGTATCTTTCTGCCATCTTTCTCATTCTCTCCTCTTTCCACAATTATTTATGACCTGAATCTGGACTTGTCTTAACTAAGCAGAAAATAATAGCATGCTGGATGCTTCTGGCATGCTCAGCTGCCACAGTGACCTGGACTTGACTTCAAGCCGTTGATGGTGGTTGGCTCTTGCTTTGAGAAGTGTCCTGCAGGATTTTGGAATGAACAGTGACTAGATGCATATGCCGCGAGTTAGACCCCTTCAAACACCCCAGACTCCCAAGTCCATCTGCTTGGCATAGGTCCAGAACAGGACCTGCCAGACAGGCTGTTTTGGACCCGGCAGTGTTCGGCAAGTCTGGGCTTCTCTGCATCGCTGTGGCCCCATACTGGTTTTGCCTCAAAGTTTGGGAGTTGTTTGATCACTGCCTTAATCTCCATTAATGTCTGAGCCACAATAGAAGGTCAAGTCAGACGTAAAGGCCAGCTCCTGCTGCTCCTTCAGAGTGACTGCAAATAGGTCAGACTTATCTCAAGAAAACATAGATTTAGGAATGGTGTGGACCCTCTTGTCAACCTATCTGGCCTCTCCTTCTCCTTCCCCCTTGCTTGCTCCCTGCAGGATTCTCTGCAGGGCTGCCAGGGCCACGGTAGTGGTCCCAGGTGAGCCTAGGGACACACAAAGCCCTCTCTGATGACAATAGCTCTTTCCTTTCTTCCCTCATTCCTCCTTCCTTCCCCCATTCTTCCTTCCACCTCTGCAGCTCTCACATGTTCCCAGAGTTGTTCCCAGGGCTTTCCATAAGCTCCTGAGCAAAACCTCTCTCCCGCCCTCCTCCCCCGGCATGGCTGGCCTCAGCCATGCAGGCCAGCCAAGGGGGTGCTTCTGGGGAGGAGGGGTGTCCACACGACACTGCTCTGCTTGGGAACAGACGTATTTACATCTCTGTCTGTGACTGAGGGTGTGGTTTCAAAATTGGCGCGAGTCACTTGGAAAAAAAAGCTTCTGCAGAAAGCAGCTCTCTCGCCTTCTCCCCTCTCTCCCCAGCTGAGCGTTCTCCTTTTTTTTTTTTTTTTTCCCTTTTTTCTCCGGTTCATTCATTTTGCTGCGGGTGCTTTCAGCCTGATCAGCTCCAACTTGCCACTCTGCTACCTGCTCAGTCTTTCTGACACAGGAAACTGGAGAAGGAATGGCTGGGTTGGAGGCACCAGGCCTTTTGCTGATAGCAGAAGCTAAGACTGATGGAAACCAAACCTGAAACCATTCACTCCCAATCTCTTCATGCTGGGGAGTATTTCTACAGCTACAAGGGACATATGTATCTATAGCTGTGTCTCTAAGCAAGAGACATTCCACACATCTCCAGAAGGCCACATAAGCGTGTGCAGGGAGATTTTTGCTGTATCATTTCTTGCATGGGAATAAATGCCGTGCAAATGTCCTGGAGATTCTCTATGGACTCATGTCCGTGCCTGTGGGATCATGTCCCCATATCCATGCCTGTGGGATCATCTGTGTTTCTTATGTGAGGCAGTGATGCACACCTTTGCCTTTTCCTTGCCTACATGGAGTTAGATGAGCCTGGAACAGGGAGCCAAATGCACACGAGCTGCTCCATTCTTCTGGGACTCAGCTGAGGGAAGGAAGCAAGTCTGGAAGAAGCATCAGGGTTGCAATAACCCACTGTCTTCTCCTTCCCCAGCCTGTTTCCTTACACAGTTCCCATATAGGACAAGTTTCCACTGCAATCAACCGTTAGGTTAATGAAACCCTGAATTAATCCCCCTTTTCCCCCACCTCTTCAGGGAAACTGTCCCAGCAGGAAAAGCAAATCCCAGGTATCTGTTCTCCACTCTGAGGGAGGTACATTCTCAAGGACATGTGTGGGAACTCAGGCTGGAGCTGCTTGCAGGTCAAGGACCGGTTGATCTGGACCTTTAAACCCCACTGCACATATATGCACAGGGTCAGTTGCCACTCTCACCTTCATTCAACAGACAGCAATCCCCCAGGGCAGCAGCAGATAACGGGCAGTGAGAGCTTTCAGGCATTGCCAGCAAGGTGTTTGCTGGCCCCAGACAGACTGGTTCACCAGTGGTCTGAAGGGTGACCTGGCTGACTGGCTTGGATTTGGAGAGAGGATGCTCCTTTCCTTCTGGAGCTTTTCTACCCAGGAACAGAGCTGGTGCAGGGGCATTTCAGCTGCTGGCTTAGCCAGGGGTGGTGAGCACTTTTTAAAACCTGCCGATGAAGGACTAATCAGTACATTTCTCTAATGTGGTGCCTTTCCTTATTCGAGGTTTGCCCTGAGGTTCCTACCTGACTCCACATGTTTCCAGAGACATTGCCTTTAGCACTGATGGAAATTACCAATCTAAAGACTTCAGTATATTAATATTATGTATTTGTTTTCCTGCCTCTTCTTCGGGATTGAGAGGTTTCAGTTTATGTGGGACTACAAGAGTCTTTCCCTCTGCCTTTGATGTTCAAGCTAGCACGCTGAAGGAGAAGGCTTCCCCTTCATTTGCACCTTTGCTGCAGCTCAAGTCTGGAGTGATGCTGACCTCCTTCTGCTGATGGAAGGGGCTTTTCAGGAGCTGGTGGCAGCAAGGTGTTCTCTGGTCCTGTTTTAGGTCCGGCAGGGGTAGAGCAATAGGCTCTGAATAATAAAGACCTGTGACTTTTGCCGAGAGGTAGTGCTGGATAGAAAAGCCAAACTCAGAATGATGTCCCTGTAAAAACACGGGCAAGCTGGAAGGGGCTTGGGGGAGGGACTGTGAGTTATACAGAACAGATCCTTTGGTCCTGTCTGGCGCTAGCAATAGTAGCAACAATAGCAATATTCATCATCACCACAGCATTCAGATATCAATTTCCATCTTAAAATTTCTGTGTGGACACTGACTCATTTATTTTCCCTGATGAGACAGGGGGGAATTGTTAGCCCATGGCTGATGTGGGGAAGCAGATACCCCAAGCCCTGCAGAGAGGGCCAGTAGTGGGGTTTCGTTGATAAACTGGTCCCTTCCTCCTTGTTCCACATCCACAAGACTCTGTGTGGAAAAAGCCTACTAAAAGACAACTACCCTGTCATGGTACCCCAGCTACAAAGGACTTGGTGAATCAAACTATCCATCTCTCTGAAGCTATTTGAGATGGGCTTTTTCCCTAACAAAGCTGTTGCGGCGCATGGGCATGTGGGAAAGTATTCACCCCCACTGCCAGCTCCTAAAGCCCTGTTATGGGCTTTAATTTCTGGTGCTGAGGTTCTGGCACCTCACAGTGGGACTAAATGGGTTAAGAAGCGTATCTAACCATGGAGCCATCCGTGTGACGCACGAGCCACCAAGTGCAATGAAAGGCAGTCTCGTGGCTAAAGCCTTTTTCCCAGGCCAGCCTCCCCCGCTCCCAGCTGTGCTGGGCAGGACCCTCTTTGCAGTGATGGGACTGCTGCGTCTGCAGCTCCGTGTCATTGCTGGCCATGCCTGCAGTGGAGTCAATAGCAGCCATTGTCCTGGGGAAAGGTCACCCAAGCCAGGCACGCAGGCTGCAGCGAGCGTGGAGACTGCTGCTGGAACAACTGAGCATGGGGAAGGGAAGAGGGAGCAGAGGGCAGAGGGGGATGAGGGGATAGAAGGGGCAAGGATATTGGAGAAGGTCTGGGTTACCTCCTGCTTGGGGGAGGTTTTGTGTCTGTAAGCAGTGAGGCATTGGCCAATTCCCACAGGGTTAAGCTTGCATTTGTGTGGGCAGCACCTGGACCCTTGTAGGGAAATATCTAACACCAGAAAGCTCAAGGCTTTCCTACACAATCTGCTTTTCCCATAACTGGCTGCTCTTCTCTCTTCTTCCCATCTTGAACGCAGCAGCACTTGCAGGCTTTAATGACTTTAGCACCACACCTACAGCCGACATCACCTAGTCTCCTTTTACACGTCCCAGTCCCCAGACAAGTGCTGTGATTTACTGTGTCTGACCTCCTGCTGTGCCACATGGTGAAGGAATGTCCTCTGTGCAGGATCCCATCGCCTTTATCATCCCAATGAGGTGCTACTTTCACAGTGCCAAGGATTTTTACGCCTGTTGATCAAGACCTTCGCTCCCTGGCCTGTTAACATTGGGTCATTTGTGCTTCTTATTGAAGCTTCACAAAGAAGTGGGGCTGGAGCCATTCTGGCAATCATTTCCATTCCCCTCATCCCTGCTCTCTGGAAAACACACTGGAATTTCAGTAACAAATATTCCTCCACTTCCATGATCAGATGTCTGGGTCGCGAGTCCCACCCTGGTTTCTGTAGCACAGGGTTCACCAGCCCAGGGTGGGTGTCTGCAAGGATATCCGTGAAACCACTCACAAAGTCAAGCAATTGCCAGCATTTTTTCCTAATCTGTTCATGGTTCTGTAGGGCTTTAGTCAACGCTTTGGAAGCATATGCCATTGGGTGATCATCTTGCATTTGAACAGCTGCTAATCTCTACATATTTGCATTCACTGGGTTTTTTTAGCCTCCTCGTTAATCTCAGGGCATTTGGTTTTGGGGTTTCTGTAACAAGTATTTTTTAATTTTCCAAAGCAGTTCTCATTATCTGAGGGATCACCCTGGGACAACCATTCTCCAGGGAGAATAGAAAAGAGATAAATTAGAGACTCATTTAATTTTAATTCATTTAACATGCCCAGGATGAGCTGGAGGGTGGGCAGGGCAGCAGGGGAGAAAAAAAAGTGAGAGCAGTTTGCCCCTGGGTACCTCCTGAGAGAGGCCTGGCTCGTTAAATTATGAGACATCCCCATTTAGGAAAGATCACAGACCTGGGTTTTGCCCCAGACCCTGTGGAACCTTGCTGTGCCCCTGGATATGTCTGCAAATCTCCGGGAGGCTCCTCTGTTTTGAGATCCTTCTACAAAATCTATCGCCTCCCGACATTCTCCATATCCTTCCTCTGTGAGCCAGGGGAATAAGGAATGAGGAAGTAAGGCAGACCTACTCTTCCAGGCTCTGCCTTCAGAAGGAGGTCCACCAAAGCATGCTGCCAGCAGGAGACCCCAGGAGAGCAGAGCTCTCTGCTTGCACAGAGCTGGTAAAGCCTCCAGAGCCCAACTTCCCCTGACTGAACCTGCTTGAACCTGCCCTTGCGCTTTGCCAGGCTTCTGTACATTGGCACCGTCTCCTCTGCAACGAAAAAATAAGGGGACTTTCCCAGGCATTCTCCTTTAGCGGTACCAGAATGAGACAGCTCTGAAAACAGACTGTTCTCAGCTGCAAATAACCCTCTACCTTCACAGGGCTTGACTCTGCAAGGAGCCTCAGTGTCAGTTCTTTGGGTCAGAGTTCCTCCCTTTGGCTGATTTCCTCTTCAGGCTCCAGCTGTGATTTCTGATCAGTTCTGTTCCAAATCAGCACATCAACCGCAGGCATTTCTGAACTCTCAAGACCTTCAGAGACATGTTTCTGTGAAAGACCTCAGTCACCGAGAAAAGGGTCCTTGCAACCTCCAACGTGACAAAACTGAGTGGAAATATTTGCATTTTCTTTGACTTTGGCTCTACAAATGTTTTGTCCCTCATCCCTATGCTGAACAGACCCTTTTATTTGATTGCTTTATGACCACTTCTTCAGAGGTTTTCTTGTTCTACCTAAAATCCCTAAAATGTTATCAGAAAAGGACAAAAGTTAAGCAAAATTAAGTACTTTCTTCAATGAATACATAATCCTGGGATCCTGTTGCCAAAATTAAGTGGTTTAGAGTCATTTGAGATACCTTAGGGTATCTGAGACCCATAAGGAGGGTTGGCAGATCTGCCACAGAAAGTATTGGAGACCGAGACCCGTCTGGAGTAGCAGCTGGAGGCCAGGAAGGATACACTACTGCATCTAAAATGAAATTGGATACTAATATTTGGGAACTGCACTGAACCACAGCTGAGCGAGCTGTAAGTGCAACCCCAACTCGAGCTTAAGAACCTCAGGATGAATAAAAATCTGAGAGCTGAATAAATGTGGCACTACCAAGCCTTGCAAGCACCCTGTCTTCTCTGCCAAATCAAATCTGATTCTTGCACTAACACTGAGTTGAGCTGCTTGTCAGATCTGCTACAAAATAATTTCATCCCTGCTCAGGCTGGCCATCTGTTCACTCCTTGGATTCACATGATTTTATGCCATAGCTCTGTAACCTGATGATCAATAGCTTCGCCATTTCTGGCAGCTGGCGTGCTGCAAAAAATCTTTCCCTAGTGCTCTTCTTACAGGGATAGGTGGAAGAAGCCCTGAGATTTCACAATGATATTGACCACCATTTTTTTCCTGCTGCTGCCAGAAGGGAGCATGGATCTCCCTCATCTCTGCCTCTCCCTCACACTATGTCACAGACTATTTCAGCTCTTCTGCCTGCCCTGAGGACCTCACTGCTTTAGGGGCATCGAACCACCTGCGGCTGCCTCCTCCCATGCTCAGCCAGCAAGCTTGACCCATCCTGCCTTTATCAAAGGTTTAACTGCTTTTGACCACTGTATGAGTACACTGCTACTCACTGCAGGACTGATAAGAGCCCGAGTTTTATTTCTCAGCCTCAGTTATGTGTTGCTGGTCAAGGTTGCAGTGAGGTGTATCACTGTAATGTGGCTGGGGTCAGCATGCATTGTCCATGCTGGCTGCCCAGCTGTGCGTGTGCTGGGACCGGCACAAAACTGTGGTATTCCCAAAGCAAAGCAAAAGGCTCTCAATTCCCTTGGGGATTGCTGGTGTGCTTGATGAGAGTTGCAAAACCCAAAAGTGCTGTGGTGGACACGTGGGTAAGTGCAGAGGTTCAGACATAGCGAGGAGTATGTGCTTAGGGGCACCTGGCGAGCTGTGGGGGCAGGAGCCCCCATCACATCCCCATGTGGATGGGGGTAGGGGAGGAGAGGCCCCCCTGAGGAACAACAGAGCATTGAGCTGCTGCCCTATCTCTCCGGGGCAAGGGAAGCGGAAAGGTGATAAGAACCCTCTCAGGTGAGGAATTCCTTCTCACTTTCCCCTTTCTGTTTGCCTTTCATCAGAGATAATGTGAGTCTTGGGCACCTTACTGGGATGTTGAGCTGCCTGCAGAAGGGTCAGCCACAGCCACCCCTGAGCCCATCCCCCTGGGCATGTGCCCACACCTGCCACCATCTCTGGTGGGCTCCCACAGGAGCAGCCCAGCCACGGCCCCCTCTCCTTCCCCACCACCTGGCCTGCGTCCTCGGGTCCTCTTGCATGACAACCCACCGATTAACATCAGTAGCTGTAACCTGAGGAGCAATTCGGAAAAGGGGAGTGAGATTATGGGTGGTAAAGCCAAGGCTGATAAAGCCATGGCAGAATATTTGGGTAGCGTTTCACTGCAGCACGACCTTCCTGAGAGAGAGCAGGAAGGATCTGAACTCCTGACCATGCTGTCTGCAGCCTGGGCTGTGCAGGCTTTGCAAAGCCAGGCCATGTTCTTAATTCTCAGAGGCCCTGAGTCCATCTCCTGCCTTCACAGATGTGATGATGATGAATATTACTATGTGATGGGTCTGAAATGAGCAGAGCTCTGAGGAAAGAGGCACAGAGGAACAGCACTACCAAACCACAAGTACCTTCTGTAACTGTTTGAACAATCTCCAGAAGGAGAGGCTGATTTCCAGCTCCCTTTTCTGAATTCAAAGACAACCACTCTGATGGCTTAGTCCAATCCTCTTGTCCCCTGCATGACACAGTTCAAAAAACTCTTGCTAGGCAAACTTTTTTCCCAGCCCACGTTTTTTGGCTGTGATTCCTCCAGTGACCAATCCTAGCAGTGTGGCACAGTGGGATATAAGCATGTTATGGGCTCTCTGGAGAGTGGGAAGAAGTCAGAAGAGTTGCAAGCAGTCAGACCCAGTAAGGCTCAGCCCAGTCCAATTTTCTGAAGAGGCTCAGCTGCACAGCACTCGGGAATCCCAGAGCAAGACAGCACTTGCCTCCTCAGTAGATGTGACTGATGAAGAGTTTGGCTGGAGATTTGGGCTGTGGTGGTGCCCGAGCTCCACACATTCCTGCCTACAGCCCCTTGACAACAGCAGGGAGATTGGCCATTTACTCTGGCAGTTCAAGAGGAATAACCTGCCAACTCTTCAAAGTGGGCACAGACATCCAGGCACAGACATCCATCCATCTACACATTGGTGTGAAGAAACAAATGAGAGAAAAAAACCAAGGAGAAAAGGCTGGATGGTGGATGGAACAAGAAGGCCAAAGCATGGAGTTGGTGTTTTATCCTTGGCCTGGGCACAAGTCCTTGGTCCAGAGGAAGCTTTAGGAATGTCCCTTTAGTGCTGGAAAAGACCCCAGCTGGAATTCAGCCCTTTTGGGAAGGAAAGCACAGCTTCCAGTGAGATGACTCAGAGATTTCTCTGTCTCCTGGGGTGACCAGTCCTTGTCACTCAGTGAGGGGCAATGCCCAGTCCCCCATGGTGCTGTGGCTGGGACACATGTGCTGGGATGCCCAGCGATGGGCTTCTGGTCCCTCAGCCGTCCTGGTCTCTGATTCATTCCTGCTGTTTGTTGCCAGTCCTTGCCAAAGGGAAGATTAAGGAAAGCATGGGAAGAGGGGTGACTCATCCTTAAAGCCCAGGTGGCGGTCCTAGCTGAGGGACACCTGAAGGCTTCCGGCGTCACAGGAAAGCTGTAGGAAGGGCAAACATTCCCAGAAAAGCCATGCAAAATAACTGCAGTAGAACAGGGTTTCCCTGCTGCATTGTGCCTGAGCATCTGGGAATCTCATCAAGCCCACGCAGCAGAGTGAGCTCATAGCCAGGGTGGGAAGGCAAACTCACAGGCTTTGTCCACCCTGAAGTGCCCTCCAGCCATTGCTTTGGCTCCTGTTGTGTTGCCAGTGCCGGTAACTCCTATGTGGCATTGCCCTGACCCACTCGTGCCGGGAGAAGGAGGTAAGATGGTCCTCAGCAAGCATGTTCTCAAAGGTGCAGGCATACCTTCACCAGGATCAGTCACCTCCCTCCCACAGCACACCCTTGTGCCAACACCTCCAGAGACCAATGCTATGGGGAAGGAGCTAAGACACAGGGCTTGGGAGAGCAGTAAGAAGGGAGGGAGAAGAAGGTATGGATGAGGACTGTAGAGGTGGTGGTGCAGGCAAAGGAAAGCTGGAGCGAGCCAGGGATAGCTTAGGGCTGAATTTTGGAGGAGTAGATGAGATGGAGGTGGAACCACTGCTAATGAATACTGTATTTGACCTGGCAATTGAGATAGATCGCACAGCAAGATTAGAGGTCATGGAAAGTGTATTACAAGCTCTGCATTGCTTTTATTCACTGGAGACTGTTGGAAAAACAAGCAGGAAGGCAGCACAATGGGTCCCCCAGCTACGGACATCTCAGCACACATTTGAAAGACAATGGAGAAAACTATTAACTCCAAGAGTCCTCTATCCTGTCTCCAGTAAGATGCATGCCTTGTTTGGCCTGGATAGGAACTAGGGATCAAACAGACAATGCCCATTAAAAAAATTTCTGCAGGGGAAAAAGGGGGTTGGGGAGAAGGGAAGAATGACGCAGCTACCAGGATTAAGCGCAGCCTGAATTAGGACCTTCAGCAGATGTTGACTTGCAAGGGAAAGCAGGTTTGCACATAGCCTGGCCTGGTGCTGTAGAATCTCTCTGTCCTAGATATGGGGTACTTTGTTTTGGTCTGGCTCCTGGTTCCCACCATCCCCAGGGGCTGATGACCAGCCAGGCCTGCAGAGCAGTCCCATCTGGCCCCAGAGGGGTTTAAGTACTGGGGAGAAGCAAGGAGGGTACTGCGAACTTGCAGCTTCTCTTCTCACTCTGGCACTTGGCCTTGACTGAATGGGCAAGGTCAGTAGCATCCTTGCTTGAGGTCTCTGCAGAGGTCTCTCCAGGAGGGAAATTTGCAGCCTGTCACCTGTCTTAATTAGAGAGATTATCTAATTAAATTGCTCTTCCATCAGGATTCCTCTTTCTGTTAACAGATGGTGGCTTCCTTTCCCAGGAACCAGGAAAGCTGTGCATCTCTTCTCATGTTCTGACATATTCTCACTCACGACCACAGCCCACTGTGTCTGGATAACCATTGGCATTTCACAGGGGTCTGGTGAGGATTTTAAGGTTCAAACAGTCACATTTGTCCACCATGGGGTCAGAGGGACTCTAAGGGGCTGTACCACCTTCCCTGCATGAGGTAGCATGAGTCCTTCAGCCATGACTTTTCTGCTAGACAGAGGAAGGCCAAGAAGCATGGGCATGGCCCCTCGGGACTTATGGTCCCCATGCTGGCAGGATTTCCCCACACCTCCCTGGGAAAGCACTGCTGGGGTTTACAGTTGACTTGACGAATGGAGAACTTCCACTCGGATGGAATTGGACAGGCTAATATGCTTGTAAGGCCCTCAAACATGAGAAGGGTCTGCCCTTCTCATGATGTTCAAGCAGGCCTTTTGTTTCTTCTGCCACAGCAGCACAAGCCTGTTGTATCTTCCAAACCTCCCAGGTGAGCAGTCTTGTGCTTCTGCCACTACACCACTCCCTGCTCAGTCTTCGACTCGTGTATCCTTGGGCTTGGAAGAGCTTGCTTGCTGCTTCTCATGTTAAAATGAAAAAAAGGGGAGCAGGGAGAACTAAGCACTATAGTCAGAGGAAGGCTAGGAAAAATGATGGAACTGGGAAGAGGTGTGGGCAACTCACTCCTGGGAACACCTGCTGCAAGCAACCCCCTCACCACTGCTCTCCACTGAGCCCTGGGGAGGTACTGTCACATCTTGGCTCTGGAGGAGAGGGGATATCCTTAACATCACTTCTTAAGGTATTTTGGCCAAGCATCCGGTCTCCTCTTCCTCTCCCTGAGTTCCTGTCCTCTGTAATGACCAGTGATCTCAGCTCGCACAGCAGGTTGTTGAATTCAGAGATATGAGGCCTCCCAATGGTCCCTTCTGGGCCAGTGGGTTACTTGGTTCATTTCCTAAGCCTAGAAATAGCGTGTTATTTTAGAAGATCCTTCCCGATCATTAGATTGGCCACCTCAACAGTGCTGGTTTTGCTGTTTTGACCCCCTTTCAGCCCCACTCTGGAAAGTCTCAGCCCCTAATTTGACCATGGGTTGATGGTTGATGGTTGATGATGCTATGAGGTTGCAAAAAGCTGGAGAGTCTCCAGTTGAACAGAACTTTCCTGGAGGAAAACAAAGCTTTTCACATGGTGGGGAAGTTTTGCCACTCCCTGCCTTCCCAGCTCTCCCTTGTGTACCTCAGCAAGCCATTTCCATTGGCCTCTATCCCTCAAACTTGCTTTTGGGGGGACCTCTGTCTCTGGAGGTACTTTGAGCATCTACTCCCTTCCCAGCACAGTCCCTGAAAGAGAAGTCTTCCCTGATCCAAAACCATCCCTGTTCTAGCCACCATTCAGCACACACCATTGTGGATCTCCCCTTCCTCTGCCCACTCTTCCATGCTTCCTTTTCCAGCCCTGCTCCTGGACACGCATGATAGTCTTAGGTCTGTTTGGCAGCAAAATATGCCTCCATCCATGCTCTGAGACAGACCAGGCCCTGACTATATCCAACTCCTTGGGAGCACCTTATCTTCATGATTCCTAGCCCTCTTGAACTCGACAGCCTCACCCCTCCTCCATCACTTGCTCCAGAAAACACTGTTCAGTATGAAGAGCAGCAGTGCTGGATCCTACTTCCAGATTGGTATTTATCTCGTGCCGGGCTACGTCTCCCAGTATCCAGCACACATCCTTAAACCTTTTGTATTCTGCATAAACATCTTTGCCCAGACCTTCTAAGGGGCTGGGCAAGAGAGGAAGCAATAGTCTACAAAGAGCATGAAACCTTTGCGTCATGGTCTTATTCCCTCATCCTTCACGGATGCCGAGAAGTCCGGCCGTGCAACACTGCATGAGGCAGGGGCTGCACAGGGAGTAACACGAGATACGTAGAATCAGAATGTGCCTCCAAAGGCCAACATGTGTCAGTGATAGATGCAGAGCCTCAATTTCCTTCTCCCTGAGTCCCCCAGTTTCCCACCTGGGTCCCACAGAGCATCCCATAGGACACTCTCCACCCGCAGCATCCTCTCTGTGACTGGAAGCTTGCGAACCACCCACTCACCATGGCTCTCCCTGCCTTTCCAGGTGTGCAGAGCCCTGTGGCCAAGCCCTGCCTGACCAGCAGAGCCTGGCTCCTGGATCTACATACGGGGAGTGAATGTGGACCATACAGGAGGAAGAGCAGGTGTAGATAAATTTGGAACATAAGGAGACAGAAAAGGAATTGCAACCTGGAGGAAGCCAGCTGCCAGTGCTGGGTAGCTCAGGAGAGGCAGCAGCAGCAACATGATGTAGGGCAAGATTGCTGGGGGAGGCTCACACGAGGAAGCTGGTGAAAAGCATCTGGAGATGTGAGGTCAGGTAATTCCTCATATAGCAGTTCCTGCACCGCTCTGGGAACAGACAAACAAGGCCTTCCTTCCTCCCAGCTTCCTCCTCCTCGGCAGCTCCCCTTTTCAGGAGAAGCAGCCAGCCGGCCTGCTCCTCCTGCATCTCTCACTGTATCCTTAGGGATGATTCACTGGCCCTTGCTGTGCTCCAGGGCTTCACTTCCCTGCCCCATCACTGGCACCATGGGCAGTATTGGCACAGGGGTCCTGCCTGGGACTCACACAGGACAATTGCCAATGGTGCCCTGTGGTGGCACAGGGCAGCTGGGCAGCAGCTGGCACTGCTTTGGGAAAAAGTTGGAAAACACATGCCAGCCTCCCAGTGTGGTGAGGTGTGGTTGCTATTTTAGGCTGGGAAAGCACGGAAGAATAGACCTGAAATCTCCCTGCAAAGCCACAGTGGGCATTTAACCAGGTGTCAGCTCCAGCGCTGGAGAGCCCAAGTGGCTGTGCTATTTTAGGGATGTATTCTTTTCCTCTGCTGGGCTATTTTTGGAGCCTGTGTGGGTACCAACAGGACCCAGATACTTTGCAGATAAGGGACTGATGACATTTTGGTGCTTATGTTCCAGCCACAAACACGGCCATGAAGGCAGGCTCTGGGAATTAGCAGCACTCCTGGCAGCAGCAGCATCCTGACTGTGCTGCCCTTCCTGCAGGCAGCAGGGTAAGGGGTGCTGTAAGCTTCCCCACAGCAGTGCCACCCAAAATGATTCCATGGTCCCAGTGCTCTCCTAAGTGTCAGCAGTGCCCCACAGCATCACTCAGCCTCGTGGCATAGCTGATGGGGGAAATCCTCCTCCCTTGGTCAGGAGTAGGCAGTGCACATGCCATGGGGAGGGGGTTGTGGACCAAGGGGGTCTATATCTGATGGGACTGGGACAGGCTCTTACTCATCAGCTACAGAAGGGTCTGAGATGTGAATGCTGCCCCTTGTAACAGAAAAATAGGGTCTTTATCACTTGCAGCTGTGGTACACATCCTTTTCTTAGAGTTAGGCATATGGGGACTGTATGGGGGGAATTTCCTTAACACAACTGTTGTGGTGAAGGCTATGTCCACTGTCTTCACTCTCCACTGCCATGCACAAGGCCAGGACATCCCAAGCTCCCCAGCCCAGCCTGACTGAGACACCTGTATCGTGCAGGACCAGGAGCTGGGAGACCCAAGGGCTTTGTCCCATGCTGGGTGAGTGGATTTCCTGCCCCAGAGCCATGCAGAGGAGCCCTTGGCAACTGGGGGCTTCCTCAGGACCTGAAAGGTGCCATGGATGGGGATGAGGAGAGGGGCAGTTTGTGATTCTGCCAGGCAGGGGCTTGCACGCTCCTCCTGGCCCCGAGTGACACAGATAGCCAGGCCCTCTGACCTTTATACTCAAAGTTTCCATTTGTGATGCAGGACAGAGGGCCTGTTGTGCATGCAAGGCGCAGGGACAGCCCCCCAGGCATTCAGGAGTGGTGAAGGGGACAGCTTTGAGACAGCGGCGAGGCTGGCGCCCACGCTGCCACCGTGTGTTGTGCTGTTCCCATGGCTGCCCTCGTTCTGCCATGCCAGCCAACGCTTTTGCAGCTGCTGGGGTAGAGCAAAAGACATCCCCCAGGTCACCTCCCCAGGGCTTCTCCGTGCCAAAAACATCGATGTTAGCTTACAGCTGCCTCCTCTCCCCAGCCGGGGACCCCCAAGGTCTCCTTGTGCCCCAGAGCTCAGTGTGAGGGACTTGAGCTGGGGGAGATGGAGGTGCAGAGTGCTGGAGGGGCAGGACTGGGACTGATACTACTTGTCTGGGCTGTCTCCAGCACAAGCTCATGTGTAAGTCCTTCTGAATCTCAGTCTTTGTTCCCCTCAGTGGCGTCAGCAGCTCTTCGCTCCCTCCAGGAGATGATTCTGCTTCCGTCGCTGCCGTTTCCTGTGTTTCTCTCTCCCCCCTCACTCCCGTAGAGCCAGGCAACACCAACACAAAAACAGGATTCAAGCTGCTGGAGAATTATCCTGATAACAATGACCAAGGAGACAGTTCGCTGGACGGGACCCTCCCTGGAGCGAGACTGAGTGGGGCCTTCGAACAGCTTATACCAACCTTCGTCACCCCCTCTTCCCTGTTCCCTGGGGCTGCTGGTGCACAGAGGGGATTTCAGGCAGGGGAATGACTCAGAAAGGGAAAATGCTCCCTGCCAACAGGTCCTTCCATCCCCACACCTTGGCCACGGTGGCAGGGCAAAGCAGCTCTGACACTGTCCCCACAGCTGCTCCTGTCCCCATCAGCAGTTGGCAGAGCAGCAGGTACCACACCATGCTCTCCCTTGCCAGCCCAGCTCCATTTCCCAGCTTTTCAGAGAGCAGGAAAGGGCAGTTGCAGTATGGCTTCATCCATGAGCAGAACTGAAGGCAGATCTGGCTTACAGGCAGGACTGAGGGATCTAATGCCTGGAGATATGCTCCTGTGCAGCAGTAGCCCTGGACCTGTGTGTCCATTCCTCCACCTCAGGCAAGCCTGAGGGAAAGCTGGGATTGCTTACCATCCCGGATAGAGATCTGAAATTCAGAGAACCCTCACCTGTGGCCCAAAATGTTTGTCCAGATCTTCTGAAAGAGTCCCACCCTCGGCTGCTGGCCATCGCTTCCTGCTGAGGAGCTGCTGCCCTCCCAGCATGCTGGTGGAGCCATGGGGGAAGCATAACCCCCTTCATTCCATGGAAAGCTGGCCAGCACAGCTGAGGCAAGGGAGAAGGGGCCTGAGTGAGCCTGGCTGATGGCCTCCTGAAGCCAGCTAGGAAGCACTTGCGCAGACCGATCTGCTGGCAGGTCTGGAGGCAACAAGCGCTGGGAAGGGGCTGCAGAGCAGGAGCACAGCTGGAGCCTGAAGAAGATGCATCTGTAGCCTCGCTCCAGCTTGCTGAACAAGCCGGGTCTGTGCATGTGTGAGTGTCTGCACCGCCCTCCCCCTCGCAGGTGCTGGGCTTATCCCTAACACTGTGCTCCCTTTGCCTCGCACGGCAGGGACCTGCAGATTGAGGGGCAGCAAAAACTCAGTCTGGGTGTGCTCGAGTGTCATCCCCCAGCTTTACAGCCTGGAAGCCATGCCACTGTGCCCCACTCTAACAGGGCATCTGCTTCCCACTGGGGCTGGCAGTGTCTTGGAGGTGGTGCAATACAAGAGATGTCCTAGAGACAGAGGAAGAAGTCTTGCCTGCTGCAACACCTAGTGAACACCAGCCTCGTAGAGCAAAGCTGGAGCAGGATGCTGTCTCCAGCCTTACTGATCCCTCCAGCATTACTGATCCCTCCAGCCTTACTGATTCCTTCAGCCTTACTGATTCCTCCAGCCTTAGCCCTGACCTTGTTGGTCCAACGGGAGATGAACACTGCCCTACAGATGCCCAGCAGATGTACCTGACCTTGGAGCAGCTGCGGGAGTGAGGCCAACTGTAAGTGCGAGTTTGTCCTGCCAGGGCCAGGAGGTTGTAATCCCCTGGTTAACAGCGGTGCTGCTGATCCATAAATTCCCGTTGAGGGAGGAAAAGCTGACTTTTGGCCAACACAGGAGGTTTCTGACCAACAGAGGCAGGAAATAGCTACGGTGAGCAAATAAATAAATGGTGCAACTGTAGCTCTGCCTTACATGGTCTTCATGGGGAGTTTTCCTTTGTTTTTCAGGTTGGCTATTTATATCCCAGAGTGTGAAAATGATGTCAGCAAAGCCTCTGCTCTTCACCACAAAGAAAAGCTGCCCCAAGAATTTTTGCAGAGACCTCCTTGAGCAGCATGGCTCAGAGGCTGTTCACAAGGCTGGTGGAGGTGGCAGGAAACCCCAGCTGCCATGCAGTTCCTGAGGAGTCCCCTCTACTTTCATGCACACAGTTCAGGGCAACAGTTGTCCCAAACCCATCTAGGATATGGCTCTGCCCCCATGAAAGTCCATCTTGCCTAAAATGAACTCATGACCCCCTTCCAGAACATCTCCAACCCCTTCATAACCTCTCCTTTCTCACTGTCTTTCTCTTTTGTGCCCTTTTTTTCTACTCCAGTCACCATTGCAGCCTTTAAGGCTTTCAGCTCCAGCCTGCTCGGCCTAGTGGTGTTGCTTCAGGTATGCCTTGGGGGACAGGGGAAGAGGGGATGAGGAGTTCTCCTTGTGGGACTTTGCTGCCTCCCTGGGAGAGCCCAGGAGATATTTTGGAGAGCCAGGCTCCCAGCTGGGCCATCCCCATGCTCACAAGAGGTGGGAAAGAACAGGTTCAACCCAGAAGAAGAAAGTCCACCCAGTTCAAGCCGAGCCCTGCTCAGCTGTAGATGGTAGGCAGCAATGGCCATGCTTTGGGGAAAAAAAAGGAGGAATAAACCTTTCCTTCCCACTGTGTTTGTCCCCTGCAATTAGGAGTGGCGACAACAAGCCCACACGAGTCGCTCGGCAGTCAGCAAAGCCTCGGTGCCCGCAGGCAGGGGCGGCCGGCAGCAGGGTGGGAAGGGAAGAGCCAACGTGAGTTCAAGGGTTGCCGGTGTACTTGAGATGAGAAAAACTCTTTCTGGTGACACATGCATCAGGTGTTTCCAGACGATAACAAAACCTGCCTGAGGTCATCGATATTTAATTAGCAATGAGCTCGGTTAAATATTATCCTGGGGGCAGGAGGGAGGGGAGAAGTGCTGAACTGGAGAGAGATTTAACCCTTTGCAGAGAAAGGGGAGGAAGAAGGAAGGTTCTTGCAAGCAGCAAGGGTCTCCATGCTTGATCCCCATCAGACTCTGACATCAGGCTGGACAGAGGGGTGGAAAAGCTTTGGGGTACACATCTCTTGGGTCTCCAGAGGAAAGAGGTGCTTTTTCCCATGGAAATGAAATGAGCTAAATTTAGAAGCTCAGTGCTCCTGCACCCCAAGAGCCCTGGGGGCAGGCAAGCACGGCTGCTGGAGCAAAACACCTGTGAGCAGTGAGGCCGGTGGCTTGTCTGGTTTCCCCGACGGAGCCCTCCCGGCCACGGCCATGCTGACGGCTGGGGCACCACGGCGCTTTCTCTCGGGTGGCTGAGTCACAGCCCTGCTACCTGTGTGGGTTTGCACCTGGGTCCCTGCCCTGCCGCTGTCTCCCCTGTTTCCTCTGGCACACATCCCACACCTCCGCAGCGGAGAGACCTGGCTCAGTAACCTGGGGCAAAGTGGAGGAGCAGGAAGGCATGTGGGATATTACCTAGGGTTTTCTTTTGGGATGAAGGCTTGGTTTGAAGAAGAAGGGATGCCAAAAGCTGGAAGTGGGAGTGATGTGTACATTTTGGCCCTCCAAGCCTGAAACCCCAGCATGCTTCAGGAAGAGATGCTGTGAAGGTGCCAAAATCCGTCTAGTGACCGCCCTGCTCTGTCCTTCCGCAGTCACTCACTGTTCCCATGCTGTTCCCTGCCACCTTCCCACCACTAAAACTCCCTCTTGGCTGCCCCAAACCTGGCACCCATAATTACCTCTAGACCACAAGGACCTGCTGAAAGATAGTGTGAGCCACGCTGTGAGGAGAGACATGAAAAGCAGCTGCATGTCCTGCCCACAGCCAGGCCCCCCTGCCACACCAGAAGCCCCTTGACACCGGGGACACCTGGAAAGGTTCCTGCTGGGAGAGGGCAGTGGATCCCTGCTTGGGAGTTGGACAGGAAAGCACAGTGGGTGTCTTTAGAGCCTGCTCCTATGCCACAAGAAAGCCCGTCTTGGAGGGGAGGAGAGTGAAGCTGGGCTGGAATTTGCTCACCACCCCCTTTGCTTGCCAGTGGATGGGTGCCAGGGGATGATTCCACTCTACCCCAAGCAGAGTCTGGGGGAGAGACGGCCTTTGTCGGTGCTCAGTGCCTCCGCAGGAATGCAGAGTGCTGTTGCTTCTGCATCTCTGGCAGCAGTGGTGCTGGTCTCCTGGGAGGGGTTCCCAGAGCAAAACAGCCTTTGGGGGAAGAGTCTGGGGAGATACTCAACACGGCTACATGGCGAGAGCTCTTGGCTGGGATGGGACCAGCAGCAGCAGATTCCAACAACAAGGATGTACATCCTGCCTCCACATCACTAAGGATGCAGACAACCTGTCCAGCGCAGCTGTACTGCACTCCTAGGGCCTCACCCTCTCCTTAGCTCTGCTTGTCACCAGGGCCAGGCATCAAGGAAGAGGATGGACGTGTGGGACTGAAAGAAATTCCTGCTGAGCGTCTTGCCCTTGCCATGAACAAGCACACTCCTGCTTTCTTGCCCACCACTTGACTGTGCTGACGTCCAGAGTGCAGAGCCTGCACATGAGCCATCAGACATGGCTGAGGACCCTCAGAAGTGGGAAAGGGGATGAAGGTGAGGTGGAGAAGGTGCCGCAGTCCCAGTCCTGTACCCCTCACCCAAGAGCTCTGAAAATGGAGGGGGGTGAGGTGGGAAAAACGAGAAAATTCCCCTATTTAGGGGCAGAAGAAACAGCAGCAGCAACCCTCCAGGTCTTCAAGCGAAGGAAGAGGCTGCACCCCCAGGCAGGGCGGAGCAGGTCGGCAGATGCAAGAATTTCATCTGCAAGGAGCAAGGAAATGTCCCGGAGCTGTTTGATCTTATTGTATGGAGGGAAGCGGGAGTGGGCGTCCAGCCTTGCTGGAACCAAACAAAGATTATAAATACCTCCTGCCATCAAGAGCTCCTCTCCGACCTGGTCTGCCAGAGCCTCAGTTGCTGGCTGATTCCCAAGGGGAAAAATGAACTTTGGTTTCTATCCACCCCTCGAACATGGTGGCAGACAGGAGCAGAGCACACAGCAGATAGCTCCAGCCACAAAGCTGGGGAGGGAATTATCCCTGTGGAATGATGTATGTGGGCACAGCCTCTCGCTGCGTGGCTGTGCCCAGAAGAAACAGCCTCTGTTGGCTTAATTGAGTCTCTACTGCCACTGGTGTGAATAAAGAAATTAAAAAATATGTGCTTAAAAAGCCCTGTGATGGGGCAGTTGGGTGTGACATGATGCCTGAGCCTGGTGGACAGCCTTGAAGAGGTGTTCCTGTATCCCTTAGGTCATCAGGCCTGATCTGCGCCTGTGCCTTTTCCTGATTCAATCCTTGGGTTTGAATTCGGAACCACACATGCTACCAGGAGTGCCACCTGACACTGGAGTGCTCTGGGGCTTGTATGGGGCTGGGTGGCACATGGGCATCCAGGGGACCCTGACACAGGGGCTGTCCCTGCTGGGATGGGAAGACAGCCCTGCACTGTGTTTTGAGGAAGTTGGGAGACTGTAATAGACAAATTTAGTCTTCCCACTGTGCCCGTCGGTCGCCACAGAAACATGTGATTCCCCAGCACCACACTGGGGGGACGATGAAAAGACTTCCCAAAACTCACGTGGGCTCCCATAAGTCCCATACCCAGCCGAGGAGCAGCGCTGCACCGGGACCGCTGATATCCCTGTGTTGAGGAGGTCCTGGTGGCCATGGGAATGGGGGAGCTTCAGCTCTGGCTTTGCCTCGGCACAGGGAGCTTGGGTGCCCACGGGGCTGTGATCCTGGAGCAGGGCTGCCTGCCACCCCCTTGCCTCATGCAGAGAGTGCCTCTGTGGGGACCCACCTCCCCACCACATCCCTTCCCCCAGGTCCCACAGGCACATCTAAGGGTTGGTGAGAAGCCAGCAAGTTGTCAGGTACAAAAGAAGTCCTCAGGCCAGGGGGGTTGCAAATCAAACGCACACCGCCCTCAAAAAGCCCAGCAGAGCTGCTCTGGCAGAAAAGCTGCTGCAGTGCATGAACCCGGCTACGGCTCCCCCAGGGCACCTTTGTCAGCCGCTCTCCCCCATCAAGCATACTTGAAGCTCCCTGCCTGTCACTGGGATCAAAGGCAGGGGCTGGGGTGGGAGGCAGGGTGTCAGCTGGGCCACTTGTGAAGCTGACTGTGGGAGCCAAGACCTCCAACTTGAACCCAGTTTTCCTCCCCACCCCCAGGCATCCTAACACACTTCTAAGGTCTCCGCTCCAGCATCCCAGCTGCATCTTGTTTCATCTCCAGCAAGGGAAAGAGGCAGTGCTGGAGCCAGATGCTGCTGGAAAAGCAGCCCCCCAACCAGGAGCCCTGGGTCCCAGCCTCTGAGCTGCTGGCAGCTGGGGAGCACCGGGTGCTGGGGGTGAAACCCAGTCCCGCTTCCCAGCCGCAGCCCTCCCACCACCAGCTGGGACAGGGCACGTTCCCACGGCACCCAGTGTTATTTTGGCAGGGTCAGGGCTGTCCCTGTCCTCTTGCGGCTCTTGGGTTGATCTGAGTCTCACCAGGGTGAAGATTCTTTTCTGACCAGGCTGCAATGTTGTTGGACATTTTGAAGCAGGGAAGATGTGCTCAAGAAGCACCACCAAGGCATTTGTGGAGCTGTGGGGAATGAGACGACAGTGCTGAAGAGTAAAAGCTCAAGGTCGTTTAAAAAAAAATTAGTCATCCTAAAACCATTTCTTAGCTCTCAGGAGCTTCTGCATCAATGTGTGACCTGCAACAATTGCTGCCTATTGCATTGGGGACTGTCCCCAAAACAGAGGAGCAGGAAGGCTGGGGGACAAGGGCTGCAGGGTGGACGGAGGTTTTAGGAGCACAAGGCTTTGCCAAAGCCACCTTGGCTTTGCTCCCCACCCACGTGGCTTGTCAGGGACCTCCCAAGCCAGGATCCCAGTAGCTCCCCAGCAAAGTGCCCGGGTGTTATCGCGGGGCTTCAGAGAGCCCTCAGAGGGCCCGAGAGGGCTCACACAGCCCGGATGACCCGGCCTCGGCTAAGCAGGGCTTCTCCCCAGGCCAGTCCCACTAGCAAGCCCTCGGGGACAAGTGTCTCGCACGCCATCTACAGAGGGAGGAGCGCCACCTCCTGACGCTGGATGTCCCCAGGATTCCAAGAAACCGCTTTTCTGGGGTTCCCCCCCCCCATCCGGTGTTTTATCAGTCAGCAACAATCGCTTCAAGAATAAACAAACCCTAGTCTGGCACTGGGGTCCAAGACAAAGCAAGTCCTCCTGCCAGACATGCCGAGCATCTTCAACAAGGACTTTTCTTCAGGACTGCTTCCCTCTACTTAGATGCCAATTTGACTAAAAATTCCCTCCTCTGTAACTTCAAAATACAATCAGCACCTCCTCATCCTCCACAAGTGTTGCTTGATAACACTAGGTGCTTTTACAGATTTTCATCACAGTAGTGCATAGTTTGTCGTGGTTGCTCATCCCCAACACATCCATTTATTCTGATAATTCCAGTTCCCTTGGATGCATCTGACTGGTGTGATGGAAGGAACAATGGCAGACAGGGTTGGCTTAGAGCCATGCTGTTCCTAGCGCATACCAGCTTTAAGAACTGAAAAGCCCACCAACAGGTGGGGGAGAGACCTCATTCCTGAGCTGCCCATAAATCTGCAGCCTCAGGATAGGAGAGGTTGGGAATTCCACTTTTCAGCATCAGGGCAATACTAAGTCAAGGTTATTCTCTACATACCTGCTGATTTGAGACTTGTGAGGAAAAAAAAAAAAAAACCACCAAACATTTAGCAGGTGAGACCTCTTATTTCACATGGCTGAAATAAGCCAGCAGGTTCACGTGTTAAATGAGGCTGACAGCGAGACAGCCAGCTTGCGCAGTCACCCAGTCTGGTTTCTAGGGAAACAAGGTAAATGTTTTTCCTCCTTCTTGCCACCTTTTAACTCTTGGAAGGCTCTCATGCATCTCCACAGGAAATAAATCTCTACATCCCACCTTTCCCCACTTCAGTGAAGAGCAAATAGCACAAAGCCAGGTCTGTTTCAGGACCACACTACACTTCGGTGGGAAGGTCTGGAGTCACTGCCTCAACTGCAGCCACATCTCCAATTATGGTCAGTGAAGGATAAACCAAACCATCTCGTTATTTTGACTCAGGCAGAAACAATACTAGTGGCACTCACTGCTCTCCCCCCTTCGCAGAGGGTGGGATGCAAAAGTCATCCTTCTCCCCACCCAGGCAGGTCTGCTTCCTGTCACCATTCAGCAGGTAAAGGATATGGATTCAGGAACAGCCAACTGCTGAGTTGCCAATTTGTCACAGTACCTGCTGCCTTTTGCTTCTCTCAGGAACAGCGACTAATTGTATCTGCAAAACCTGCAGTTTATAGCCCCTGTCATATAGAAACTGGAAGGTTTCCATGGCAACAAGGGCCAGCCACCTAACTAAAATTTAGTGGGTTTAACTGTCTGGAATAATTTAAGAACCCATCTTACATGAAGTTCTCCAGCCATCCAGCAGAAGATTAACACCTCAGTAAGTGCAAACACATTTAGGGCTCCTGCTGCTTGAAGCTTTGTTCTGCCCCAGAATATTTGCTCTCCAAAACCATTAATAGTAGTTTCATTCTTATTAGAGGAACCCTCTTACAAGGTGGATATTCAGGAACTTGAGCTTTATTTGCTTCTTTGGTTTGGTTGGTCCCACAGGTAGAACCTGCAGTGAGTACCAGACTCGACACAGCGATGTACAAACCAAGAGCCAAAGATAGTTTGTTTACAATATTTATTTTTTGATCTGAGAGCACACAGGCCACAGGACCATTCCACCCAATTAAGCAGTCTCCTCTTTTGCGATACGATCCTTCTTGAGTGGTCCCTGAAAAAAGAACACAAAAACCAAACTATGTAAACAGCAGTCTGCCCTGAAGACATCACATCCCAATTACAATGATGTAATTTCTCTTCCTCTCGCTGCAAAGAAATAAAGGCAACAAAAAAAGAAAGCCCTCCATGTTGCAACCCATTGGGAACCCTAAGCCCCCTCTCCATGGGCAGAGGTTTCAGGGAGAGCTGGAATTGGCGCAGCCGCACTGCACCAACGGGATGACTTCGGATACGCCACAGCAGCGACACTGGTGCCACCTGGCGGGGAAGCTCCTGCGCAGGCCTGAGCACAGCACTGCTCCAACCTGACGAGGGCCTTACTCCCAAGCTGCTTTCTCCAGCAAGTGACAAACTGGGAACGCCACCCACTGCAAGCACCATCCTCCTGAGCTGCTCTTACAGGAACTGGAGCAGTGCTTGTTCCACGCTTCACCAAGGAACAACTTGTGCACAAACACAGCAACACCCTTCAGACACCAAGCACTGTCACAGGGGAGGTGAGACCCCAGGCCCGCTGCAGTTACTACCAAGTTGACAGGAGGCCTCTTGACTGAAGCTACACACACTTTGTTTCACAAAAATTTTGGCCGTTTGACAGCCCAAAGGTCAAGCTATCAGCTGCCATTAGAGACAATATGGCAATACACAACACAAAGCTACCACAAAGCGCCCTTACCATGAAAGCCTTTTTCTCCTCAGCTGTCTGGAAACGGCCATGACCGAATTTGGAGGTTGTGTCGATGAACTTCAAGTCAATCTTCTCCAGGGCCCGGCGCTTGGTCTGCACAAGCAGGGACTACAAAGAGAGATGCCTGGTGAGTATGCAGCAGCACCCTTTCAGACTGCCAGTACGCTGGCTACTTCTTGTCACCTCCATGTCTAACGTCTCCTCAGTCACTCTGATCTCAGACTTCCAACTGCCACGATGTGCAAGAAGCACTTGACAATTACCTATCCCATCCTGCACCCTTGGCCTCCAAGGCTGGTCAGCTTGCAGCAGATGAGCCCCAGTCAAGCTGCCAGTGTCCTTATGGTACATAAAAATTCTCAAGACTAAACAACTCTGGACTGAATTACCCAGGGAAAGAAAGGACCTCATGCCACTCCCGAGGTCATTACTATGAGGTGGGTTTGTGCACATGGGGCTTTTCTTTCCAGCGGCTGTATGACTCCCAACAGCTGCAAACACACCTGCACCAGAGGCAGCACAGCTCACTTAAGCTGTTCCAGCCCACATGACAGCAGGCTGCACTACTCACCTTGCGCAGGGTTAGGACCCTTTTCTTGGTCCCCACAACACAGCCCTTCACCATGATGAAATCGTTGGTCACTTCACCGTAGTGGACAAAGCCTCCCTGAGCAAGGAGAGAATGGTTAGTGCCTTGTACAAAACAGGACCAGCAATCACATCTACATACAGTTTGATGTTCTTGTCCCATTTCTGGACCTTGGCCATTCCCACATTTACTGAAAAGCTGTTTCCAGTACTGCCTTTTGCTGGTCAAATTTCTTGATACAGCAATTTATTTGCTGCTGTAAGACTTTTGTTAAGAATAGCAGAAGCTGACAAAACAGCAAAAGCTGCTCTCCTTGCTGAGTTAATTCCTTGTAAATTTACAAGTACAATTCCTAGGTTTGTAATATCTCTATACTATTGTCACAATTCAATTTGCAAGTTATAAAAGTCAGTATTGAGACTAAGGAACAACACCTCCCATAGCAGTTTTATCTCGAGAGCTCTTCATTCAGTCATTTTGCAACTTACACCCAGCCCATCTGCCCCTCAGAATTGCAGCTCATAAGCAGACTCTCGGCACAGAGGTGCAGCAACTCACCAGAGGGTTAATGCTCTTGTCAGACAAGTCATAATCAGTTGATGCATTGTTTTTGATCAGCTTTCCATCCTTGATTTGGTAACCTTGGCCAATCTTGTAGATCTAAAAATGTACAAAAATTTTACGGTTAGTCAACACAACAGACTATGGTAACTGTACCCAGGATGACATTCTAACAGAGCGAAACATTCAAAGCAAATCTCTCCACTCTGTTCACTGTCATGGAGCGAGTCCCGTCAGCCAGCTCTTGTTTCCTCCCAGCAGTTCAGAGACACAAACCTTCTTGTTGATTTCGGTGCGGTGGTGGTAGCCCTTCTGCCCAGCCCGGGCCACGGAGAAGGCCACCCGTGCGGGGTGCCAGGCGCCGATGCAGGCCACTTTGCGCAGGCCCCTGTGAGTCTTGCGCGGCAGCTTCTTGGTGTGCCAGCGGCTGGTCACGCCTGCAATGAACCAGGGCAGTGTTGTCAAGCTGTCACCAAACCAGAGTTTAAGCCACCTTTCAAGCTGCAGTCCCCACAACCAAAAGGAAGCCCCGACCCATCTTCCCAGGAATTAATTTCCTGGTGAAGCTCCCCCCCCGGCTGTCCCTGGGTTGTGTTCTCAGAAGGAAGGCAGCATGGAATGACTCCTCACAGATGTCAGGCGCTGTGCCCAGCGCTCATTCCATGGTCTCATCATTGAACTGTGACAGCAATATGGATTTCCCTCCCCAGCCCTTGGCACACATGCTTGTGAAAACTCAAGGCCAGGATTTCATTAAAAACTGTATCCTATCACAAAGAGAAGAACTTCCACGTGTTTACCTTTATATCCCTTGCCCTTGGTGACTCCAATGACATCTATCATCTCATCCTGGCCGAAGACTGTTGACACAGGCACCTGCTGTTCCAGCTTCTCCCGGGCCCAATCCACTTTCTCAGCAACAGTGCCACCATTCACCTGGATCTCCATCAGGTGAGACTTCTTCTGTCTCAGGGGAAGCAAACGCATCTAGAAAACAGAAAGCAGGTAATTCAGATCCCGCTCTTCCAAGATGGACCTTATAAGTCAAGTATCCTTTTAGTTCTGGTCTAATTAGTTTTTCTTACTATATATATATACCCTTTTCCAATACAGAAGAGTTCAACAAGGCCCTACACTAAGGGGAAAGGCTGTGACTGAAATGGCAATTCACTGTATCCAGAAGTTATATGCCACCCATAGGACCAAAGAGTTCTCTAACCCCACAGCCATCAACCGAACTCCACCAAGGAAGCACAGGAGACAACAAGGGACAGATAGTTTTAAACTGAAAGAGGATGGATTTAGACTGGATCCAAGAGCAAATTATTTTATTATGAGGGTGGTGAGTCAGTGCCACAGGTTGCCCAGAGAACTGTGGATGCACCTTCCCTTAAAGTGTTCAGACATTTTTGACAGTGCCCTGAGCAACCCTTCCTAGTGGAAGGTGTCTCTGCCTATGGCAGGAAGGTTGAAAGGAGATGATCTTTAAGGTCTCTTCCAACCCAAACCATTCTGTGACAAAGTCTGCCACACTGAAGGCCACTTTGGGTAGGGTCACATTTACAGTTACTTCTATCATATTTAGTACAGAGGAACTGGTGAGAGTATTAACAGCAGCTGCAATACTACCTTTGCTGTTTAATACAAAAAACTAATTCTAGTACTATCAGCCATGTCATAACTAAACATCTTATTGCACTTACAGCAAAATATTTAATTGCATCTCCCAAGAAAGCCTGGCAGAGTACTGACAGGTGGGGAGACACTACCACACCACTCAGCAGTAAACCTCCTCCAGCTGAGCAAGAGGAGCCACCAGATGTCTGAGTGCTTGCAGTTTAGACAGAATGCAGCCTGAAACAATGCTGAGCACCCAAATCCCACTGTTTAGTGCTCAGCCTGGTTTTATTTGTAGGTGGAATTAAGGAAGTCCGGCTCTATGTGGCATCAGAAAAGAACTGAACCCAAGAAGTTCCTACTGCAGATCAGTTTCTTTTGGACACTCCTTCAGAAGACTGCCAGTGGTTGCCCTCAAGGCTGCTCAAGCATCCTGTGAGCACGGCTCTGTACAGAATGAATTTGTGTTGTGCTGAACAGTCAGCATGAGGCTGCAGGGAAGGGCAGAAATCTCCCTAGAGATGGATCAAGTTTCATTCTTGCTCTCTCAGCTGTTTCCAGCATACCTGAGTCCTGTAGGTACTTACCTGAGTGTGAGCCATGACTCTAATAACCTGGCAGTACTTCTTCATGCTATTGAAATCTTTCTCCAACTGCTTTTTGCCCTCCTCATCTTGCCATTTCTTGCAGTACTTGGTGAAGGCCTTCTTCTTGGACTTGTGCCTTCAGGAGCAGAGCAGAGACAAGGTTTGGCTAAGCCCTTCATCAATCCCCAAGGAAGTGGGGACGAGCGGAAGGAGCTGCCACCTTAGCTGGTTTTGGCTCATTGCCAGCTTCTAATGACTTTTCCACTGGTAAGAGGAGCCTGGAGCTCATCAGACAGTGGCAAAATCGCCAAAGCTGAGCGGAGCTGCCACGAATTCCAAAGCAGATTAACATTCAGAGTACAGAAGACAAAAGACTGTAGAGAGATGTTGAACAATAACAGAAAAAAAACCAGACCTTTAAAGCAATTGTTAGGTGACTGCCATCTGCTTCAAAATACCACAATTTCCCCCCCTTGTGTGCCCGACAGCAAGGTCGTTACTGAAACACCCTTGAGATCTTTATTGCTCAACTCTGATGTCTTTTCAGGCTGCCAAGTTCATAAACAGGCTGTGAGCTCTAGACACGCTGGAGCCGCACTCAGGCAAATGCACATACTTCTAATCACAACAACAGTGCCTGGAACAGCAATCAGAAGTAACACTTGTCTTCCCCTTTCCTGAGAAAACAGGGCTACAGTCAGGACTCGACACTCAACAACAAGCGCCAGAGGCGATTTCCTTATGTCCGCCCGTCGAAGTATCATCACGTGTAGCCTGTTAAGGACATCTCAGGCAAAAACCAAAACTGCCACCGCCATGCCAAGAAGGGCATGAACTAACATCATGCTTACCCTCACAGTCTACCCTGCAGTCTACCCCATCATTAGGCCAGTTCATCAAGGCCAAACACTAATTGCTGAAAAGCCTCCTCAAAAAGCTGTAAGCCAGCAGAAAAAATATAAACCACGGCACGAGACGACAGCAACGAGCTAAGGCCTTGCTCTCTTACCAGTTCTTGTAGAAGCGACGCTTACACTCATCGCTGATGTGCTCAGCAAAGATGGTCTTGAAGCTGCGGAGACCACGGGGAGTCTGCACGTACCCCACGACGCCCACAATGACCATGGGAGGTGTCTCTATTATAGTGACTGCCTCCACCACTTCCTTCTTGTTCACCTCTGAAGGAAGACAGACATTCAGCACAATTAACACCAGCATCAGCTGCTAAACATCACCTGTTCTTTCTCACTCCCAAGCCCTTCACGTGAAAGGTTAAAATGGTTCAAGTTCTCTTCACAGAGATGATACATGGTAAAGTGACCAACTCTAAATGGTAATTTAACGCCTTGCAAAAATTAGGGGCTGGCTCAGTAGAAGAGACAGCAAATCCCAACAGGCAAAACAGATGGAACTGAGTAACAGAACCACATTCAGGACTGGACAATCAGCAAAAAAATGCCTAAGGCATTTGACTGATGTCCCTCTATCAAGCAGAGCCATCTTAAGCAGCCTGTTATCCTACAGCTAAACCATATCAGGTCTCTGCACAGATCAGGAACGGAACCATTAACCACAGCCTGCCAGACATGGAAGTCTTGCTGCTGGGACAACACGCACATGGAAGTGGGAGGGGTTTAGGTGCTTCACACACCACCCACTCAAGGGCACGGGAGCCAGCGCTAAAATCCAGAGCTGCTACTGAACAGGCCACCTGTCACCACCCATTAACACACGTCTCTCCTCCCTTAGGAGGAGCACTAATACGTACTGGACCCAGGCCTGTCGACCTCCCGGACGATGTGGGTCATGCCAGCCTTGTACCCCAGGAAGGCAGTGAGGTGCACAGGCTTGCTGGGGTCATCCTTGGGGAAGCTCTTGACCTTGCCCCTGTGCCTGCTGCTGCGCTTGCGGGGCAGAAACCCCAGAGAGCCGTGCCTTGGAGCCGAGAACTTGCGGTGAGACTGCAGGGAGAGAGAAAACAGACACTTAGTGCTTGTTACACGGACTTGCTTACACCCACCCAAGAGTCAATTCTCTCCTTGCCTGAAAACAAATATATCACGTACACAGCAGACAATCAGAATTCTAGAAATTCTTCTCACTATCAGCCGTGTGGTTCCTAAATTCCATTCTGTTATAAGAATGTAACCCTCATGGCCCAACTACATTTTTCTTACATTTAACATCTCTTTCCTTGCAAGCCTATTTTAAGCCCTACTCTAAGTGGGGAACCACAGAAGCTGCAGTTTGGCCACAGCAGGCCACCATAACTTCAGTCCACCCCACAAGTCTAGAAAATGGAGCACAGAACGCTTGACAGTATCTTTCAGCTAATCAACAACAAAGTAAGCATTACAGAAACAATTCCAGTTTGAAAAACTTCAGTAAAACAGGATTTTAACATCCTCCTTCGAGTCAGTAATTTTGGATGGAAGTGCAGTATTTTTTCCAAAGGTTTTGCTCTTGAATCCCACCCCTGCAGTCTCTCTCTGCAATCTCACCGCCATGTGAGGCTGGGTTTCACCTGGAGAACTCTCAGCCCAAAAACAGAACTACACATCCAGTCTCACATCCAAATTTAAAGTAAATACTGCACAGCTAACCACAGAGCTAATACAAAGCATATCTCAACTAAAAAAAAAAAAAAAATGCTCGACATGCGTTATGCCAAGCGAAGCTTACAGCCCCGAAATATTACTGCGGGAGCTCTCCAGAGAACCACCAGCCCCCTTCCTAGGAAAACAGGCACCAAGCGGCCCACCCCTCCCCGGTCCCCGCGCCTCCTCCAGGCCTCCCTCCCTGCGGCAACGACTCGCCCGCGCCCCAAAATGAGGCCCGGAGGGCGCAGCGCAGGGCCCAGGTGCGGTGGCAGAGCCGAGCTGGCCGCGATGCCGAGGGATGGCGCGGGATGGCGGGGGATGGCGCGGCCGGGACGGGCCCTCGCACCCACCATCTTGTCCCCGCGCGCGCCGGAAGGGCCGCTGCCCCCGCGCGCCGGCTTTATAAGCGCCCCGCGCCAAGCCTCGCGAGAGGCCGGTTGGTGCGCGCGCACTGCTACGGGCAGCGAGCGGGGTCAGAAAGAATCGCGGGCGGCGGTGCGCGGAAAGGTGGAAACATGGACGCGTCTGTTGGGCCTTGTCGAGAAGCTCAGTGCCCACGCTCACGGGTCGTAACGGATAATGTGGCACTGAGGTATAAAAGAGCGCAGGGCAAGGGAGGAACCACATGCAGCTCTTCACGTAAATGTTTGGCTGTGGTTCATTATCGTGTTGTGCAGACCCATGACGTCCCCGTGTCATCCTTCAGATGTGTGTGATACCAGACAGTGTGTCCCACTGCAGGCTCCCTCCCCGAACAGACCAGGGGTTTCCTTTCCACGAAAAGAATAGGCTGGTTCCAAGCTGGGAGCGAGTGCCTGCCTGGATGGGCAGTGTTTGACTGGTTTTATCAAATAGCTCTACAGCCATGGGAGGCTCTAATGAACCCTGAGCAAAAGGCACCTGGCAAATCTACACGGCAGCTTGAAGATGATGTTAGGTAATGTGAAGGAACACAGTAAAAAGAAAAAAATTAATTAGATAAAATAGGCTTCACTGCCAGCATCGCCATCCCACAATTTTTGCATGTATCTCAAAATAGAAAAAGGAATCAAAGAACTTCTCTTCCTTCATGCAGGGACATGATGGTGTGTTCTTCAGGGGCCGTGTCCTGCTGTGTGTTCCCACAGTGCTTGGTACAGCGCAGCTCCAAACTCAATCAGGGCCTCTGTGTGCTGCAGTTGAATTAGTAGTAAACAATAAAACCAATGTACGTGCTGAAGTTGTGCTGTCAGAGAGGAACTGAAAATAAGGCTCTCAGTGGAACCTGCCTGGACCAGTTGCTATTCATGCTGTTATTTTTCTTACTCCATTTACTGCTGCTCTGGCACATGGATGAGCACCGTGAGGACCACCTGTGTCTCTGGGAGATTTTGGATAGCTTGGGCCACATCAGAAACTTGCCAGCATGAGAACTGGTGCTGCATATCTTCTGGGCAGGAGTGAAGTAAAGTTGAGGTGAAACCTGAACAGGGAAGGAGCTGAGAGACAGGAGATAAATTATTCAATCTCCCTTCATCGACATCGGCTGAAGAAGCTCTCTCAGACTTCTCTGGATTGGGAACTGCACAGCACCCTTACAGGATAACTGATGTGCTGCACAGCTCTGGCTGAAACATCTCCTGAAGCGGCTCTGGTCTTCAGCCAGAAATCTTGCATCTCTCAGCCGAGGAGAGTAAGGAGGTCTACCCTAAATGGTCTGGAGTGGACCCATGTCTGAGGGGCAGGAGAGGGTAACAAGGCTGAGCAGAGCTGCCCACTTTGCCCAGCTGCCTGCCCAGCTGGGCTGGGCTGGCTCAAGACCAGGTGAGGAGGTGTCAAGAAAATGATGCTGCGAGACATGGTCCCTTCAAGGACCACCACGAGTTAGCATAGGCCATACAATGTGCTTACCCAACTTTTCACATCACTGGAGATGCAGGACATGCAGCTCTCAGTTGGGAGAGAAGGGAAAAGAGAAGAGGAGTCATGCCTTTGGAGGAACAATTCCTGGCCGCTTGCTCTAACTGTCAGGGTGTCACATTTCCTGTCAGCCTGAGAGCCTCAGCTCAGGTAAGGTGGGCTGAACCCAGGCTTCAGAGAACAGGCATGGCATCAGACACCCAGGTGGCTAGCAAACCTCAGAGCCTGGCCAGCTCAGCTGATGGCCACATCCTGCTACCTGCAGCCCCTCACTGTGGGGAGGATGCAGAACATGAGCAAAGCAAGGAAGCCGATGCTGGGTGGTTGAGATGGTATTAGATGCACCCACGAGGCTATCTGTGGAAAATAATCAAACTGCTGAATAGTAAGATCCTGTCTCATGACGTCCAGAGGCTGAATAAATTGGGATCGATAGATAAATTTGTGTTATTATGAGAAACACAGGCCTTAATCCACCACAGCCTGTTGTATGAAAGGGGGTGCACACTCAAGGCCACAACAGCGGTGGAACCCGGAGCTGGGTGGTCTGGAGCTGCCCACACATGGGGCACCCAGAGTTTGCCCCCACTGTCTCCTGGGGCTTACAGATGAGGATGTCTTTGACAAACACAACACCACGGGGAGACTGGTACTCCCAGGAGTGACTCCTGCCCTTCCTCCTCCCTCCCTGGCAGGGACCGCGGCACCACAGCCATCGGAATTCCCACCGTGGGAATGCTGACCTGTGACATGCAATGTAGTGCTGCGCGTTACGGTTATATCAAGTTACTGCAAACATCAATTAAACAACACCAACCTATAGAGCCAGATCCCACTACCAGCTGCACAGGTGTAACACGGCCAAGCCATTCAGCGCAGAGAGGCTGGTTACCCACCTAGTGTGAAATAATTAAGGAGGGCATATCCAGGTTTTAAATATGTTTATTCAACTCCCAGAGACCTTCCACCCTCCCTCCCCCACTCTCATCCCTGCAGGTTAAGTAAAATCCAAGGCTGGAGGCTTTGCTGGAGGGACTCTGTGTGCAAACCTGCATGAAAAAGCCCATACAGACCAAGATGTACTGTGTTTGGAGGACATTTCATTGCCTGCTCTAACCTGGCAGACTGGTTCCCTAGAAAGGGGGATGATGCCCCTGCTTATTGCAGGGGGTTTGGACTAGATGGCCTTTAAGGTCCCTTTCAACCCAAACTGTTCTAGGATTCTATGGCTGGATGTGATGGAGCAGTGTCCATCATCTACCTCCAGCCTGCCCCTCAAAAGGAGCCCCACAAAAGATGCGGAATGGCTGCTCACTTTTTGGGGTGCCACTCCAAATGGGTGACCATGGGCCAGCTTTAAATGCTCTTTTATCTCCCCCATACATTTGCCTCTAGCTCTTGCATGGTTTTGGCTTTCGCTGCTGAGTTTAGGGAACCATGTTACAATCCAAGGGCTTGCTTTCCAGTTCAGTCCATTAAATACAGATCATCAGGGACTCTGCAGCAGTCAGTAGACCACTGGGGTGCAGCTACTCTGTGCAAAAGGCATGGGCCAATTTGCTTGAACTGCCCCTAAGGCTGGATAGCTTGTCCTCACACATCCCTTCCTGGCTGTGCCGGTGACCTTGGTGGTATTGTGGGTGCTGGAGAAGTCCAGGTGACTCCCAAGGCTGCAGCCTCAGGAGTGCAAGGTGTGTATCTTGCAGTGTCTGCCTCCCAGGGTTGGGGAGGTCTCCCCAAATCTGGATTCCCCGTGTTCACAGAGGGCCTTTTCCTGCTGCCCCCTACCAGGGCCATAGTGTGGGCAGGGTGAGGGATGTTGAAAATGAGAGCCCCAGACTTCACTGCAGTGCAGTTTTGAGGCTCATCAGGCACCTCTGCCTGGGGGCAGGTGTCCAGTGGGGGAGCAGCACTGACCACACCTCTGGGATAATGGGCCATTTCCAAGGGCCCAACCTTACCCCTCTGTGGTAGCCTCTAGGGGGTAGCATCACAGAATCACAGAATTATTTAGGGTTGGGAGGGACCTCTGGAGATCATTTAGTCCAACCCCCCTGCCAAGGCAGCATCACCTTGAGCAGGTGACACAGGAATGTGGCCAGGTGGGTTTTGAATGTCTCCTCCCTGGGCAGCCTGTTCCACTGCTCTGCCACCCTCAATGTAAGAAAGTTCTTCCTCATGTTGGGGTGGAACTTCTTGTGTTTTAGTCTGCGACCATTGCTCCTTGTCCAGTCACTGGGCATCACTGAAAGGAATCTGGCACTATCCTTTTGGCGTCTGCCTTTGAGATATTTATATGCATTCATGAGGCCCCCCGTCAGTCTCCTCTAGACCAAACAGGCCCAGGTCCTGCAGTCTCTCCTCATGAGATACTCCAGACTCTTCAGCATCTTCATGGCCCTCCACTGGACCCTCTCCAGTAGCTCCCAGTCTCCCTCTCAGTCAGTACACTGAGGGGCCCAGAACTGGACACAGCACTCCAGATGTGGCCCCACTAGGGCCAAATTGAGAGTGTGAGCGACTGGGGCGCTGGCCCTGCGCTTCTGCTAGGCCCTACCTAAACAAAGCGTGGTATCACCCCTGCATCTTCTCCCAGGGGCGTTGGAGTGGGTTGACCTTGTAGCGGGAGGTGTTCGCCCCTCCCTCCGCAGACCCCCATGCTGCAACCCGCAGTGCCCGCGCCCCCAGCACCCCCCGCACACTCCAGCCCCACGGACACCGCCGCCTTGCCCCCAGACCCGCCCCGGACCGCCGCGATGTGCCGCGGGCGGCAGCGGCGGCGAGGCGAGGGGGGGTGCTGGTGTGGCAGGGGTGGGTGCGCGCTCCCGGCGCGGCGCGTCCCCGTGGGCGGGAGCGCGCGGCTCGTCGCCGCCGGGCTGCCAGGCACGGCTCGGCTCGGCGCGGCTCGGCGCAGCCCGGCTCGGCTCGGCGCAGCCCGGCACCGCCCGCCGAGCCCCCCGCCTGCCTCCCGCCCACCCCCGCGCCGCCATGGACGGGGGCGCCTTCGGAGCGGGGAAAGCCGGCGGCGCCTTCGACCCGCAGGCCTTCATCCGGCAGCCGCAGACCCTCCTGCGGTTCGTCTCCTGGGTAAGGCCCCGCCGCCCCCGGGGAGGGCACTGGCACTAGCACTGGCACCGGCACCGGGGCGGGGGGCGTCCCGCCGGGCTGCGGGGGCGCGGGCGCGGGGCTCCCCCCCACCGACCCCGACCCCGACCTTCCTACACACCTGCCTCTATACACACACACACACACACACACACACACACATATATATATATAAGATCGTTATGCCGTATGTTACATACCATTATATACTATAATAATATGCTTTTATGTATTATATATTTATTATTATATGCTTTATATATGCATGTGTATGCATATGTCGATATGTCTCCACACATCCTAGATCATCACACACACAGATGTGGAGGTATACTTCATAACCGTTTATAGCTCTATCTCTGTTATATGTATATATATGTATATATTTATGTGCAGGTATGTTTGGATATATGGATCTGTCTCTGGGTTTGTATAAAAGTATGTATAAAACTCCATATATATCCACATATATGTGTGCACAAAAATGTACAGCTGCGTGTCTGGATGTGTGGATATAGGGCCATATGGGGCGAGAGCAGTTTGGTTCAGGATTTCTTCCCTGGGGGGGAAGGGATGAATGACCATGACCCCATATCTGTTCCTGTTGGTTTGAGGTTGAGGCGGGGGTGTCTTCTCACCCTCCCATGCCTGTGGGCTTTTGCCACATGCCAGGAGGCAGCAGGATGTGGGGTGATGGGGGAACCTGGGATAGGGGAGAATGCTGCAGTCCTGGGATGGCTCCCCTGTGGGTCAGGGGGTCCTGGGCTCAGGCAGCGTTGAGGTGAGTTGGGGTGGCTACGGGAGCTGAATGTCGCTATGTGTTTTACCCTAATCCTTTCAGCCCCCCCAAACCTCCCTTCCCTGTAATGTTTTCATCTCCGTAATTTGTGGAGAAGGGGACAGAGGGAAAGGGGGGTCTTATGGGGATGTCAGGAGAAGGTCTCTTCCTCTTCCCGTGATGCCGATCTCATGGATCTCATGGCTGCCCGTGGGGCCAGTGCGTATGTGCAAGAAGGTCATTGGGATTAAGGGAGCGAGAGCTGCAGCACTGAGCTGGCGGGGGAGAGATTGAGGTCTCGGCCGGTAGCGGCGAAGGGAGGGCAGGGAGAGAGAGTGGAGGAGACACATACGCATGGAAGCTGAGAGGAAAGGTGGCAGGCTGGCTTTGGGAAAATAAAAGCAGTGCCAGGTGGGGGAAATGAGGACGAAAAAGGAAGGTGGCTGGCCTGGCTCCCTGGTGGTGGTGGGGAGGCACAGCCCTTTTCCTTCCAGCCGGGTGAGTGGGTGATGTGACTTGGAGGGCGGCTATAGAGCCCCAAGACAGCTAAGGACGTGATTAATGCGGGCATTCTGTCTGTCTGTCCATGTGCCTGAGCTTGTTTACACTACAGCACATCACGCTGGGAGCGGGCTGGCTGTGGCTGGGGGCCAGGCGAGGGGGTATGCGTGCCCCCCGTTCCTGGGCAGCTGGCGTGGAGCCAGCCTGCATGCCCAAGGATGATGGACGTGATGTGACCTACAAAAGCTCTCCCACTGCTAATCTCTATGGCAGAATTTCCTCTTTCTCTCTCTGCCACTCTGTCTGGTGGGTTTTTTCTCCTTCATCCAAACACTGCAGGATTTTGGCTTCCCAGAGGCGCCAGTGAGGGAGAGAGAACAAGAAATATGTTTGTTGTTTAATTAGGCACCTACTCTGCTTCAGAGTACACTCTTAGCTTGCTTGCTGAGCTCAGGTTTGTGCCCTGCAAGGTCTCCCCAGGGAAGAAGCACTTCTCAGGGACTGGCATCTCCTTGGGACCTTGCGCTGTTTCCCCCGCTCATCTGACCTTGACAGAGGACAGGATGGGATTTACCCCAGGCACTTCACTTGGCCATGGAAATTGAAGTCCTTTTGCAGGAGCTGGAGGTGCTCCAGGTCAGTGGTCCAACGAGGGAGGCTGGCATGGCCATTATGGTGCAAGTCTATGCATTCCTTCTCCTGCTTTTCCATTGGCTTGGTCTTGTCTGGCCTCCTGAGCCTCTCTCCTTTCACAAAACAGGGAAGCCACAAGCTCACCCCAAATATTTAGTTGTAGTTTTGGTCTTTTTTTTAACTTGAGACCAAGACGGGTCCTTGCGGGCAGTGAAGTCTTCTCTCAGGCTTCATACCCTTTATGGCCCTTTCCATAACTTGGTTGAACTTTGCTGAAAAAAAGACTAGTTCATTGGTTTTTTTGTCCTTCTCACTCTGTCTAGGAGAGTGCTCAGTGACTCCAATGGTCAGGGCCTTCCACCGTAAATCTATTCATGGCAGGGGTTTTATCCATTTGCTTTTGTGATCTTGTGTCCTTCAGTTTAAATGGCGCTTTTCCCTCCCTGGTGTTTTCCCCTGAGTGTATTTATAGATCGTGATTGCATCTGTACTTAGCTTTTCTATTGCCAGGCTCTGTGAGCCAAACTTTTTTGGTGGCAAAGGGCTCTCCCTCCCTGTGGTCTCTGTGAGAGTCCTTCCTTTCACCTGCTCTTGCACACACTGGAAGTACTTTGCCCGCCATCTCCTGAAATCTCATTTGCTTTTATCCTGCTCATGTTGTGACTGGTCCATTGTCTCTCCAGGGCAAGCTGGAGGCTCATTTTGGCCTGTTTCACGTGATGAGCTTTCACTGAGAGCAGAAATTCTCATGATCGCTTCCTCAGGCAGTGACCTTGTGCTTAGGTCATGCAGCCTTTTAGTAGACTTCATGATGGCACGAAGGTGCATATGGCTTTTTACCAACAGAAACCAAAACTGGCTCCTGCCCAGGGAGTTCACAGCCCAACTGAGGTGGTGGCAAATCTCTAGGGAGAATTGTAGGATCAGGAGCAGATGAGATGACCAAAGATTATTTATGTTGCTCCTTGCTGAAGAGGAGACAAGATAAATTTGACAAGGAGAATGCTGAACTATGGAAAGAGGTTAGCAATTCTGGAGCATCAGTTCACCGTGACTGTGTTGTGAGGCAGCTCAGGTTTCGTAGGTGCTTTGAAGGTTGGGCACGGTGGAATAAGTATGCATCTCCCTATAGAAAGGTTGCCTGCTATGGGTGCTGGTGAGCAGTGGTGGACCTGCAGGGCACGTGTGTCAGGTTTGGATGTTCAGCCTCAGCACAAGCCATTTCTCTGCTGCCGCCTTCCCCAGATGTGCTTGCCTGGATGAAATAGTGCCTTGCAGAGCAAGGAAACAGCCCTATGGAGCAATCCCTCCTGAGCATCTCTGCTAAAAGTGCTTCCAACAGCATCTGGATCTTGCATTGAAGGGATTTGTCCAATTTAGCTGAACTGAGGCTTGCTGACAAAAGCAGTGTGTTGCTGGAAGATCCCAGAGGCTTCCTAACCTCTCTGTAGGGAAGAGCAGAACAACTTTCTCCCTATTCCCAGTGGTGGCAGTCAAGAGAAGTCAAGCAACTTTGTTGCAATGTTGCCACTGCAGTTTGCTCCCAGTCCTGGTCTTTCAAGGCAGTGCTCCATGCTGTGCCACTTCACTTGCTGCCAGCTGCAGCACAGAGACGAGCTCTGAGCTGAGCTGCATCTCACAACTGTTTAGCTCAGTTGGTAAGAGCATGGTGCTAATGATGCCAAGGTCACAGGGTCCATCCCCCAGCTGGAATCAGTGATCCTTGTGGGTCCCTTCCTACTCAAAATACTGTGACTCTGGTGCCCCACAGCAGATGAGACGTGGGTTCATGGGTTGGTTTTGCACCACTTTGGTATATAGACTTGCCTTCAGCCTGTTTAGGTGACCCAGCAGCTGGAGTTACTGGTGCTACCGCTGGAGCTTGTGGACCTGGCTGACCCACACCAAGCTGGAGCTGCACAGCTCCAGGATTGTTCTTAAAATGAAGCAGGTGAGTGTGAGCACATCCCTGCCGAGTCCCGTTGCGGCCGGACCCGCAGTGCTCTCTGCAGCTGGCATATGGAGCTGGATGGCTCCTTTGCAACCCACAGGCGTTGGATGTAGCGCTGGTGCCATAAATAAGTAAAATGCTAATTGAAACAGGTTGTTCCAGGTGCTCCTGTCTGCTTGGAAACCTGCTTGCTGGAGAAACTGATGCACTGCTTGGTGTAAAAGCCTAACAAGGCAAAAGTAACTTGCTTTTTGGAAGCAGGCCCAGCTTGCTTGGATGTGGGCTTGAGTAAGAGTATTTCCAACCACAGTTGCACAGACAAAGCAGCCCATTAAAACTTGTCACACAGTTTGAGGTCCCGAGTCCCTTCTGATGCCAAGGTCACTGCCCTCCAAAGGGAGGTTCGCTGAGGAGAGGTGCTGCCTGCCCTCCATCTTCTCTTCCATTACCTGCCGCTGTTGCCACTGTGTCCCCTGGCTGGTAGGAGTGTGCAGACCTTTCGAGCTGGGACAGGAAGTGCTGTCCCCTGTGTCTACAGGCATGGTACATCCCAAACAGCTCTGGCTGAGCAGAAAAGGCAGCGAAGGCAGTGAAGGACAAGAACCACATCCCTGGCTCCACAACAGGCGGGCACATGCAAGCTGGAGGATGGGCACAAGTCACAGCATGGCAGAGAGCCCCATCTCCTCCCTTGCCAGCCTGTCTTGCCATGCTTGTGCCTGGCTTATGACACCACTTACCTCTTCTCAAGGACATCCAGTGTGGGCTTGTGATGGCAGTTAAACTGAGCCTTAGAGCTTGGAGGCCTCATTAGTCTGAAACCAGCTGCAACTGGACTCCCACCTTCTTTCTGTCCTAGGTAAATTTAGCTGAGATATTTCCCATGTTCCTGGACCATAGCTCATGCTCTCTGCCTGTGCTCCTCCACCTGATTTTTGCAGTGTTTGTGAGATACGCTGGTGAGTGATGAAAGAAACACAGAGGTTCAAAGCATGTGCTTTCAGTCAAGCCTTAGGTACAGTTCTTTAAGGGAGTGCCCATTTCTAGGTTTGCTTCAAAAGAGTTTTTGGGAGTTTGTTGTCATTGGTATTAGGTGAGAGATCATATCAGAGGATGAACAGTAAGCGTGCACAATTGCATGGTGATTCAGGTTGGATACAGCAGGTTGTGTCGTTCCCCGCATAGCATTTCCAGGAAGAATCTTAGAGTAGGAACAAATCTCTCATTAATGGCATCGGCAGATAAAGATCTGAGAAGCAGCACATAGGAATCAAAGACAGTCAGAAACATGAACAAATGATAAGAGAATCATATGTAATCTGCTGTTTCAAAACATGAGAGGCACACAGGTGAGAAGCAGAGAAACTGCACAGTGATGGGACAAGGCAAACAGTTGTGGCAGGACGAGGCAGCAGAGAGGACTCATGAGGCTGCAAGAGGAGCAGGTGCAGGTGGCAGTGGGTGCAGTTCTCTGCCTAGCCAAGCCAAGGAGGGAGAGATGTGTTGCTAGAAAGAAAACTGAACTCTTCCATGTGGAAAAAGATGCAACGTAGCAATGTTGGGACTACAAAAGACATGGATACGCCCATGGAGGTGTGGTCATGGGGAGTTGCCAGCAGTTGTGATGGGACAGATGTTCTTTCACCAGGGGAAGAACATGAGACCTGTGGGACTGGACGGAGCTTCCTGAAGATGCCCTCTTGGACTCAGCCTCCTATTACACCATGGGCATCTTCCAATGGCAGAGTTCTTCCTTCCTACCCAGGACTGTAGCAATGACTGCTCCACCATCACCCAGGGCTTGGGATGTTGTGTCGGGGAAGATCAGCCCGGGCACAGGTCTGGTGGGAGGCAGAAGGGTTAATGGCTGGCCTGTCAGCTGCCAAACCATGTGTGAAAAAAAAAAAACTGGCTGGCCAGGAAAGCCTGTCCCAGATCCCGTGGCAGGAATTAGGGATTCGGAGCCTTTCTCCCTTCAGTCACCTGCTCCAGCTCAGCCTCAGCTGGTGAGCTGGGAGCTGGTGCCATGTGGCTGATGGCCAGAGAGGGTGAGCTGGGAGGGAAGTGCTGGCATAGCCATGCTCTTCCCCTGTCCCATGTTCAGGGGAATTGTGTATGGGGAGACTGGCCCCCTCCAGCACCCACACAGGGCTCAGACACACTGTCGAGACCGTGGGCAGGAGATTTTGCTGCCTGTGTGATGCCGGCTGGAGGGAATAAATAGAGGCCGCCTGTTTCCAAGCTGCCAGTCCCATGCGTCTCAAAAGCTGCGTATGTTTTCTTCGAAATGAACTAAATACAAGTAGATTTAATGACGGTAATAATAATCCATGTCTGTGCAGGGCACTCCAAAGCTTTCCAGAGACTCCATTTGCAAGTGGCTGAATGAAAATGAAAGACAGATCATCTCTGCCAGTTTATCCTTTGCAGTCTCCCCTGCTCTTGCTTTCTTTCTAAACAGATTTATTCCTGGTCATTACCAGATCAGACTCAGAAGAGGTTATTGCTTCATTCTTCCCGAGGGGGATTTGATTTGAAGTCCCACAAGGAATATTATGTCACCAAACTATTTCCTTTCTATAACAGGATAAAAAGGGGGTGGGGAGGAGGGAGAGGCAGCATGCAGTGCGACAGAGGCTGTGTCCAGAGGGCATTGCAGTGAGCCCAGACAGGCAGCTCAGCAGAAACCCTCTTCAGCCTCATCCCCACCACAGCCATCCTGGGGATCTTGGGGATGAAGTCAGGAAGCAGCATGACAAACTCCTGGGATGAGGAGCAGGAAAATCCTAGTGCACTGCCAGAGGCTGGCTGTGGTTTGCATCCATCACATGATGCTCAGGAGCATCTGATGCACGGCTGGGGATGGGCAGTGTGGTGGAAAGCCTCACATGATGCTCAGGAGGTTTTGCCCAGCTCCCTGCAGGGCTGAGCCTGCACTGGGGAGGTGGGGACAGACTGGAGAACCTCTCCTCTGAGGGCTCACCTTTGGCTTTGGCAAAATCAGATAAGCAAGTTTAGCAAGAGGGAAAAAAAAGATATTTTTTTGTAGGATGCAGAATTTTGCCTGTTTTGCACTTTTGTCGCTGTAATTCTCCCTTGCATGCCTGTAATGGCCAGCATGAGCCCCGTGAGAAACAAGGAGAGGAACCCTCTCAGCTTCTCCCCATCTCCTCCCCGCAATGCTAAGCATTAAGTTCATTTTGCTGCGTCTTTTGGCAAGTTGCTCTGTCTCTGTCAGCTTTGCAGTGCACCTGGCTCTGGGCTTCACTTGGTGTCTTTGGAGCTCTTGGATGAAAACAGGAGTCAAGGAAAATCGTTGCAACAACCTGTGTGGGTGTAATGTTTAAGGAGAGGTAAAGTGGAGAAAAGCTGGGTCTCAGGAGCAGGCCTGAGTTGGTCAGATCTTCTCCAAGTGCAGTTTTCTGTCCCTTTTTTGAGTGTAATATATTACTGTTATTAAATGTGTACCTCCAGACAGGCTGCATACCTGCCCAATTAACACTGCTCTTGGAGGCTTAAAGAAACCTAAAAATCTCAACCAGAAAATCTAGTTGCTTCAAGCCCTGTTAGCTGACTTAAGCAGCCTCGCTGAAGAAATGAGGCCACTCAGGTGCCCAAAGCTGGGGATGGCTGGCTGTTTTTTGTCACCAAGCACAGGAAAGTGGCTAGTACCTCCCTCAGCAGAGTGAAATGTTGGGAGCCTCGGGATGCCTCCTGTCAGCCTGCACACAAGCCACTTGCCTGCATCTCAGTGCTCAGTCAGAAGAAGACTCCTGCCATCTTCTCCTCACCTCATCTTTGCAGCTGAATGCGTATTTTGGACCATTTCATCAGTGGCCATAGTCAAGACTCTGTGCAGTGAGGATTGGCTATGCCAAATGGGGGGAGAAGAAACAAGCAGTGATAATGCAGGGCGGTAAGAGGCTTGTGCCAGTGCTGCTGGTTGCTGGCATTTCTTCAGAAGTGCTGCAGATGTGATGGGAATGGGAACGTAAATGCTTCATTCTTGAAAACTTGGTTCTTTGTTTATAATCCAGGCAGTCATTCATGCTGCACTTGTGGCTTGGATCATCTTTGCATGGGCATGGATTGTGAAATCAAGGAAATAAAAAATATTTGCTCCTTCTAAGATGACTTGCCACGTCAATGAGCTTCCACCCACCTGCTTCCTTACCAACAAGGAGTAGCTGCCATGGATGAAGTGTGCAACAATTTCTCCTTTAGGGCTGCAAGATCTGAGCTCTCATAATTATGATAATTGTTCCTCAGAATAGTTTCTGGGTATAGACATCACAGGAATAAAACAGTCAATGTTGCCTGTCAGCAGCAGCAGCAATTGCCTCTTCTGCTGTCCAGCTCTGCCTGTCAGTCTGGAACCTCTGGTTGAGCCTGCCCATTCTTGCCCAGTTGGTGTTATCCAGCCCAGCTCAAGGATTCTGTGCTCAGTGGGTCCTCACAGCATTTTGCTGTGCTGTCAGAGTGATGACAGGCTGCCAAAGGAAGCAAGCCCCCTCTCTGCAGTGCTGGGAGGTGGAGCATGGACCAGAGCTGATGCCAGCGGTGAGGAAAACACAGATAGAAGGAGATATCCCTTAAGCTACTGTGCTTTGGTCCATTGAAAGCTTCCCTAAGGACAGAGAGTACTTTGGGGTAGCTGATTCAGGACACAGAAGATAAGCATCTGCAGTGTCTTGTTCTGCTCACAAGTGAGAACGCACTTAGTGGAATCTCCCCAGAAAACTCAGAAAGATCATCTGAAATCTGATGTTTGCCTGTAAATCATACCTTGGCCACCTCCAGGCTATGAAACAGGTTTCTCTTCGTAGGAGAGAAGTTGCAGTGTCTTGGCTGACTGAAGATGGAGAAAGGAAGTTAGGAATGCCACCTCTGCTTGAAAATTAGGGAGAGGGAGATTTTTCTTTGGCCTTGTGATTCTGAGCTGGGCCTTTATGACGTGCCAGCATAAAAAGGTATGAAATAGAAAATGCAAAAAGGAATTATTTTGCTTCTTTCACTCACAAATGAGAGTTCTTCCAGACCAAGCAGTAAATCCAAAGATAAGAGCAGAGGGAAGATGTGTATCAGGATATGAGCAGAGTAAACAGAGGTGTCTCTGGGGAGAGGCCATTACCAAAGTTCATTCATCTCGAATGAGTAAGCAGAGACTCACAATACAGCTTGTTGCAAGGGTTGATCTGACTCAGGGAATCAACATTTTACCAGTTTTGAGCCCTAAACCAGAACTGAACACCAGACTATGCGACTTTTGAGGCTGTTCCTTATCTTCGAAAGAGAAGATAAACTTTCTGTCTAGTGCTGCAGAAAACAGGGCACCCACTTTGCAATCACAATATATGGAGGTTGGTACTTCAGGTGTCAGCATTGGTGGTGGTTACAGCCCCGTGTTGGGATGTCACTTCAGGAGTCTGTTGGCTCTCCCTCAGGCCAGAGGAACAGGGTGTTACTGTCAATGGTCCTAGGCAGACCTGTCAGCCCAGCCTGTTGTGAAGGTGTGTGAGACATCCCATTGAAAGAGCCTGGATGTAATTGTGTGCAATTTTTCTGCTTTCCAAACCATTCGGGCTGAAATTTTGAGGACCAACCCTTTGCTTCTGGCAGAAGAGATTCTTGTTTAATTTTCACAGGCAATTTCTGCAAAATATGATCAATCTCAATTTTCAGGAAGGAGGAAGACAAATCAGTTGTTTTACTTCTAAGCTTAAAAAGCTCTCATGAATTTTCGGAGAACCCATACAGTCTCTGAACTTTGGAACACCACCTCCCAACTTATTTTTAGTTTGCTCTAGTGTAATACACCCAGTTTCAGCAACCCAAGTGTGACCCAATTGTGAGTCTTAGGGTGAAAAAATAATATCCGTGTCAGTGGCTACTTTTTAGAGTTTGGCAGGTGAAACACTGTTGGGTATTGAGTATCTGTCCAAGGGCTGTTGAGGACTGTCAGTAAGGTTTTTCCTCTCGTTCTTGAAGCCACGGGCCAAACAGCAGAGATCTGTGCTGTGGATCTCAGGCATCCAACCCCGCCAATGATAAGTGGTGTATTGGCTTGTCATTAATCAACAATTTTCCCTGAACTCACAAAGCTACTTCTCTGCTTTCTGGGTTGTCTTCTGGTGCTTGATTGGGTTAAGTGGTACTGGAGTCCTTCTGACCTAGCAAACACTCAGACCTAGCTCCACTCCCTGCAGGAGACTCTGCCTCTTCACGTTCTTGTGTTCTGCTTCTCCTTGAGGACTGGGTGGTGGTTCCAAGGGTGCCAGATCTTGTTGTGCAGACATCTCCTGGGCTGGCATAGTGCCCTGGTGATGTCCTAGTACGTGTTAGATGTAAGTTCAACCCATGCCTGAGGTCCCATTTCCTGTCTCCCTGAGGGTCTCGCAGGCAGCCTGCAGATGGGCTGTTCCTACTGAAAGTCTCCAGATGCCCTGCAAAAAAAAAATCTGTACATGCTGCCTTGATCTTCCCCTCTTTCTCCTGTAGCTGCAAGGGGAAGCTGTTTATTTGAGATGCAGGTCCAGGGGTGCTGTAAATAGCTCTCTGCTTTGGTGAACCTGCTGTGTCAAAGAGGGACAGCCTTGTGGCAGGAGACGAAGGCTAAGCCTGTGAGCAAAGATTAGACCAGCAACTGCGGATTAGGGCATTTCTACCTGGACTCATCCTTAATTCTGCTTGATTTAAAATAACATGCAGTGGCAGTGGTGGCGATGGGTAGGGATGACTCACAGTGGCCATGACAGGTGGACCTGGAGGAAGGATGTTTGGCCCTTAAAATCTGTGGGGAAGCTTGAAGGGTGTTGGCATACAGTTGAGTGGTCAGAAGGATAGGTGGTGTCACGGACTGAGCTGATGGAAAACTGGTGGAGAGAGGTCTACGATGTGTGGGGAGATGGGGAGAATGGGAGCCCAGCAGAATGGAGCTGCAGAGCAAGCAGGACTGTGGATTGTGGGAGGGTGGATGGGGAAAAGAGCACAGTAGCTTGATAGATAAAATCAGTGAACAAATGCATGGTAGAAACAATTAATGCCTTGAAGGGAAAGGAGTGAGTGGGAGAATAAGTGCAGACTAAGAGGATTTCCTCTACTTGAAAGCCATTGTATGCAGGCACCCGCACCAAAACCATATCCCAATTTACACTCTGTGTTGCCTCCCTGCGTGTCTGTGGGAAGCCACCCTTACTCCAGATTGCAACTGCTTTGCATCGCTTTAGGTCAGATGGATAAAAAGGTTCAATCTAAAAATGTCCTATTTTAAGTTAATCCTCAGAAATAAAATGAGACCGTCTCCCCAGTAAATTCCCTGTGGCTACAGCCCAGGCAAGACAGTGGGATGGGAGCTCAGCAGAGCAGAGATGTGCTTGCAAAGAATGTCTGTCCCCTACTCCTTTGTGCTGGTCCGGAGAGATGGGGCTTGCCCTGACATATCTCTTACCTCCCTCCCCACCAGATATTCTCCATTGTGGTGTTTGGCTCCATTGTCAATGAAGGGTACGTGAACCGCCTGGACGAGTCAGAAGAGCACTGCATTTTCAACCGCAATCACAATGCATGCAACTATGGCATTACCGTGGGCGTCCTCGCCTTCCTCAGCTGCCTTCTTTACCTGGCTCTGGATGCCTACTTCCCGCAGATCAGCAGCGTCAAGGACCGCAAGAAGGCAGTGCTCTCGGATATCGGAGTCTCGGGTGAGCTTCCTGGCTGGTTGGCCGTAGCGCCTCTCTCCTCTGCTGGCAAGGGAGAGGCAGGGAGCTTCTGCTGCCCTTCAGGTCAGGTCCTTGCTTGCAGGGAGGTCTTTCGGTTCCTTACTCTCTCAGGTTTTCTGTCTCTCTTTACCTTTCTCTTCCTCTCAGACAATCTGGCTGATGCCTCTCAGCTGTTCTCCATAGGTGTAGCTCAGGGAGCCCTTTAGGATCAGCAGGTCTTGGCTCCCTGCATCCTTGTGCTTGTTAAGACCAAGTGTGGATGCCTCTGGAGATGGTATTTCCTCCTTTTCCAGCTCCAGGTGATTGAACATCAAAAAAAGTTGAGAGATTCATGCAGGCTGACTTAACTAGTCCTCCTAAGTTACCTGGCATTCTCTATATGAATAACTGTTCAGGACCTCATCCATCCCTGAGGCTTATTCTAACTTATCATCAGATCTCTCCATCCCCAGCAGTGTGTTAAAGTGACAGACAGAGTGACAGTGTGTGTGTAAGGCCAGTCAGCAGGATCACGAGGAGGTGCTTTACTCTCATGCTGTTATCCTCAGTCACTCTCCTGGCTTGTTCCAGCCATTCAGGCAAACTGGTCAACATCAGGCCCTCCCCAGAGTATGCCAGAGGGGCCATAAGTGGAGTGAGGGCCAGATCAGATGAAGCATCAGAACTTGCCAAGGACATTGGGTTTGCAGGTTTGTCCATGGTTAGCCCTTTGCCCGGCAGTCCCTTGTACAACTGACAAGAGAAGGGGAGTAACTGAGCCCTGTTTTGGTGCTGCTTAGGAGTGTCCATTTCCCTCACTGCTGGGTATCTGCCTGCACCTGGCAAAGAGATTAAGTTCCCCCTTGAGGCTACCCTTTACCTTCACCCTGTGCTGGGGGCTCAGCGTGTTAATGATCCTTCATCACCTTTCCTTGATGCGAGTCCTTGAGCTGTGCTGTCCTGACAAAAGCCAGTCTCTGTGCAACTGCAGGCTGGCTACTTCCCACTCTTCTGGAGCTCCCATGGAAGGAATTGTTCTTTGCTTGTCCTTGCAGGACAAGATTGCAAAGCAGTGGCTGTTTCAGACAGCCCAGGTGATCACTCTAGTACTGGAAGCCCTTCAGGCTCCTTCCCAAGGCCAAATGCAAGTCCTGTGATCAAACCAAACACAAGCAAATGAACTCTCCAGAGGTACTTTCTGCAGACACCTATTGTCACCTTGACAGCATAGCCATTAGTGAGCCTTACCAGCTCACTTGGGCTTAGACTGGCTCTGCATTCAGTTTGGCCCAGTCTGCAACATACTGGTGAGTCTCAGAGGGCTGAAATCTCCAGAGAAATGTGATATGTATACGTTCTGCTCACACATATCTTCTATCCTTCCTCTTTGGCATGTCCGTGGTGGTCCATCCCAGCATTTTGGGCGTTCCTCTGGTTCGTTGGCTTCTGCTTTCTAACCAACCAGTGGCAAGCTTCAAAAGAAGAGGACAACCCACTGAATGAGGGAGGGGATGCAGCCCGAGCAGCCATCACGTTCTCGTTCTTCTCCATCTTCACCTGGGTGAGTACAGAGTCCTGATGTTGGATCAAATGTCCTCTGTACTGTATTATCTTGTGGGGAATGGAAGGTGACTGGCTAAGAGTGGTTGGTTCCCTCTGAGATCTCAGTTCACATGGCCTCCGAGAAGGAAAAGCAGGTTGGGAGATAAACTTGGGAAACAAGGACTCAAAAACTTAGGTGAAAGAAGGTTTTAGAGCATTTACAGGCTCAATGGGAAAGAGAGTCCCATATCCTATTAAGCAGTGTCCTTGACAGACTTCCAATATGACCATGGACAAGCCTGCTCCCCAGGCACCATTATCATAGAATTATACGATAGTTTGGGTTAGAAGGGATCTTTAAGAGCCATCTAGTCCAACTCCCCTGCAATAAGCAGGGACGCCTTAAATTAGATCAGGTTGCTCAGAGCCCAGTTCAACCTCACCTTGAAGGTTTCCAGGGATAGGGCATCCATCACCTCTCTGGACAACCTGTTAACCTGTTTCCCCTGTGCATCAGGGGACTTCAACAGTATTTTCATAGACACTAAATAGAGAAGGGAGCTCCAGGCCAGGGGTTATACCCATCTCCCTCCCCGCTGTGCTCCTGTCAAATGAGCTGTTACCACTGGCCACAAGAGGCTGCAATGAGCGTCCCTCTGGGCTGCCTGTTTGCAGCACTGCCTCACTGGGTCGTCTCTTAGGAAGATGATGGTGCTGTCTTAAGATTGCCCTTTCCCCAGCAGTTCTTTATTGCTAGTTCCCTCGAAAAACTGTTGTGTGCAAATATAAATATCCTTGATGATTTCCTCCTGCCTCTGAAAGCACCAAGCACAAGTGATTTTTTTCTGAAGTGACAGGATAGTGCCAAGCAGGAAAGCATTTTAGCCTTAGCTCCATGCATAAGTGCTTGTGGCTTTGTCTTCTCCCCTTCCTACAGGCCTTAACATTGGGCAGGGTCCAGATAGGAAGGGTGCTATAGGACCACAGAGCTCTTGGAGAGGAAGGTCACACCAAGCAGGATCAAGGAACAGCAGTGTGTGTGTTCCCTTCATGAGCTGTGTCCTGCACTGAGTGCTGCCAAAATCCCCTTGCAAGCTCCAGCAGAAAGTTTGACAAGGAGCAAGGCTTTTGCAAGGTGCCATCACATGCAGTGGTCCTCCTCAGTTCACAGGCTTGTGAGTGGCTAAACAAGCATCTTCTTCACCTGGTTCCTTGGGGTTTTTATTTCAAACACCGGTTTGCTCTGCCTTACTGATTCTCCTTCCTACACCGCTCTCTCTCCTCACAGGGCAGCCTCGCATTTCTGGCTTTCCGGAGACTCAGAGACATTAATTTTCAGGAGGAATACAATACCCTGTTCCCTAACTCCCCATCCTTGCTGCCTTAGTGCCCCTTGCTGATGGAAGAATTTGGGGGAAGGGGTGGAGGGATGCAGCTGGAGGAGGTCACTGAGCAGAGCCAGTTCCAGTGCCCTGACCTTGGGTCACTACAGGGCATGGGATGGGAAGACATGGGCCACTGAACTGGAGTGGGGTTATCCACTGAACGGGGGATCTCCCTCTGGAGAGTTGGAACTGGCAATTTCTTCTCCTCCTCTGCTCCGTTCTCTCCCTCACCCATACCCTAACTAATGCTCTGTAACACCACTGTGCCTTTCTTTAGATGACTGCTCAGACCTAATACTTCAGCCAGGAGATGCCCTCTGCCCCCACCACTTTATCTCTTCCAATTCTTTTCAGACCTCACTCCCCAAAAACCTCTCCCCGCATCACCTGCTAGACTGCTCACCTCGATCGTGGATGCTCTGGGACAACAAACCATGCCTGCTGGGGTCCACAGTGCTGAACCCCATGCCCAGGCTCTCTCAGTCCACCAAAAGGTGTCCTGCCTGCAGTGCCTGGGGCAGGAGGCAACAGTTTGTTTGCTGACCACCCCCTGGTCTGGGAAGCAGCCACTTTGCCTCCTGCTGCTCCTTCCCAAGGTCTGTGCTGCACCGTGTGGATGTTGAGTGGTGAAGGGGTTACAGGGGGTGACCTCTACCTCACTACTTTATGTCAAATCCTGCTCTCCTTCCTAGCCTCTCCAAGCCAAATGGCAGTGTAAATCCAGCCTAGCAGCTGACCCCGCTGTGGTTTTGCTGAGGCAGATATTGCCTTCCCACAGGCAGGAGGGAATAAGCACGTGCCAACTGAGCCTCTGCGATCTGTGCCATGTTGGTGAAACCCCGTTGCCAGGCAGGAGGTGCCCATCACATCCCAGAGAGAGCAGGGAGCCCCGGCAGGCTGCACACAGCCAGCTGCACTTGCAGCCACCCCTGCCCAGCCCTCCTCTCTCCTCATGGGCTCATGCTTTCTGTGGGACAGCCTGGACTTCCATGCTCTTGGGGTCTTTCACCGATGCTCCACCAGGCGGGCCTCGCGCACTAATCCGTAACCACTACTAACCCCACTTTTGTTTGTTTCTCTTTTTCGGTACGTTCCTCCTCTTTTTCTCCTCTTCCCTCCCCTCTCTGCTTCCCATGTCTTCCCTCTGCCTCCTCCCTTAAAGGTGGGCCAGGCATTCCTGGCATATCAGCGTTTCCAGCTGGGTGCCGATTCGGCCCTCTTCTCCCAGGACTACATGGACCCAAGCCAGGACTCCGGCATGCCTTATGCTCCCTACACGAACGAGGAGGATGCTACAGATGCGGTGGGGACATACCAGCAGCCCCCTCCAGCAGATGCTTTCGACACCGAGACACAGGGGTACCAAACGCAGAACTACTGAGCCACCGATGCCCCTTTCCCTTCCCCTTTCCCTTCTGCCCCCTTTCCCACTGCCGGCAGAAAGCCGAGGCACAAACCAGACACGTGCATAGTGGTACTAGAGGTGGCTCTCAGCTATGCTCCAGCCTTCTGGGTCATCTGTTTTTATTTATTGTTTTTAAAAAAGGAAAAAAATAGAAAAAAAGGTTTTCCCATCACCTTTTCCTTCTCCTCTCCCCCCAAGCTACCTGCCAGAACCAAATTTTCCCAAAATCTGCATTGTGACAGGAAGGTCCCCCCTTTCCTTCTCTCCCTCCTGCTTTGCTGCAGATGGCAGTGTGTCTGGTGGGCAGGAGAGGGGCTGTGGTACCAGCAGGGTAGGGGAGAGGGTGTTGAAGGCAGAAGGGAAGAAATCAGAGGGACCGGGGACCTTCCTAGAGGAGACAGTGCTGCTGAAGGCTGGAGTAGATGTATGAGCATCCAAATTGGTCTGGAGCACCTGGTGGCTTGGGGAGGGGAGTGGTGTTGGAGTCAGCATACACAAGTGTGAGGATGGGGCGTGGAGGGCAGCAGGAACAGTAAAGATGAGGGCTTTTCTCTGCCACATGCTAGTGAAGGAGGGGTGTTTTATTTTTAGAGAGCTTGGGAAGAAGTGGTATTGGAGTGGCGGGAGCACAAAGAGAAAAAATGAGAAGGGAAGGAGGAAGATCTGCAGGTGCAATCAGGAATCACAGGCTAGGTTATAGCAAGAGACTGAGCAGAGCAGAGGGGCAGTGCCATGAGATCCAGCCCCCTTGGATTGAGGCAGAGGTGGTTCCCCTCAGCTGTACATCCTGCTCACTGCTCTTCTCAGACCAGTGTTCGATGAGGCAGGAGGGGAGCCATGCCCAGTCCCTGGGCCCAGATACAGTGCCCCTGGGAGGAAGGATGGAGGATGTGGACTTCTGGGGCCCCTGAGAGTCCTCAACCCCAGCTGGATCGGTTTGCAGGGGAGAGGGGAGCTTTGTCCTTTCATCCTGGGCAAAGAAGGAGGAGAAAGGAGGAGGAGGAGAAAGACAGTTTTGCTCCTCAGGTCCTTACCTTCCTCTGTTCCTCTGCTATAACATTGCAAAGCCTCTTGCTGATGCCATCCTTGTACCACACAGGAATGGAGCAGGACCCTAATTGGAAAGAAATGCTGCTGCTGGGATGGCCAGCATGCATCTGGCTATTGCACAGGGGTGCAACCAAGCGGGGAAGGATCCTGCCGTGCACAGCCGCACTTTGCCTTCCACTCAGATGGGGAGGAGGTCTTGATGTGCAGAGAATTGGGTGAGGCCAGACTGAGCTCTCTGAGGACTGGACTTGCCATAGACCATACCTTAGCGCTCTTCTGCAGCATCTCAGATCCTGTCTGACTTTAAAGCCTCGCCTAGGTGGCAGCAGTGACTCTTCGATAGAGCTCATTTCGATATCATTCCACACTCCTCATGATTTTTCTTCAAGTAAAGACACAGCTGTGGAAGCCCACTCTCTGTTCTAGGATAGAAGCAAGGTCTGTGTGTGAAGACAGGTTCCCAGATTTCCCCTGAAGGGAAATAATTCAGCAATAGCTACCTGGACAATCGTCCCTGGCACAGACATCTCTCAGAGCACAAGATGCAGGGTTTACCTTGCAGTAGTGAGGAGCTCCATTGCCCAGGCAGCCACCCTGCTTGACGCAACATTGGTCCCCGTAGCAGAGATGGGGAGCAGATCCAAAATCTGTAGATGCCCCTGCTGAGCATCCAGCCTGTTTCTTTGTAGCATCCTTAGGAGTCAGGAGGATGGGACACAGGTCTGGCCTGTGGCTGTGTGAACACCTCTTCTGAAGGAAGAGATACCAGTCCTTCCCTCCTCCCAGCATGACTCCTTCCCAGCTTCCCCACAGTGATCGGAACGGGGTAGGGAACTGTAGAGCAGCAGGCTCCCCAGAGGGAAGTGGGGCGGTGTTCGCTGTATATAGACACGGTTTCTACCTGCTCCTACCAGCAGACTTGTGCTGCTGGTGACTATCACCATGGCTTGTCCGTCCCACGGCTTGCCCCACTGTGCTGGTAGTTACCCAGTGGTGAAGACAGGAGAGGGGGACCAGCCAGCCCCTTGGACACAGCAGGAATGACTGGGCACGCATTCCTTGCTCTGGAGCTGTGAGTGAACGCAATACTGTAAATAGGAGGGGTGTTTTTTGGAAGGAAGCCCCTTGAGCTTTATTTTCTGTGGGTTCAGCCTAATATTTAGGCTTGAGATGGGTTTACTTTTTTGAGAGGGGTTTGTTATGACTGTGGCTGTGGGGGGAGCTCCCTGCAGACCGTCTCCCCCTGGGGGAGAAGAATGAACAAATGATGAGGTGGAGGAGGAGAGAAATTAGTTGTACTCACCCAGACTCATCTGTGTCATCCTTCATGCTTTCATATAGGGTGTGGGGAGGGAACTGAGAGGAGGAGGATGCTATAAATAACCAGCCCTCAGCACAAAAATGTGTTGTACTTTTGGATGGAACTGCCCAGCACCTGTCCCCTCTCTTCAGTGAGGGACCAGGTGCATAGGGAGAGGTACAGAAAATATGTGGGAGGTCTACCTGAAGCTCTGTTTGGGGGTGTGGTGCAGGAGCATCTTACATACCCTTTTCCCATCAGAGTTACGTAGATGACTAAACACCATTTGGGGCTGACTAATGAGCAAGGTTTTCTTTATCCTCTGGCTTATTTCCCTCATGTAACCAGCTGATGGTCTCAGATGGGCTTGAGGCAGGTATGAGCTTCCCCCTCAGAGCCAGCACTTCAGTGAGACATGAGCCAGGTGGCTTCATCCCGGATTATTGCCCCTCTCTCTGTCCCTCTCCTCCTTGCTTTGCATTTGTAGGAAAGGCGTTGGTGTGGCAGAGGACTCCATAACAGTAGATACTCAGACAACTTCTTGCTTTTGCTCATGGCAGAAGACATACAGCTCCTTGGGTTAATGTGCTCTCAGCCTTTGCAGTGGAGGGTTGGTGGTGACAGACCTGGGGGTGGGAGTCTCCTTGTTTGCATGTAGCTCTTCAAAATGCAAAATGCAATTTCCACTGGCATTTGGCTTGTTCTGCAGCTGATGAGACATACAGACCTACCCAAAGGGCTGGTTATCTTATCTTAGGCGCTTCTGATAAGGTGCTGCCTATTTCTGGTTATCATAGGCAAGACCTGAACAGCTGGCTAGAACATGTCCCTATTATATTCTAAATGTGGGTGATATCAGCCCCACTCCACAGATTAGGAGATCAGAGGGAAGGCTGTATAAGCAAAATCATAAGGCAGCTTTCTTCCCTTCTGCCATTTGTCCTGATTATAGAGGATTACCATCCCCCATTGGGAACAATGTTCCCTTGATGTCTTCTTATCTTAGGAAGTCCCCTTGTAAGGGAGTGTCTCATGGAAGCAGAGACTCTGAAGGGCAAAGGGATGATGAAACTTGACCCCAGTTCTATCTGTGGCTTCAGTCTCCTGACCTGTCCCCATCCCTGGCTCACCCGTATCCTCACCACCACCCTATTCATCACCTCATCACACATACCCTTCCTCTCTGCATATTCCTGGCAGTTCCCTCAGGGGAGGAGGTGTCTTTGTCCCTGCTCCCTCACAAGCACTTGGGAGGACCCGAGAAGGCAGCATTGCAGGATGGTTCCCACAGGAGTCTCAGCTCCGGTCCCCAGAGCAGGTACAAGGCAAGGAGCCCAGTGAGGCCACCTCATGCAGCAAGTTCAAACCATCCATCCAGAGAAGTCCCTGCTGCCTGCGTGGCATTTGTAACACCACCTGGGCTGCCCTGCCCCTTCCCCTGCCACATTACTGCCTGTGTATAGTATATATATTATATATATATATTTAAAGAGATGTATAATATAAAGCTATACATATATACGTATATATGATGACTCATGGATGGCCTGCCGCATACAGGATCCTCTTGAGTGGTCTTGTCTAAGCCCGAGTGTCCCTTCACCCCTCCTCCCTGTCCCCCTGCCCCTGTCCGTTCTGAAATCCAACTACAGTGAACCCCGCCACCTCGGCACCTGTGTTTACAATGTCCTATATATTTGTGGTTAACAAAGTGAAGGTGGTAACTACTGGTGTCTCAATAAAGTTATGATGTTCAAAATAACCAAACTATATGGAAAAAAAAAATATGGTCTGGATTTTCTTCTTTGGGGAGGGATGGGGTTTTTTTCAGCTTGGTTTGCTAGGGGAGCATTGGCTCCCGTGCTCCTCCATGGCCAAGCTGGCAAGTTTACTGACAATCAGTGGCTTGAACAGAGGAAAGAGACCTAAAGAACTGACTGCCCTTACTGAGATGTTTCAGGGGGAGCTAATGGTTACTTGTTTTACTTGGCCTGAGTTTCAAATTACACACCGTCAAGTGTCTCCTACCTAATCAGAAGGAAAACATGAGGAACTTGACATGCCATGTTAGAAGTGGGCTCTCACTGTGAAACGGATATGGCAATAGGAGGTATGGGAAGGGGACGGGGAGGAATATAGGATACAAACCTATATGAAAATACATACCTGTATTTCCACAACCGGGGAAGCAGATTTGTTAATCCCGTGTTGTGTCTTTACCTCTATTCATCTATGTGTGACCATTGCTCAGGTGTCTGGTGTAGTGCATTAAGTTTTTTCAAAACATAATCAAATTCTGGGAAACAAGCTGTCAAGACACTGCTGACAGTGGGTGTCAGTGATTGGTAGCCCACCACTAAAAAGGATCTTGTTTCAATGGTCTCTGCAATAAAAATGAAACTCCAAATCCCGTCCCACACTAATGCTTAGGTAAAGCTTCCTTCTCATCCTTTTGTAATGAGTCTGTCACCCACGTACCTGAGTATCACATTTCCCAACCCCTGTGGGGTTTGAGGGCAGTAAGCAGAGGCACATGATGGTGAACAGGCTCTATCTAGTCCTCCAAACTGTCTCCCCTCTCGGGGACACAACTGAGCACACATTGGAACTGCACATCAAATTATATGCAAAAGCGTTGATGAACCAACCCATCTGTTTCATGATTAATCTTTGTTTGGACAAGACCCTTCCTACAGTCACAGCTTTTGGGGTGGACGTGTTGTGGAGATACTGTGCCCACAGAAAGGCAAATGTCTGTATTGGCAACAGGTGGAATTAAAAACTGGTGAGACAAGATGTTGCCAAAAGCAAGCATTTCAGATGAATAAGACTCTAACATTACTATTTTGTGTTTTCTAATAATTTGAAATCTCTTTAATTTTGTTTTCTGGTATGTCAAGTGCTTATGAGTCATGTTTTGAAGCTTCTCCCTGAAGCCATGACATCCAGAAGCAAAATTCTATTATAAAGGTGGAGTTTTTTTTAAAAAAGAAGGTCACATAATCCCAGGACTCAAAAGAAATGAGACTTTGTTTAGTGTATCAAGGAATTCAATAAAATTATACATTTTGGCACAACTGAAACAATTCCATTTCCCTCCCTCAAAGATCCAGCTGGCCTAAAGCTCTGTACAAACTGTTTTGCAGTGATATTTGGGTCTCTCTTGCAGGGATCAGCACTCTCTCGTCATTAGCCCTTCCTCTGTCAGTAGCTCCCCAGCTCTCTGGGGGGTGCTATTTGCCCCATCTTGTTTCTTTGCCATTCCAGCATGCCTGGAAACAGTGGCCTGCAGAGAAGTGAGGAGCACCATTAGGGCACCTGTACCTGTGGGAAGCATCAGGCTGAAGGTGGAGAGGTAGATGGGGAGACCTCCGGGTGCAGCTGCGTGAGGGCTCACACCACCACCCTCTCCACCACCCTTCTGTCTGCCGTAGGAGCGGAGCCAGTGAAGCAAGCAGGCTCTGGTCAGAGAGACCCTTCTTTTTTTCCGTATTACCTCCTGCAAGCCTTGCCAAAAATCATGACTTTCCTTTCCATCCCCAGCCTCCGTTATCATTAAAACAAGGCAGAAAAAAATCTCCCTGAACATATCTCACACATGATCGGTAGAGAGAAACTAAATGTGATGTGATGGCTTCTGCTGGTGATCTTACAAATGTTTCCCATTGTGTACGGTTTCCAAGTGCCTACAAGAGCACTGCACCGAGGCTGCCTCAAGCTCCCTGCTCCCCATGGCATGTTGTTCAGTCATGCTGTTCACCTTTCATCCAGCAGCCAAGCAGTGACCATGCTTCTTCCTTTCCTGCAGAGAAAACTCGGGTAAAAACAGGAAGGCAGCGGTACAGCTTGGCACCAGAAATACTGTGTGTGTAATCCCTAGCACTGGGGACAGAGAAAATATGAGAGTAATTACAAAAGGAGAGAGAGGGAGAGAGAGAGAGGAACACGAAATGTGGGAGTTTAACATGACAGAGGGAGCCGTATATCTGATAGTCACTGAATCATATAATTTATTTACTTGTGCATGGATGGTGAGGTTCAGTGACCAGTGTCCTGCATTCCTGGGGAGATTTTGGCTGCATGGAAATAAAGCATGATAATTTCTGAGAGGATTTACAGAAAGTAAGAAGCGTAAGAAAAAGATAAAATAAACTTGATCAGTACAGCCAACAAAAACTCAGTTGGTGCAGTATTTCATCTTCCAAGTGCTGCACAAAGCTTTTGGTCTGTGTGAGCAGACATTCACAGAACAGCACACCAGCTTCGTTAGCACTGTCCTTTGGAGGACTGTGAAATGCTGGACAAATGTGCATTTAACACTGCAAATGGCCTTGTTTGCTAAATCTTACCATTCACTTTTTTTCCAGGCCAAGTAGCTAATTGTCTCGCTCAAAGTTAGGGCAGAAGCTGAGTGACAGAACTACAGAAATATCCAGGCAGAATCTGGCACAAGTATTTTCACCAAGAAAAAAATGCTTTGCACCAGGTCTATGTTCCAGCCCAAACTGGCAGAAAAAAATAAACCAGAATGACAAAGATTAGTGACTATGAGCTGAAGCCAGATATTTAAATTAGGAACAGGGCACATTTTTAACTGCAAGATGTGACAAGCCATTGTACAAACAAGGAAAGTGGCAGCTTTTCTATCTTGTATCTTAAGGGAAGTTGTTTTGCTCTCTCATTGAGTTCACATTCTGCCTTATCGCACCCTCACACAGACTCTTGCTTTTTTTGGTCTCAAAAGCACTCACTTATGGATAGGAAAAGACAGAAATTACTCCTAAATTCGCAGTCCTGCAGTGCAATACATGCTGGCAGTTCTGAGCACACCCAAAGCCTTGTAGATTTCAGTGGCGCTCTGAGCAAGGACAGGGTCTGACTGTGCTCATCAAGGTGCATGACTGCAGCCTTCAAAGGCATTAAATAACCATAAGCTGCTGCTGCAATGCTGAAAAAGTGTCATCGCGTTTTAAAGCAAAGACACTTGCCTGTAGATTTTTAATGACACGGACAATGCTGTGCTCTGCATTTTTCTGCAGCACTGGGAATTCTTGATACTGGTAAGAAAACAAATCTTTGTCAGTACAAAATCTGTCCATCCTACTTTTAATATAGATTTGAGACCTATTCCTTTAATTATTTATACCTGTTCACAGCTTTATCCACAGGAATACTCTGAATGACATCAGTGAGACCAAGCTTATACAGAAGCCTAACCACGAGGAAACTTGCCTGTAGACCGAGGTTCTAAATTTAGCATTTTCATCTATCTTTGCCCAATATAACCTTTTAAAAAAGTAATTCTGCCTGTATACCTAACTCTGCTTGATTGGCTGTGTATTTGTAAGCCTTGTGTGAAGGCAGAGAATCTGTAATCTTTGTATACTCCGAAAAAAGAAATGTAACAAAACAATAGAGGATTTACAGGAAAGGAAGCTCGAAATCTCCGGCAGAATTCCCTGCAGCAAAAACCATCGTTCCATAGAATGAGGTTAATTAACTGGCAATTATTTCTGAAGTGCATCTGAATCAAATATATCTGCCACAAAGATGTCATTACAAGAGTATCAAGCTACTGCTGGAAGTCAAGACTACTTAACACTCCCACACTCACCACAACTGCACTGCTGCTACCCATGACTGAAACTACACGTCTCTCATGTTGGAGCCCCTTCAGCCACGATTCACACAGGGAAACACATTCTTCCCCAAGCCCCCCTCTGCCCAGCCTGACTGCCAGCCAAAGCTACTCACACTCCTGGAGGGCTCTTCCGCTAACTTAGAATGTTAAGAAAGTGTTGAGAATGAATCTCATGTCTTCCCTCCTGCTCCAGATGAACTGATTCAATGGAAACAGCCTGCATCTGCCTAGAAAGAATTTTAAAGAAGATCAAAATCAGTGATGGCTGGTTTTGTCTGTATTGTTCAGGCGGGCACACAAGTGATTTTACTATTGTGCCTGACTTGAGACCACCAAGAACTGCTCCAAAATGCAGTGGATATTG
>NW_020955248.1:643716-645297 GCF_003031625.1 Empidonax traillii | reverse complement strand
TCTGCAGTGAGAGGACTAGAGGAAATGGCCTTAAGCTGAGACAGGGGAGATTCAGATTAGATATTAGAACCTTTTTTTTTTTTTTCCACTGTTATGGTGGTCAGGCATTGGAATAGGTTGCCCAGGGAGGCTGTGGAGCCACCATCCCTGGAGGTGTTTAGGTGGTGTCTGGAGCTGGCAATGGGTTCTGTGGTTTAGTGGTATAGTGGCTAGTTACAGTGGCAGTGCTGGGTTGATGGTTGGCCTGGATCATCTTTAAGGTCTCTTCCAACCTCGATGATTCCATGATACAACCCTCCCCCTCCACACACACACACATAGACACACACGCGCGCGAACACACGCGAACTTTCTCACACAACCGACGGCCATGGGTAACAAACGGAGATGTTTGCATTGCCCCTCCACCAGAAGGAAGGTGCAAACTCAGTGAAACTTCGAAGCACTCCAGTTCTGCGGGACTGCCCCTCGGCTCTGCCCGGCGCCGCCTGACCGCGGGAGGCGGAGCCCAGCGGAGCCGTCGCGGGGCGGGCGGGAGGCGGCCGCTCCTGCTGCAAGATGGCGGCGCAGAGGAGGAGTCTGCTGCAGAGTGTGAGTGGCACCTTCCCCCCCTCCGCGCACACGCACCCCCCAGGTGGGTGCGAGGGTGTCTCCGGGCTTCCTCCTCACCCGCCCCCCGCGCTGCCGTGTGGGAAGGGGGAGGTCCGCCCTCAGCGGGGTGGTGGGTTGCTGTCCTGCCGCTCCTTGTGCCGCCCGCGGGCAGGGGGTTCGGGCTGGCGGGGGGCCCTGCGGGGTCAGCGATCCGCACCCTGGGCTGACCTGCCGCTCTGCAGCGCCGGGGGGGCCACGGGTTGCTGAGGGGGGGGGGGTGAGCCATGCCTGTGCTGCGGGCTTCGGGGTGCCCCGCTGTGTGAGGGGGCAGCTGGCCACTGCAGGCCGTGAGGGAGATGGCGGCCCCAGGAGTGTCTCCCTAAGAGCTGGCTGCAGCACCAGACCCCTGTCCCCTTGTCCTGGGTGAGAACTCCAGCGGGGATCCAGAGCCTTCCCTGTACTCCCGTGCCAGTGATGCGTGAGGGTCTGATTCACCATAGGAATAGCTAAGCTAGAGCAGTGCTCTATCAAGCGTAAAACTCCCATGCAGATTTAAGTTAAGGTTTCTTGTTAGCAAGAGACGAAGTGCAGCCAGAGTTCATCCTCAGAGGGAAGGGAGGTGATAAGTGGTCCTGTTCTGCAGCACAGGAATGTGAAGTTATTGGCGGGGCTGGTGTGCTGTCCTGTTTGCAAAGGGAAAAGGGTTGAGAAGAGGGTGGGCATGGACTTGTAACCTGTACTGGACCAGGATCCTTGCTTCAAGCTGCTTGGGTTTTACATGGTCTCTTTCTTCTTCCTATCTCCCAGGAACAGCAGCCCAGTTGGACAGATGACTTGCCATCCTGTCATCTCTCTGGGGTGGGCTCTGCTCCGAACCGTTCCTACAGTGCAGATGGCAAGGGGACAGAGGGTCACCCCTTGGAGGATAACTGGTTAAAATTCAGGTAAGGGGGTTGCACTTGGGAAAGACTCCTGCATGCACAAGGGCAG
>NW_020955248.1:379091-643577 GCF_003031625.1 Empidonax traillii | reverse complement strand
AGCAGCCCAGTTGGACAGATGACTTGCCATCCTGTCATCTCTCTGGGGTGGGCTCTGCTCCGAACCGTTCCTACAGTGCAGATGGCAAGGGGACAGAGGGTCACCCCTTGGAGGATAACTGGTTAAAATTCAGGTAAGGGGGTTGCACTTGGGAAAGACTCCTGCATGCACAAGGGCAGGTAAAAGTGGTATTTAGTTTGTCACACAGGGCTCAGAAGAAGAGATTTGGGCCTGAGCATGCAGGAGGTGCCTGGAGGAACTTGTTGCTTGTGTCTGTGTCTTACAGACATCTGTGATCTCTTTGCTTCTGCCCTCTTGGCAGGAGTGAGAACAACTGCTACCTCTATGGTGTCTTCAATGGCTATGATGGCAACCGAGTCACCAACTTTGTGGGTCAGAGGCTCTCTGCAGAACTGCTGCTGGGCCAGCTACACGCAGATCACAGCGATGCTGACGTGCGTCGAGTTCTGCTGCAGGTAAAGAAGCTTTGAGTGGCTGCTGCTTTTCACACTACCCACCTCCTCTTTTTGCTATCAGGGGAGCAGCATCTGGTTTCTGTGTGGGTTGGAAACATCTGCCGGTGGTTGCAATTGCGCTCAGGGCGAGCATCTGTAGTGCTTTATTTCACTCCCGCCTTGTACCCATCTGTCCCTCTGGCTCCGTCAGCACAGTGCTGAGAGCTCTCCAGAAAGCTGCAGCTACTCTTCCTTGGACATGTAGGGACAAGTCAGCCTGTGAGGGAGATGATAACGAGTGAAAGGGAGAAGCTAATGTGCAGGGAGGTGGATTTGTGAGTGCGCTTTCTTGAGTGACAGGCAAGTTCTTAAAATCAACACACAAGATCAGATAGGTCTCTGACGTTGCTGCGAATGTAATTTTTATGGTTTTGAGTTGTTGCAGGCTGTTTTTACAAGCTGTTAACTAGTTGCACTGAAACAATTGTGTTTCAGTGTGATGTAGTGATCCTTGAATGTCTGTACTTACTCTTATGAGCCAGTCTGAGATAGGTGGGGATGGGTAGCCTCAAAGGTCTGTAGGCGTTGGATAAGAGCTTAGTTTTTCTTTATGGCCTTTTTTTAGGCTTTTGATGTGGTGGAAAGAAGTTTCCTGGAGTCCATTGATGATGCCTTGGCAGAGAAGGCCAGCCTGCAGTCCCAGTTACCAGAGGTAATGTAACCTTAAGAGCGGAGATTGATAAAGAGGTCACACGCTCCAGATTGCTGGATAAGGTTTGGGCATATTAGTCAGTTTGGTCAAGGGAGGTTGTAAGTGAAAATTACTTCTCTGTAGTTATCTTCTGGGAGCTTGCATGAAGTGAAGCAAGCACTTTGGTCCATTTCCCAGAGTTCCCACTGTTCATACTGGCACTGCTTAGACCTGTCATTGGTAATCTGAGTAAGGAACTGAGCGTATCATGGAGAGGAGTTCAGGCTGTACATGTGGCTCTTCCAGGACAAAGCCGTACGATGCAGATGAGAGGCAAGGCCTCAAATTTGCATGGCATCTGGGCAAATGTGGGTTCTGTTCTTCAGATGTACTGGACTGCCTGCTCCATAACCTTATTGAATCTGTGTCATTTGCTAGGATTGAACAAAAAATCTAAAGTCTTGCACAAGCTTGACACGAGGCTAAGACAGGTCGAGTCCCCTCCCTACAGAATTTTTATTTCAGCTGTGATTTCTGTGTTGTGGACTATGTGTTCAAGCTTCTCCCTCATTTTGGGTTCCAGGGTGTCCCTCACCACCAGCTCCCTTCTCAGTACCAGAAGATTGTGGAGAGATTGAAGGTTGTAGAGCAGGAGATCTCTGGAGGAGCCATGGCTATTGTGGCTGTCGTTCTCAACAACAAACTCTACATCGCCAATGTGGGTGAGTTGGTTTTTGTCAGTGGCTCACTCTCAGCGTTCCTGAGGATGGCAGCTGTTGTAGGAAGCAAAAGAAATTTGAAGATGCGGGACAGTTTCTTTGGTCTGTGGCCAAGCGGTGATCTTGTTACATATAGGAGCACTTGAAATCAGCCTGGCTCTTTATCCCTGCAGATGTTGGCTATATAGGGAAAATGGGTTGAGAGAAGTAGTGCAGGTTCACTGAGAAATAGAGGAGTTTTTTGTGAGGTACTGGCTCAGGTCTGGGTGAAGAGCTGCCTAGCAGGCCTACTCTGCTGCTAGCAAGGCTACTTTTTGGAGATCATGATGAGACAGTACATGAGCCTTTCTCTTCTTTTCTGTCTTTATTCCCCTGTCTGTTCCTTTTCCACTGGGATATGTTCTCCCTCTTAACGGCAGAGCTATCTGGTGCCTCATCTCGCTGCTCCCACTGCAGGTACCAATCGGGCACTGCTATGCAAGTCCACGGTGGATGGGCTGCAAGTGACTCAGCTCAACGTGGACCATACGACAGAGAATGAGGATGAACTTTTTCGCTTCTCTCAGCTGGGTGAGTTTGGGTTTCATGTTCTTAGGGAAGAACATCATGTGGCTGTTTATCTGGGGCACCAAGAATGACTCAAGCCACTGGAAATAATAAATGACCACAAAAAGAAGCTTACTATGTTTTCAGATGACAAGTTCAGTGCCTTCTTTTTGTGCCTTTCTAGCCATTCTGAGGCTCCAGAGTGAGTAAGCTCAGCTCACTGACCTAGTAGAAAACTATCCTTTTGATTCAAGTTTTGAGTGGTAGTTTTGTGTCCCGCTGCCAAACTGGCATTGATTTGCCCTCCAGCTGTGTGATTGCTGGAGTCGATAGGAAGGCAGGAGTGGAAGCACACAGCCAGAGGGTAGAAGCGAGGTGGACAATATATGAGGCAAACCACAGTTAAGCTGGGTTAAGTTCTGTGTGATGCTGCACCCTCAGGATGGTACGTTTCAATATGCCTTTGTACAAGCTGCTGCTGCAAAAAAGCAGCTTCACTTCAGAGAGAGGCAGGCCAGGCACAGGCATTTACTGCTCTCACATCAGTAACTATTGAACTCTTGATGCTGACATTTTGCTTTAGGCAATTTTCCTTTTCCTTTACAGTGTTTGACATGTTTTCTTTCTTGGTGTAGGGCTAACCCAGACCACTTGTGTGATTGCTAGTACCAAATTCTTCTTATTGAGATACTTAGTTCTGTACTTTGATTTAGGTAGATCTAAGGTGGCATTCTTCATTAGGTTCACCTGGCAGATACATTTTTATCTGGTGAGGCTGTTGATGTGATCATTTCTGCTGCTGGGTCTTGTCTTATTGTATTTCTCTGTAATTTCCTCTTCTACTCCTGCACTAGGGATGTGTGTTGTGAAACAGAAGACTGAATGCAAGAATCCCGGAAAAAAGACCTTTTGACTGCCTTTCTACTGCCAAAAACACAGAATTTAGCTGCAGTCCGTAGGAAAACAGGGATCCGTTAGATATACGGACCTCAATTTGGCACAGCCAGCGGTGCTCCTGCCTGCAGTCCCAGGAGAAGGAAGAGCCTGTGGAACAGGACAGTGTGCACAGGCTGTTTTAGGAGCCCAGAGGAGGTTGCTGTAGGGCTAGGTTGAAGCACAGTGGTAAGAGGTAGTGGGGATAGCATTTGTCACGATGGTCCCTGAGTCATCCCTCTCCTGGGTGAAGGGAGGGAGGGGTCTTGTGCCTTTGTGGCTCTTCACCCAGCACATCGCAACTTGTTTGGTGCTCTGGGAGAGTGATTTAGACACAACCTCTCCAGTGTGCTCTGAGCCTCCCTGTGTTTGTGTCTGTCAATGGCATGTACCCCCCTGCCAGGAGCTGGCAAATGAGCCAGGCCATGTTGATGAGTCAGCTGTGGTCTGCAGCAGATGGAGTTGTGTCCTACTGCTGGGGTAGGTGTGGAGCCATCTGTGCAGCGAGGCTTGGTTTGACTCAAAGGGAGCATTTCAGTTGGACCCCTGCCTTCACCTTGTGCTTAAAACAGTCGTCCCTACATAAAATCTCAGTGTTTTCTGGCTGTTAACTCTAGGTATGACCAGGAAAGGGGGGTTGCCAGGTAAGTGGCTCGTCTGATCTGAGTCCTGCCTCAAATAGTAGGTGCATCCAGATGGTCTCTGTTAGAACCTTCTTCAAGCTGGGATTACTTCCTAGCCCCTGCCAGGGGTATATCCCATTAAATTTATAAATATTTGTTTGGTTATTGTTCTTATCTTAGGAGTAGCCCACATCAATTTGAGCACTTGAGCAAATTCAGTGTCTCTTCTAGACAGTTCTCCTTTTCTCAGAATCTCAGAATCACAACCTGGGTAAGGTTGGAAGGGACCACAGTGGGTCATCTGGTCCAGCCTCCCTGCTCAAGCAGGGCCATCCCAGAACATGTTGCACAGTTGTGCATCCAGATGGCTCTTAAATATCTCCAGTGAGGGAGACTCTGCAACCTCTCTCTGCAGTCTAGTGTACTAGGGAAATTGTCATATGGAGTTTAAGAACAGGGATCAGTAATAGATGGAAGAAGAAGCAGAATTCTTCACATATGTTTCCCTCCTTCCTGCCTTCTCCTCCCATCACACAGCCCAGAGCTGACAGGAGCAGATGTTCCCCTGGCTTTTCGGCAAATGCCTGTGCGCCCAGGCCAGCTGCTGCTGGTGGCTTTGGACCAGGATGTGGGCTTTGTCTTGGGGCCAACTGTTGCATTCAGTGTGCCTGTTGGGCTGCACGTGTCTCCCTCCTTTTCTCTCCTTCCCAGATCACAACTAATGAAAAGGTGTCCCTTGGAACACAGCAAACTGCTATTCCTTTTTTCCTTGTATGGCTCCCGATGAATCTTTGGCATCTTGTTTTGTATTACAGTTCTATTTAGCTGTAGATAATTCTTTTCTCAGAGGAAGTTCTTCAAGTTTCACAAAGTTAATTAAACATTTTTGTTTTTCAATCTGGCAGGCTTGGATGCAGGGAAAATAAAACAAGTGGGAACTATTCGTGGGCAGGAAAGCACTCGACGCATTGGAGATTACAAAGTCAAATATGGCTATACTGACATTGAACTGCTCAGGTCAGAAAAACTCAACTTTGGGCTTGAAAGCCCTCCTTTTCTTCGTGATCATTCACACCATCACTCCGTACGTCACCATTAAATGCTAAATAACACCATCTCTTTCCAGTGCTGCTAAATCTAAGCCCATCATAGCAGAGCCTGAAATCCACGGAGGGCACTCGCTGGATGGGGTGACTGGCTTCTTGGTGCTCATGTCTGAAGGGCTCTACAAAGCACTGGAGGCAGCTCATGGGCCTGGGCAGGCCAACCAGGTGAGCCGGCTCACACAGGAAATGTTCCCTGGGCTATTGACTCACTTCAGCCATGTCAGCTGCTCCCGGATAGACTGTCCTCCTCATCTGCCCTGTCAGTGCTGGCCAGGTTGAATGCCTGTGCCACCACATTCCAGTCTGTAATAGTATGAGAGCTGCTTTGCCAAGCCAGTTCTTCTAGGCAGCTGCCTGTCCCTTAGGAGTAGCCCATTAAAAGGGAGTGGGATGATTCAAGGCACAAGGGCACATATCAGCAGGTGAGGTGGGCAAGCTTCACAATCAGATGAGTTGCCATAAAAACTCTTAAATCAGGTGGCAGGAAAAGATTTCCTTCAAAAATCTCCTAAACATCCTTCCTGTGATGTTTTTTTTTCCTTCTCTGCTCAGGAAATTGCAGCCATGATAGCCACAGAGTTTGCCAAGCAGACATCTCTGGATGCTGTGGCACAGGCAGTAGTGGACCGGGTTAAGCGGATCCACTGTGACACTTTTGCCAGTGGTGGAGAGCGGTCCAAGTTCTGTCCCCGTCATGAAGACATGACGCTGCTTGTGAGGAATTTTGGGTACCCCCTGGGTGAGATGAGCCAGCCCACGCTGACACCAACGCAAGGTGTGTTGGGGGGAGAATGGGACAAAATGGAGGGGGGGGGAAGATAAGATCTCGATTGATCCAGCACCGGCCTCACATCAAGAGAGGAGGTACTTGGGGTAGAAGAAATTTTCTTATTAAACAGATTATTGGCTTTTGAGATGTGGAGTCTGTGACAGTTTTACAGAATACAGTACAGCATCTCAGAAAGGCACTTTCATATAAATTCTTAGGTTGTTTAGGCCCTCTTTGCTGCTGTATTGCACCCTCAGTTGCTCATGTCTCAACTGCATTTTATAACTTCTGTTTTCTCCCTTCTCAGGAGGCCGTGTCTACCCAGTCTCTGTGCCATATTCCAGCTCCCAAAGCACAAGCAAGACAAGTGTCACGCTGTCTCTTGTAATGCCTTCCCAAGGCCAGATGGTCAATGGTGCCCACAGCAGCTCAACTCTGGATGAAGCCACCCCTACCCTCACTAAGTAAAGTCCTGCTCTCTTGCTACCCACAGTTTTTCCTGCACCTCACACGGTGTAAAGTGGTTGAAAAGCAGAGACACTTGTCAGTTACCCGTCAGCCATTCCCTTATCTGGAGTGTGCCCCCCCCGCCAGCTGCAGTATTGACAGTCAGCATAATGTGTTAGCTGGAAAGCGATTGTGTGAGGAGGGGGAATGAGTGAAGTGAGCAGCTCTGAAGCCAGCTCTGGCAACATGCCTTGGGAGCAGCATCTGCTGCTGTTCGTGGAGGGCACTCTGGCAGTGAGCAGCCCTTCTCTTTGGATCTTGTGTGCCAAGTGTGTTGGGTACTGTGCACAGAGGGAGTGTGGGTGCCCTTCATTTTAGTGAGGAAGAGAGACTATGCAGGCCACCTGTAAGGCTGCTGGAGAGGCTGCACTGCCTCAGAGACCAGGAAAAACGTGTATAAAGCTTAGAACTGGGTCCTATTTGGATCCACTTTGCAGGATCATACTAGTTAGTGGCTTTGGTTTAGGTTGAGCCTTTGTCACAGGATGGTGCGTGTACACACTGCAAAGCGAAGAAGTGCTGTGGGTGTTGTCTTCTGTAGCTCCAAAAACAATGAGGCTGACGCACCAGAGCTGCTTTGGCTGCAGCACAGGTCATGCAAGAATAGCTTTCCTTGCTGCCTGACTCTTCCCATAAAGCTTGCACTGTTACGGGTACGGGGAGGCCAGCAGAGCGCATGCCCTTTTTTTGGCCTTTTTTTTAATTACTTTTTTTTCTGCTACCTCTCCTCTGTTCATCAGATGCATGGTTGTATTTAAGGCCTTCAAGTTAATGTGTATCAGATATCTTTGATACTTGTTAATTCCAATCAGTTCTCAACTCTACTAGTGTTCTCATACAGCAAGTGACTCTGCAACTTTTTACCTGTTTGCTAAGATAGCTTACTCTGTGAAGAAACTGGTGCTTGTTCTGATGCTTTTCTTGTCTAATGCATCAGATGGGGAAATATAAAGGTGCTTGTGTTCTCTCTCTGTTTCTCTCCAAAGCCAAAGCCCAACTGTGACGCTCCAGTCGACTAATACTCACACACAGAGCAGCAGCTCAAGTTCAGATGGAGGTCTCTTCCGCTCCCGACCCACCCACTCACTCCAGCCAGATGAGGATGGGCGTGTGGAGCCCTACGTGGATTTTGCAGAGTTTTACCGGCTTTGGAACATGGACCATGGTGAGCAGGGAGCACTGACTGTGTCCTAACGTGGTGATCTGCCTCCTGCAGACACCTGAAGCTCGGCTGTGAGAGCAAAGACTGAGGCAAAGAGTGACACTGCTCCACGGAGGGCTGTGTTCTGTCCAGAGCTGACTCCTACCCAGGATGTGCTGGACACTGGGCAGGGGAGCTTGTGCACTACACACGTGTTGCCTGTGCCATGCTCCCAATCCTGAGCAGCCTCATTCCCTTGGAAGCCCTGTGAACAGGGGAAGGGGTCTTGAGTACAACCCTCGCTGCAGGTTTTTGCAAATAAAGATGCAGAGAGGGCTCCTTCTGGATACTGCAAGAGTCAGGGCCTGTACAAAGGCTGCGTGTGTTTGTGTGTGTGTGTGTAGGTGTACACGTGTGTGCCTGCGTGTGTGTGTGTGCTGTCATAAAGTTTCCACAACTCAATTCATAATGCTGTGATTCCAGTGTTCAAGTCCATAGAAGATACCTCTATTTTGCAGAATAAATAACTTATAGCTACAGTCATTGGCACCTATCTGGCTTGCTCTCTTCCTTATAATGTCATGTGTGGGGGTGGCAGCTCCTCCTGGTGAAAACCTCTTGTTCCTCCAGAACGGAGGGTTGCACCTTGGAGCAGGCAAGCTTCTGCTGTGAAGTGGCCTGAGCCCTTGCTGGTGACTTAAAAGCATAAGCTCTTCGCTTACTTATTTGCTGAGCTTTGACACTGGATTATGGCTTGGAGTTAAACTATAAATTCAGGTTATTGTTTTTTGTAGGTAAAATGCACAGTTTCCCTTAATGCAAGGCAAGCCCTCTGGAAAGCTGTGTAGAGAAGGTGGAGTTTGTAATGGAGTTTTCCCGTCCAGGCACCTGGTAGCACACAGCTGGAAGGCACAACCATATCGTGATGCCTTAAAGATGCAGATGTGCACCCTCGTGTCAGAGCGAGGAGGTGTGCAGGGAGGAGAGGAGGGGTGCTGCTGGTCTGCTGGCTGCACAGCGGGTGAGCCGAGGCCTGGACTAGCTGGTGGAGGTGTCGGGATCCCAGCGCTCTTCCTCTTCAGTTCAGCTTTCTGACGGCAGGCGGCAAACGAGGCTCTTCCCTCCCTCCTCCAGCCGTCCCCTTCAGCCCGCCTCCCTCCCTGCCTTTCCCCAGCAAACACGGGAGGCCTTGGGGGTCACCGCTGTGCCGCAGCACCTGGTACCTCTGTGGGGAGTTGTGATGAGGCACCAGGCAAAGACGAGAGGGATAGAGGGAATTAGAGGAGGAGGGGCACGTGAAAGAACTGGCCTGGGTTCCTTCCTGGATGTATTTTTGATTTCGGGCTTGTCATCTTAGGAAGAAGGGGAACGGGACGGGGACAGGATGTGGCAGGGGATGGATGCTACAGTCAAGGCCACCGTGTAGCCAAACCCTGATGTGTGCAGGTTCAAGGCACTTGTGGCATGCCAGCTTGGAAAGGAGAAGAAGGGGATTCATCCCTTTGGATAAATCAAATAGCACTGAGCGCCCTGAGGCAAGACCTGAATTCACTGAGAAATACGTGGGCAGGATCAGAGCGGTGAGAAATGCCTGTTTCTTTGGAAGGCACAACAGGAATCCCTTGCATGTAGGTGGGTGGCTCTCTGCCACTGCCCCTTCCACTTACCGCTGGCACGGCTTTGCCCTGCAGGGTTTTGGGTGCTGCTGGGCTGCCTGCAGAAGCTTGTGCTTCCCTGCCCCCCCCGTAGTTCCCAGGAAGTCTGGGTGCTGAATGTGCCAGCACAGACACCTCCGGTTGAGACCCTTCCAGCCCTACCAGGGAGGTGGCGTTCAGTGGTGAGGAGGCAAAGCCAGCAGAGTTGTGTGAGGTTTGGTGCCTTGTCCCCAAGGCTGAACAAGGCAGGGAATGGCAGTCCCTCAGCCCTGTCCTCTGCCCTCACCTCTGCCCTGCGAGGAGCAGGAAGTTCAGGTATCTGAGCTCAGCCTGGCCTTGCTGTGCAGAGCTGCTCCAAAATGTCATTTGATCTGGGGGTCCTATACTCCACATTGTTGTGTGGCTATTTAATAGGACAGCATGATCCTGGTATGGACTAAAATGGACTTGAAAAGGTTTTATCCTATTCTGTGTTCCCTAACCTGGCACAGATTTCAATAGTTGTACAAACAAGTTTTTCTTGCTTATTCCCCCATCCCATTTATCTATGGTATTTGCGAACTTATACCGAGAACAGTTCCAACGGGAAGTATTCCAGCAAGTGGATGCTGCAGATAAAAGTTTAAGAATTGCCAAACGTGCTTATATAAAGCAGATCATGCAAAACAAACTGATCCTTTGGCATCATTACCAGTTTAGGAAGCACAAAAAAATAAAGTGGGTAGGAGCGAGTGGATCACACTAAGCTGTGTCTGTACAGCCACTGGGAAAAAGTTGAGGAAAATGGTTTTTCTGTACATGCTACGTAAGCCATGGCTTAGGAGTCTGGGTCAAAGAAACAAACTGAACATTGTGTACAGGGGAAGGAGGCTCTTGAGCGAATATCGGTATTTAATATCGTCCTCAGGGAGCGATGGGAATATGCAGACAGTAAAAACAGTGGAAAAACCTTCTTTCCCCTGCCCCTTTAAAATGAAGGAGTGAATGGAATAGGACAGAGTGATCTGGAGAAACAAGAGCAGGGGCCTTTTTGCAGTGTAGTGAAATTCAAAACCACTAGAAATGTAAAGTCCTAGACAGAGAGAGAGAAAAACAGTGCAGCTATGCTCTGCAGGACTGCTGGAGAGGAGCTGGCAAATTAAAATCTGACTGTGCCCAGTAAGTCTGCCGTAAAGGCAGCTAATCTTATTTTTCGAGAGCTATCCCCCTGCAAGACAAGGGTAGAAAAGAGAAGCCCTATCCCTGGAACATGAGCAGTGGGAATGCTCTGCATGTCCCTGAGCTGTGGGCATTGGCTGAGGGTCATTAAACGCACTCAGGCCAGTGGGACAGGCTGGGAGAAGGTCCTGGTCCCAGTGCTTGTGGGCAGGCAGTGAGGTGAGCAGGCAGCCAGGCTAAAGCGGCGTCCGGAGGATTTCGCAGCGATGAAGACGATGCAAAACCTTGAGATGCTCTTGGGGAAGACCAAAGCTGTATGCACCTCGCTGCGCACTAGGAGTGCGAAGAAAACCCAGCAAAGACTGGAAAGGGCTTTATAAACTCTCCACTGCCTGTAAGGACCTTCAGAAAGAGCTGTCTGAAAGAGGAGGCCATGTCAGTGCCACCAATGCTCCCTGCACCACGCAAGGGTAATGCAGCATCCTCAGCTACAGTCTCTGCTCCCTCAGCTGCCATGCTCTGAAGAGGGAGGAATGTGTTCCCCTTGGTTTTTTCCACCGCATTAAGGTTCTGACAGTGTTAGGAGATAGCAGAAGGGTTTGTGGCACCACTGAAAAAATGCCACTGTTGGCCTTCTGTTGTTGCAGGGTGGAGAAAGCCATAGCTAAAGGGTGAATTTGCCTAAAAGATGTATCATTTAATTTGATAGCTAATAGATAGCTGTTCATACAAAATAGTCTGATTTTTCCTTCCTTAGAATGTGTGAGGAAGAGCTTTAGAGAAATCCTGTATAGTTCATTACTCAAGTGACGCCTTTCTCGGGTGAAGAGCATTGTTGGCATCCTAAAACATCCAGCCACTAACGTGAATTGTAAATAAACCAACAGGGATGGGTTAGGTATTTTAAATCCTATAGCTCTTTCTGTAAGCACAGGAATGCTATTTGGAGCATTTTGGCTAAAATTCAGCATGAGTACTTGTATTCTGCCAACTCCAATCCCCTCCTGGAGTTTCAAATGGATACGATATTTATCTTCACTTCCTGTCTTCACTATTGTGTGTTGTCGCTGTAGGTTGCTAAACAACTGCTGTCTCATCGGTGGCTGCATTTTGCTGGCGAATAAAGTGAGCCCCATGTGCGTATGAACCATAAAGCTATTTGGAGCCCTTGCATAAGAACCCCAAGATACGTGTAAGCTGTTAATATTTATTATGTGGAGCTGAGAACATCACTGAAGATGGAGGGATTAGAGTAACTGAGTTCAGGCTGTTGAACAGCCAGACAGAATGAAAGAGAATACAGATGCCCTGAAGGAATAAGAGCAAAATGCATGAGGAATTTTCTGTATGCAGGATTAGTCTCCAGTGGAGCATGGAAAGAAAAAGCCTGGAAATGCTCAGGAGAGGCAGGGCAGATAGGATGGATTCAGCATTATGGCTTCTTGCTTGGAGGAGAATCTTTCCTTCTACGCTTTCCCCAAACAAGCATCAGCTTACCCATGGGCTCACTGGCTGCAAACAGCAAGAGGCCTGTGAGAAGGGATCTGCCACATCAGAAGGCAGGTTGGATGAGGTGTTTCCAAGCCATGTGAAAGAGGATTCAATGCCTGGGCATTGGTCCTCTCACTGCTACGTTTCAAGAGTCTTCTAACCTGTTTTTGCTTTTTGCCTCATCTCTCAAGAACAGTGTGACCTAGAAACTCTGCATTTCTTCTGCTGGTTTTGCCTGAGCTGGGCAAAGAGCTTTTCTCTGCCTTAAAAACATCAAGCGATGGCAGGGAGCAACAGCAGCCTCTTTCTGTGGAGCAAGGACCTCAGCAAACCAGCTGCTTTAAAGTCCTTTACTAAAGGAGTGGTAACAAGAAAAGGCAAGGCTTGGAGAGCTAGAGGCTCTGTAAGGGCAGCCAACACTTACACCTCCCAGTGCAGAAGCTACAGAAATTCTTCTGCAGAAAGCCCTTATGGTTACTGTGGACTAAGGTGGCCAGCAGCCACCAAAATATGTTGAGAAGCCACTGTGGTTTGTTGCCAAAAGCAGCCAAAAGCCCAGTCATCCAAAACTGAGATTCCTACATTTAGCTGGGCTTTTCCAGCTACACGGTGCAGAGCTTCCAGCCAAACTGAAAATGGGCAAAAGCAGCCGCCTCCAACCTCTGATGAGAGTTGGTTGCTTTGGAAAATTCAGGACTCCTTTCAAAGTAGGGGGATCAAAGCCGAGCTATTAGTGGTTTCATGCCTCAGCAGTTTGGAAAGTCCCTCGCTCCAGCCAATGGCAACTGGCAGTTGAAGCAAAACAGGTAGCCCCTCTCGTTTGCCTGTGTGCTCTGGGCTCCTCCTGCCCTTGTCAGTGCCAGAGCCTCTCAAACCCTGTCTTGACTGCAAACCTGCTCAGCAAAATGGCCAAAAACCTGGTGCATCCATCACCTCGAAGGAAGGTGGACAGGGTCCCGCTCAGCCAGGAAGACGGTACCATATGGGGATGAGGGGAGAGCCCCAGTGCCTTACCTCGACCAGATCTCCACCAGAGACCCACGGTGCAATCCCTGTGCGAGGGGCACCGGCCACCCACATCAGGAAAGGGAGGCCTCTGGGCCTAGTTTTAGGCAAAGCAGAGCAAACGGGCTGGGTCACGCAGCTTAGCCTTGGCTAAAGGTTTGCTGTGGGTGCCACTGCAGGGTGGGTGTGAGAGCAGAAACAGAAACTCATCTCTGAATGGGCTGGCTGGGCACTGCTCTTTGGTTGAGCATGGAGACTGGCCCCAGTCGACCTTCCTGTGGCCCACAGCAATTTTTACCTGCACCCACTTGCTGCACAAAGTGGGAAAGGGTCATTCCTCTGTTTGAAGCAAGAAACATACAGAGGAGCAGCTTCAGAGCTCATCCCTAAAGCACTCACAGCTCTTAAACACAAATGAGTCAGGCACTGAGGTAAAATAGGTTTTAATATGAATTCTTCATCTAGGTAGTTCAATAATTTACTGAACTCCCCACCCCCTAATCCAAATATATTCTGGAGCCAACTCTGCTTTTTCTTATTGTTTCTGTCATTAGCTCTTCGAGGAGTTCTCAGCTGCTGCAGTGAAATATCCAAAATAGCTCCACAAGGGACTTCTTGGTGATCTGAAGGCTTGAAATAACAACAGCAAAATAAAATAAAAAAATAAAAAATAAAAAAAAAATAAAAAAAAAAAAAAAAAAAAAAAAAAAAAAAAAAAAAAAAAAAAAAAAAAAAAAAAAAAAAAAAAAAAAAAAAAAAAAAAAAAAAAAAAAAAAAAAAAAAAAAAAGGAAAAAAAAAAGGAAAAAAAGGCTATATGGGAAATGGAAAAGGTGAGGAAACAGAACCAATATGCAGTCAATAAAAGCTTTCAGAAAAGAGATAAAATCAACAAAACACAGAATGGCTTGCTGCTCACTAAAGGTGTGATGGGAATGAAAAGAGCTTTTGCAAATGTCTGGAGGGGGAAAGAAATTAGAGGAAAAGTGTATCCATTAGTAAATGAGTGTGTGAGTGTATTATTCATGGCTGCAAATATCTGAGCTGCAAAAGCGCAACATTTTTATTTTTATCTGTCTTTAGTGGCAAATTTAAGAATTTTGGATAGCAAGGATGTAATTAAGGCCTAATAAAGTAGCTTGTGCCTGCTGCTGCAAGCAAGGAACGTGGCAGCATCCCTCCCAAACTCCACAGGGCTGTTCACCTGGATGAAGTTACTCTGTGTTTGCAGAACTGCAGCTTGAGTCAGCATGAAAAAACCCAAACAGATGCAGCACTTTGACAGAAATAAGGTACAATGTCCAACGATTTAGCTGAGGTGCATATTAGCTGGTGCTCTTCACCATGGGACTTCATTCTCGCTAAGTCACTGAGGTCCTGCCGCTGTCGGGCACCAAGGGACCCTCTCTGCCATCTCCTTGAACCCCAGCATTGCCTCTTGGAGGGGTGCAAGGGGACTGTGCTTTGCCTGGCAGCAAGGTGGGCGGCCGAACGTGCCTGCAATTTGCAGCTGCCATTGCCGATCCCACCACAAAGCCGCTGTTAATTGTTATGCTTGGCACCTTCAGACAGCCTGGCTACATCTGGTCGGCCGCCTGCCAAGCGTGCGAGCAAATGTGTAGTTCTGGGGAGACACATCGTGCTAACGGTCTTATGCGGAGCTTTAAGTAGGCTGGGGACCCGAGGCTCTCCAAGCAGGAGACACATTTCACTCTTCTCTAATTAGACCAGTTTCTTGAACCGGGGCACTGGAGCAGGGCTGCGATTCCTGGAGAAATGGACGGCCCCGCAGGCTGTTTGCCAAACCTGCCATGGCCTTGGACTTAGCAGGACCCCCCACGCAGGGAAGGTGGGAAGCGTGCTGCTGCACCGAGCCTTTTGCCACAGCCTCTCCCACACCTCACAACCAGATGGGTGCGTGCTGGTTTTGGTGTCCTCAGGGCAGCCAAACCCCCTGACACAAACGAAAATGTGGTGAACATGGCAGTGCTGGGTTAATGGTTGGATTTGATCATCTTAGAGATATTTTGCAACCTAAGTAATTCTACTACTCTATGACAGTGAGGTCCAAGTGTTGGCAAGGTACTGCATTCACTGGGAAAGCCAGCTTCATGCCCAGCAGCAGAGAAATGAGGGCAGTTTCCAGAAGACGAGCAGCCATGGCTGGAGGAGTTCAAGGGACGAGAGAAGATTATGTTGTCACAACTAACACCAGGTGGCTGATGTTTATTGAACCACAGGTGGGTGGCAGCTTCGACAGGAAATTTCAGCAGAAAATATAGCATTTCTGTCTCTGAGAAAGAGAATGAAAATTGACAAGGCTATAAATACAGCTATGCGAAAGCATGCTGCCTGGAGAACCCGGACTGCGATGATAAATGACTGCTGAGTGCTATTTAGGGCACAGAGGCCTAAGGAAGTGCCAGCGAACTAAATATCTAGTCAAGCCTTGGCATCTTCACTAATGAGTTCAAAGGAGGATGGCAAAGGGAGCTGCTCTAGGCTCCCAACTTATCCGGGGCTGATGAAGTCCCCATGCTGGAGAATTGCTCCGAGAAGCGTGAGCTGCAGCAGTGTCACCACAGAAATTCTCCCAGGCAGCGATGCTGGGGTCGTGACAGCCTCATTAGAAGGTATGTTCACTAAACCACATTAAGCAGACCATCTAGGGTAGGCACATGGCCAGGAGGTAGCACAAAAGTGGGCTGTGGCGTGTAGACTTGGTGCGCATAAACCACTGAGAAAATAGGAAAATATAATGGGCATCAAAATCAAAAGGGTTTGGTGTGATGCTCCACTTTGGACAACCTCCAGTGAGAAAGCCCTATGGAGCTGAGATGTCCAAGCATCCTGATCTGCTGATTTCTCTGTGCCTGTTTCAGTGCCTCCATTTATTTTTGCTAGCTCAATCAAAAAAACCAAGTGACACAAGTGTTTTCAAATCAGAATGGATTCTGACTTTTCATACCCGCCTGGTATGTAAACACATTTCAAAGGGCTTCAGCAGCAGAGGAGAAGGAATCTCTGTTCCCAGCCAACTCCTGCTAACTGAGAGCAGTGACCATGCTCTCTGGGCACTGGATATTCTGTGGGAAGGTGTCACTCCTGATCTGTGGGGAAGAGGGTAAGGAAGTAGCTCCAGAGTTTAGTGTTTGAACTCACCTTGGACTCCTGACATTGCAGCTCTGTTGCTGGTGGACTGAACTCTGAAGTGTCCCCATTCTCCCACTTAAGCCCAGGCTGCCCTTTGGCTCTTTTGGAGGAACCAGAGGAAACCAGGTAGAGGAACTGATTTGGATTAAAAAATAACCCAGGGGAAAAAAAAAATTAAAAAGAGGATTATTTCAGCCAGAGCAGTTGCCCCAGCTGGGCTTGGTAAATGGACTCACGTGCAGCCAAGCTACTTGTGGCACTCAGTTTTGGAGTCATTCCCACCATGGAGGTTGTAGTGTAGACAGCAGTCTGGAAAAGTGCATGGAGGCCTGGGAAGCATGAGCAAGATGCAAAAAACTCTGCTCAGCCTTGCTGAGCTGGTACCTCACAGGGACCACTGACAGGAAGGGGCAGAGCGAGATACACCTCCCCGAGAACTAGGGAAACTGGAGAGGAGCCAGTGTAGGTGGTAGCAGGGTGGTTATGTGGGCAAAACTGGATTTTGCTACCCTAAGGGTATGAAAGGGCTGAAGAGAGGAGGGTAGAGAGGGACAGGGCAGGCGCAGAAATTAGATGAGGTACAGAGTGACTGCCTGTGCTTCTTATCCTGGTCCTGGCCACTTGTAGTGTTGGCCAAGGTGCCCTGAGCCTCCTGCCATCAAATGGCTCTGAGAGCTGACTCGTGCCCAACAGCCAGGAAGGGCTGTAGTGTGCTAGCATAGGCTTGGGAGGTTGAGGACTATAAAATGAAAGTCCCCTTCTAACAGCTGAGATCCAAGGAAAGATTTTTAAACCACCCCATCAGTGGCAGAAACCCCTGTTTCTGCATAGCCAGGGACAGGGCTCCCCAGTCTCCTGAACTTAGCTCCATGAAGTGGTGGTGTCTGTTTCAAGAGATTTACAACAATGTCTTGCTCATCCCCAAATACCTCCAGTTTATTACTCCAGCAGCAGTGGTGTTCCCACAAGGGAGCAAGCACCATCGTTGGCTAACCGAGGCATGTCAGAGAGACGCTTCCACTCCCCCTTGTTCCAGCTACACTGAGCACACAGGCTGGTTGGCAATGAGAGAGACCAGGGGAGAGTGGCCCCGTGGGGAGTGTATCCTCCCCACAGTTCCCAGGGAGGATCAGCAACAGTCAATTCTCCATTACCCGAAGCACAGGGAAGGCAGCCGGGGCTTGCGGGAAGCTGGCAGGAAGATGGAGCTGAAGAGATGCAGCAGAGTTTGCACTGCATTTACTAATCGTGCCTAAAACATGAGGCCAAGCCATTTATTTATGGTCTGGCTGATGCGCAGCATTTTGATCACAGTGACTGCTGCTAGAGAGAGACCAGATGCCCTCAGAGAGGCCATCAGCGCAAACCCTCCGCTTCCCACAATCCTCCTACACTGCTGCGAAAGGCCACCACAGCCTTACAAGAGCAGCACTGCTGCACGCACAAGCATGGTGCAGCGGCACGAGGATGCAAGCATCAGCAAAAGGAAACTCTCAGCCATTTCGCAGGAGCTTGAGCCTGTACGTGTGTCCTGCCCCAAAACATCACTGCTTATTACCAAATACCTGTGAAGTGCCAGGCCTGGCCAATGCGCTGAGCAGATCGCCCAAAAGCAGGAGAGGATGATCAGTGTAAGGGGGTATGTGGATGGAACGAAGTAGTCGAAAAACATCACCACCAGCAGTAACATGAATCTTGCTAGCTTTACTAAGCCCCTATATTTATTCACTAATCCAAAAGGCCTTGATTAGAGATTGGCTAGGAAGATGTTTGTTTTAGATCATACATAGGGAAATTCTCATGCTTCTGAGAAGGCTCTTCTGTGTATCACGCCCAGGTGTTCAAACACCATGAATCAGAACACTTAAATTCTTGTGTTTGGCTTAAAATAAGAAAAAAGTAACTCCAACTCCTTTCCATTTATGTTCTGCTCCTTCAGCCTCTGAGGTGCTTCAGGTAGCTTCTCCAGGTGGTTCTTTGCAACATCCATGGCCCAGAGCTCCCAGAAAAGCCAAAGGGTCTCAGCAGGGGGGATGCAGCCAAGGGACATCACCTCCTCACCTTTCTCCCCAGCTCATCAATTTTCCCCATCCCACTGACGCTAACTGCAACTTCACCAGGCCTGAGCTTGTTCTGTCCTCAAGGCATCTGTGGTATTTTTGGACAGATGTATGTTCCTCCCACCCTCCAGCTTCTGTGACCCACCTAAGGCACTTGGGATGGGGCTGGCAGTAGCTCCCACAGCTGCTACTCGGCCCTGGCAGGGCAAGAGCTTCCCCTTGGCATCAGCACATCTGCTCAGCCTTTGCTGTGAGTAATGGTCTTCACGTGAGTGATGTGCAAGCCGTGGGGAATTCCAACTAAAAGTGAACCATGGAACAGCCCTCTGCATCTCCACCAGCTGCAGCCAGGGAAGCAGAGGCTGGGGAAGACCTCTTTAAATAGAGCCCAGTGATCCCTCTTCACTTTGGAGGAAAGCTCCACCAATATCCAAAAGCTGTCTGCTTTCACCTGCAAGGATTGTTCACTACAGGAAAAACAGGTTTAAATAAGTAAAAAGAAAAATAAAAGAGCACTCGAAAGGGAAATAGTTCTGCAAATTGAGACCCAAAGAATCCCGGTGGTATTTGATGCTTGAAAGGCTGAATGAGATGCCATTCTGCAAGGCGAAGCATTCAGACTCATTTATTTATTTAAATTGGCATGGAGATGCTGCTCAAATTTGCTGCCTGCAGCTATCCATCAGCCAGGATCCAGTGGGCTGACAAGGGAACCTTAGGCACAGGGGAGGGGGGAGGGGACTTGCAGGGGGGATGCAGAGCCCTCCTCACTCCTCGCCTTAGTCGGGAAGGATTTCTGGTCCGTGGTGGTCACAGCAGCAAGGGTAGATAAAGCAGGGCACAGTTTACCCTCCAGCACCCCAGAAATACACTGCCCTCTACTCCATCCCTGATTTCCCGAGTCAGAGGCCATTGCATGGGCTGTGCTGGGGACACCCGTGGGGATGGGGCCACCCGTCACTCCCCCAGGCTGTGACACTTCTGACACCACGTCGGAGGGTGTTAAAGCAGCCCAGCGGTTTGGCCTTTGGCTTGCACTGTGTAAGCACACCAGGGAAATCCAGCACCGGGGCACAAGCAAGATGGGGCAGCCCGTGGCAAGTTGCCCAGAGTAGTTTGGGAGCAGGAATTTGCAAAAGGCAGGAGCAGCCTGTCAAACCAGTACCTCTTAAACACCTGTATGTGCCTGGACAAGTCGTCGGCAGGCTCCAGGATGGGATGTAGACCCCATGCAGCAATGCAAAGCTCAGGCTGGTGGTCCAAACATGCTGCTGTCTCCTTAGAGAGAGCACACACAGCTTGTATTACTGTTTTTTCCACTCTGTGGTAAGCAGGGACAGAGCAGTTTTGGCCCTGGCATGGGACAACAGCTGATGGAAGAAGTCAGTGGCTCTTCTGAGCATCCTTGTCCCTCAGGCACAAGACCCCTCGCAAAGTAGGAGGGCTCCCAACACCAAACCACAGATGGAAAAGGTGCTGCCTTTGAGGGGTGGGTCCTCCAAACACAGGATCCCCTTTGGAGGTACCTTTCAGCCCCTCTCCTGCTCCATGATCCCAATAGAACTGCTGCAACTGGTGGGAACAAATGGCTGTTGGGGCAGGAAGCGACAGGACGTGGGAATTCATTGTATGAGGCTTGACAAAGTCCACATAGGACCAGGCCATCTCATTTTTATCCGCCAGCCTCTTTCTGGCCCCTCATGGCTCAGGAGATGTATGAAACAACCCATGGGTTAATGCAGCAGGAGTGATCTGAAAAAATGGGGCAGCTAGGAAAACAAGAGGAATTTTGTTTCCCAGCACCAGCAGGACCTGAGCTCAGCTGCATTCAGAAGAGAGGTTTGTTGGTTGAAGATGGAAATAAAGGTGAGCTAAACTCAATCCAGGCTTTGTTTAACCATGTTACAGTCCTTTCTCTAGGGCTCTGCTGACATCGTATGTTGTTTTCCGGACTAGCGCCAAACATTTTCTGTGGACACGTTCCCAGTGGCTTTCCAGATGAAGAGCTGTGATAAAAACCTAACCTATTATGTTGTAGGGCACTTCCTCTTCACCCTCACATAATCCAGGAGTGGGATTTATTTGAGATATTTACAGCTGCAAAGGACGACACCTGGGTTGAACACTTCACCAAACAAAAAGGAAAACCCCACAATTAAAATGCAGCTAAAAAAAAACATGTGAAACCCGAGATATGGAACAAATCCCAGCTTGAATCATCTGGTTCCAAGACCTGTGTGAAGCCCATTGAGCTTAAGCTAATATCTATTCACAACATGCAAGAAGCAAAGACAAATAGGAATGGTCTGGAGCTAAAGTTACACGACTCTGCATCCAGAGATGATACCAGCTCTCTCTTCTGCTCTGACACCCGGTCAGGGCACCCACCCTACTCCCCCTGCATGTGCCTCTGTGGTGCTGTCACCATGTTCTCCTCGAGCCTTAAAGGCCTCCTAAGGGAGGGCAAGAACACCACGAACAGGAGCACACAGCCCTCTGCAAACTCATGAGCTTTTTTGGTGACTAGACCTAGAGCCTGGAAAGTGCCTCCATGTACTCCGGGCCCTGTGGCAGCCTGGCAGTGCCAGTATATGTTGCACCCGGAGGGCAAGTTGGATGAAGTGCTTTCTGTTGTCCTGATCCCCAGCTCAACCCCACCAGGGAACTGGCTGGGGACCTGGCAGCTCTCAGCCAGATATTCCTCCCACAAGAACTACCCTCTGAGGGGTAACATGCAGCACCCTCTTTGGTGTTCTTCCCGTAGAGGTTCCCCAAGCACAACATTTATTTCTGGCACTGCACCTAGAAGGTGAGACGGAGCGAGACCTGGATAGCACTTTGGAGCACGCATACCTACTGAAGCCTCCTCTGCAACCCTAAGTGACCCACAGGGTACATCTGTTGGCAGCTGAACCCTGACATAAAGCCAGTGCTTCCTCCCTCTCCGCTGCTCTTGGCCAACCACCCCACGTGAAGCCCTGCTTGCACTGGCACAGGCAACACGATCTGGGTGAGCGAAGGCTGGCCATGAAGTGGTTGTGGTTAACCTGAGCCACTTTGGCAAAAGGGGTTATGGAGAGGCTGACCCAGTAATTTTGAAAGTGCTGGGAGGCCAAACCCGCTAGCGAGGAAGCTTGTGGTGACAGCTAGTCAGGCTCAGTTACCTTTTAACCCTGCTCAGCTGCAGGCAGCTCAGATGCAATCGGACCTTTCCAGGTCTGGTTTTGCTTTCAGTGTGTTTTCCTAATTTCCTATTTCTGGGCTATTGGGAATCTGTCCTGGCTTGGAAGAGGGGTAAATCTCCATCGAGGGCTCAGGGGGGCTGTGAGCCCCCATGCAGGCACGAACTGTGGGTCTCCAGAGGAGTGTGCCAGGCTGGGCAGAGCAAGCAGCTCGCTGCAGCATAACCACATTAGCCCTGCAATAAACCATCACCCCAAGCAGGGCTTAATAGTTTAGCTAGATTAATGAGCCTGGAAGAGCCGAGCTGGTTCATGCCTCAGACGTGGTTCATTCACTGCAGTTCAGGTGAGCACCACAGTTAAGCCAGTGCAGCCAAATTTTGCCAAATAAAAGGTTGCAGGGCCAGGGCAGTCCTGCTGACAGTGACCCTGCTGGCTATCCTGCCTGCACCCATCACCAATCCCAAGATAGTTTAAATGTTTCTCTCTGGGATGCTTTGATAAGCCTCTGTATCTCACAAGTACTTCAGAAAAGAGCAATAAAATAAGATGAGAGGCTGACAGGACAGGCACGGAAGGGGAGAGCAAATGGGCCGTGTGTCGCAGTTGCCAGTTTCCACATGTAGATAACAGGGCCCTCCTTGGGGTCCCCTTTGAAGGGACAGGCACCTATTGTACTTCCAGGATGTTGCTCTGCTCCAAGACCCCATCTCCTCCAAGCATGGAAGAGATGTGAGTTAATATGCCCAAGGGAGGAGAAAGCAGCTGGCCAGCACAGTGTGAGACAGGCAGAGATCTCCCTCCTTGTTCTGATCATATGTCCCCAGCCATTGGGCATGGGGCTGCCCTGGCTGCTCACTACTTGCAAGGGATGTTTTTTGGGTGCTGTAAGCTCCTCTCTGCCAGCAGTGAAGGAGCTGTACCTTCCTGTCCAGCATCTATAACACCTCTCCACAATGTTATCAAAGGCCTTATCAACACATGCAGCTGGCGCTGGTTGCAATGAAATTGGTTTCAGACCTTTTTTCTTTACAATTTACCAATTTTCTTCAGACCGGTTTTCTTTACAATTCCCTGGCTGGACATGCTTGTATCAGTCACAGGGGCCGGGGAAACTGATCCGGCCCCAGTCAAAGCACATTCACGCAGCAGCATTTTAACTCGTTCAGCTGCAAATCCCCTTGTGCCTTTGCCTGTGTCGGAGGCTGGATGAGGGAACAGCACCTGCTGTGCTCCCAGGGGAGGTCAGCTACAATGTGAACCAGCCTCACCTTGCATGGGGTTGTGTTTATTGGGGGGCCGCAGGGCTTCTGACTTTACCGTCATCCCCTCCCCAAATCTACTTGCTATGTCTCTGCATCGCTGGGTGGGTTTAAGTCCAGACTGTGGCTCTTTGATAGATGTATTCCCACTAAGACAAGAAAAGATGCTGAAAAAGATGCCAAATCAAAGAAGTCTCAGATCAGCATCAAGAGCTAAGAGGTGAGGGCAAGGGAAAGTAAAAGGGATAACTGGACTGGTGCCTCACCTGAGACCATCAAGGCAGGCACGTGCTTTCAGGGAGGCTGCGGTGGAAACCACACCATGAGGAACATTTCAAAGCAAACTCTGGAAAATACTGTCCCAGAAGCAATTCTGCAAGTGGATGGGAGTGGCTGTGGTTTAATGTGTCTCTCCCACCTTTGACTTGTGGGAGCAAAAGTCACAATTCAGAGGTGTTGGGGCCATCCCCAAGCAATAGGCAGCCAGAGAAAGTCCACCAGCTGAGGTGAGCCTACCTGGTCCCAGCTAACAGCCCCAACTCCCACAGAATGTGCCCAGCATATCTTCCTGGATGCCCCAAGGTAAATCTCTCCTGCCTCCTGTGCTGCTGATGAACACTTTAGGCCCCCATAGCATGCACCAAGGAGTTATCTGCTGCTTCACTGCACCCACAGAGAGCTTCCTCTATGCTGTTCCTCCCTTCACCACAAGCTGAGAGCACCAGGCTCTGGGTCAGAGGCACATGGAACTACAGTGCTGTGTCACCAGGGCTTTTCCTTCTCTGTGGATGGATGTGGGCAGCATCAAACACATCGGGGGCACCACAGAAGCTCATGGAGATCAAGATTCATCTGGAGTGAATGCAAACAGCAAAGTAAAACACTTCCAGACTACAGCTACCACAAAACACATCATTTTCCTTCCTTCCTTCCCATGCTGGTAAAGTGACTCTAGGACACATCTCAGTATGCCCAAGCACATGGCTGCTGCTGCGCTGAATGGGCCTTTGAAAGAAGGTGGTGTTTCTCAACATACCTTGTTTTGGCTGTAGTTATTGCATGGGACAATGATGGGAGGGAACGGTGTTCATGGAGACACTGTAACTGGTGAGTAACTTGACATATAGATGCAGGAATTCAGGTCTGGAAGGGTGACAAGGCTGGGGAGAGCCTGCAATGGTCTTGTCTTCCCCCTCAGCATCCCCGTGGAACCAACACTTCCTTCTCTGATGACACAGCTCCATTTTAGGGGATTTGGAAACTATGCTCAAGCAGCAAATGTGAAAAACCCTTTGCTGCACTGTGCTGTGCTGCCCCTGCTTTCCCCATGGTGCTTCTCAGCTCTCCCTCAGATCTCCCAGAAGGTCAGAACTGCAACAAGCAGAGATAGGAGCACTCGAGATGGGCAGGCAGCAGGCTCAGAGAAGCAGGGAGGTGGGTCTGCTTAACCTGAGTCTGGTTAAATGAGGAGAAATACAGTGTAGCTGTCTGCAACATTGCAAAGTGGGGACTGGAGAGGGGTGAAGGTGATAGCTTAGGATGCTGTGTGTGAAGAGGAGAGAGAAGTATGGTTCACTTCTCTCAAGGCTTTTCTCCCCTCATGTTGTGATAATTATGTTTGCAGAAGCGAATTAACGCTCTTAGGTGTGAAGAGCAAAACTCAGCTCAGGGAAGGAGCAAACTACCTCCCTCCAGGAGGACATCTGCTTCTCCTTGACCGCAGCAACAGCTCTGTGTATCCCCAAGTGAGGACTGCTGCACCTGGGCATCCCTTGGGGGTATAAAGAGCTTCCAGCATATTCCCAGAGTCCTTCCACCCCTGTCGTTGCATCATTCATACATATGCCTTCCTTTTGACTTCACCTTTATCTTTGTTTTGTCCAATTCTGAACACTGGAGAAAACAAACCAACCAACTAACCAACCTCTGGCTTACTTGGTTTCCAAGGACAAACGGGGATTACTTATTGGTTCGTGCATCCGTCACTGGGAGAGCTGGCAGGTACCAGCCCCCTGCACTCTGGAGGGTGCAGGCTGACCTCAGCTCATGCAGTGACGAGCCAGAGAAATGAAGGCAGACAACATTCTCCTTTTCTGTTTACTGTTGTTCCTGAGGGAAAGACACCAGAAAACACCCAGCCAGGCAGCATTTCTTCCGCAAGAAGGGTTTGCTGTCATACTCAGAACAGGTGATTCAGAACAGGCTCATGCAGTGCTTTCAGGATCCTCAGTGCCCTGTGCTGCTTATAGGTGACTGCTGTTAAAAACCTCCTCTGCCTAGCTGCAGAGCTTCTGAAGACACTTCTCCTTATGTTTTTTGTTGACTGCACGGTGGAGTTTTTTATCAAACTTATGTTGAAACATACTCAGTTGCTGCCAGGCCAATTTTTTGCTGAACTTTTCATTCACCTGAGAAGCCACCACTGACTTGCTATTACTTGTATTTCCATTGTTCTTAGAGGCAGTGTTCGAAACTCTGATATATCAGTTGGTCTAAAACTGTACCACAAAATACAGCTCCACACTAAAGAGTTTGGAGAGGCACAGTGTTAGCAGGTACCAGTGTGAACTGGACTAGCCAGGATGCTGCTGGCAGCAGACACCCTTGCCTCCATGTCCACTGCCCTTCTTTGCCCTCCCAGCTGCAGGAAGACTGGATTTTTCATGCCCAGAATCATTCTGTAGTAGGAGATGAAGATGAAACTCGATCTCTTTGCCTTTAAGATTACAAACTGAAAAAAAGATGAATGCATTTCAGCAAATAATACAAGGAGCAGGGCTGCCAGAAACCCCTAAGTGAGAGCAAACAATCCTTATCTGGCAAAGTTTTACATTACTTAATACCAGTTCAAGTTTAAAGGCATTTGTTTGTTTCTGTTGCACACAAGGCATCTTTCTGGGTGGATCCTGCTATTAGGGTTAGTCTCTGAGAATTTGTACCAGCACTTGTTCATCTTCCCACTTGTTCAGCTACAGCCTGATTGCTGGAAAGGTGATTGCCAGTTACTGTAATTTTCTTCAGAAACAAGGTCTCAGAACACTCAAGGAGGAGATAAATATCATTGTCTTTTGCCGTTTGCCTTGTGACCGATAGAAATGTCACTTTGTTGTTTCCCTCCCTGCCACCAGCAGTGCAAAATGAACAAGGGCATCGGATTTCAAGACTGGTTGGCTCAAAGGAGGACTTCGTTTGCAGAGTCTAGCTCCAAAGGGCATTAAAAAGACTCTAATCCCGAAGGGGGGGCGGGGGGGGGAAGCGGTGACCTTTTGGTGATCTTCTGGAGAAAGAGTGACAGTGAAAGTTTGGCTCTGCCAGCATTACCCCTGCTCTGTAACTCAGTGCGAAGGAATTAACCCAATGTCAATGACTTGAACACAGAGGGACCAAGAATCAGTTATCAGCATTAGCCACAGGGTGAAAAAAAAGTTACCTAACAGCAACTGAGCACAGTTGGATGAGAGCTGGGTTTACCCAGAAGTGATGGAGAAGGGCCTTTCCATCCCCTGCCTTTGGCTGGCAGGTTGGAGCTACCAGCTCCACCAGGGTTTGTAGAGCCCAGCACATGCCTGACACCCTGCTTGGAGGCTCTTGCCCACACCACCCACTTTTGGCACTGGCCAAGAGGAAGAAAATAGGTCATATCACAGATCCTGGCCACCAAAAAAAAACCACCAAAAAACCCCACACAGAACAATATTTTGCTTCAAAGTGTTGCACCTGGCAAGGCAGTAGCATGGGGTGGAGAGGTGCAAATCACCACAGGACTGAGAGCACCACCATGGCTTCAGCTGCAAACACAGAAGTGTCTTGGTTAGCAAACAGGTTCGGTCGTGGCTGGGTGATGTTTTATCTTGCTTCTTCCATCAGACTTCATTTTCTTGCAGAGGTTTGGATTTTTAGACCATTTAAGGTTAACTCGTTGCAATATGTTAATCGGCTGTTTTCCCGGAGGAGCAGCCAGCGGGCGTTAGGGAGCATAGAGAGCAGAAGTTGCTCTGCCAGTGGCAGGATGAACATCTCTGCCACAATTCAAGTCTTGGGTTGCTGCACGCCCAGGACATCCCTGCAGTGTGCTCAGCGCCTTTCTGACCTCACCAGCCCCACACATCTACCTGAGCTCAATCCCTCTATTGCCCTGGAGAAGGGCTGGAAGCATCATATGCCATGCCAGAAGTGGTGTTTGGTCATCGTGCAGCCTGCAGGCACATAGGGGAATTTTCTTTCTCCCTCTCTTCCCTCCCCACTTTCTGCTTATCATGGAGCTGATCCGGATTGTTCTGCTGGAAAATCCCTTCCTTGCTGCTGGGTTTGGTTGAAATTGGCCGGTGAATTCAAACTGTGCTGTGGGCGGCTTGATAGACAGGCAGATAGACAACATGATTGTGAGAGTTTCATTTCTGTAAGGAATCAGGCTAAAAATGACTCCTTATCCCAAGGGAGCTTGTCCAGCATGTCTCAAACTGAAGTATGCAAAGCAGGGAGAAAACACTACACAGACAGCCATGGTTGGGGTGCTAATTTGAGATCCACAGTCAGGTTTCTATCCTACCACAGCCTCTCTGTTTGGCCTCCAGCAAATCACACAACTTTTCTAATCCTCTGTTTCTTTTACGTAAAACAGAGCAAAAGGTTTGGGGCTTTTACCTTTAGGAGAGAGGATGATGACTGAGTAAATTAGAAATCATGAGGTGCTTGGATACCACATGCAAGACTACAGCCTCACTCTGGTGCCATCAAAGCATGTAATGCCACTAATAAAAAAATTTTAAACCCCCAACTTCTGTGTCTGGACCCACAAACCCAGAACTACATGTGTTTGGAAACGAGGTCCCACTTGGGAGGAGGTATAGATGCAGCCGCACTGGGGTGAAGGAGGCACCAGCATGATATTGCATTCAGCAATGTACCGGCGTACGCTGAAACAACAGCCTTCTGCATCATTCTGCTCTGGGCTTAGCTCGGGGAAGAAGAGCAATGTCTTGTCTTTCCTCACTCAAGGATTGGAAGGCAAAGCTAAAATTCCACCCCTCCTCCACATCTTTGCACAGTAACAGAGGGGCAAACACCTCTGGGGAGGCTGCAGGAACCTGTCTCTCTAGTTAGGAGTGCTCAGTGTGGCAAACACTGTTTGTCACAGGACCGGGGAGCTGTGGTATTGCAGCTGCCTCTCCGTGTGCAGGATGTTATTCTGCCTCCAGACTTGTGGTCTGATGTTCTTGAACATTTGCACTCGCTAGGCGAGCCCGTGAGCCTTTAGTTTTATCACATTAACATGGGAAAGCGTTGGCTGTCTCCAAATCACCTCAAGGATAATATTTGAAGCAAAGGGATAATGTTTTATAAGTGAAGGAGGTCCGAAATAGCAACGGTTTCTTCCTGTTAGTGCAAACCATCCCTTCTGTGATGGGTGTTTGCTGGCTGGGGGAAATGAATTGGTGATTGCTGCCCATACCTAATAGGATTTATACTCGCGGAGCCAAAATCACCCAGATATGCAAGGCTAATGCCGCCACCTTCCAGCCCTCTCAAAAAACAAACAAACAAAAAAAGCAGTCATGGATTCAATGCAAGTTGAAATCACAGCTGCCAAATTCTCCATGGGGATGTACGAGCTGAGGGTTCCCTTCAAGCCCAGTTTTCTGCTGGGGACATACAACTGTCTTCAAGAGCATAGTCTTGGTGAGCAACTTCATCCTGGACCCATAGAGATGGGAATGTTGTTGTCTTACCAGCGTGTTCCCACCAATATGCTATTGCTGTCATTGAGATGGAGCCTTTCAGCATCATCAAGGACTTGTGCTGGTGTGGTATTGTGTCTGCCACAAAACAACCTCCCTCATACCGTGAGAACTTCCCTTGCTATATAGTTGTCTTCCTCCTCCGTCCTCATTCCTTTCCCTCAGTATTTCTACAATACTCTTGAGGCACTTCTGAATCCAGCTGACCTCTGGCTGTCTTTACTCATCCTTCTAGCTGAGTTTGCAGAGGGGAAAATTCCCCTTCAATTATGCTGTCTCTTTGCCTGAGCCCTGACTGTGCGATCTCCATCTTGGCCTTAAAACTACAAATTAGAGCAGCCTTTTTCCAAGGAAACCCTCTCTGGTGCTGGCCAGGCAGAAGATCAGTCCGTAGGGCACAGTCTTGTGCATTCCCATTGGGTTGCCGCAAGTGCTGCTCAAGAGAACAGGCAGCGGCAGAGCCACTTCTCACCTTCTCACCAGCAAACCGCCCAGCTCGCCCATCTGATAAATGGCAGGTTGGAAAGGCGTTGGCACCAATGCTTTGTTTTTAATGTGCTGTTTTTCTAAATTCCCATCAAATGTCGAGGAAGGGTGTACCCTGCTTCTGCTTCCTTTTGACCTTTCGCTCGCTCTTGGCCGCAAGGGGTGAGGTCCCACGCTTGTGTTTCGGCTTGTTTGTAGCGGTGCCGTTCAGCCGTGGGGCGTGGGGGGTGGGAGGGGGTGTGGCGAAGGGGTGGTGGTGGTGATGTTTTGGTTTGGCTCGGCTTTGTTTTCTTTTCCAAAGATGGGCCCAGTGTGGAAGAAGGCAGGGAAAAGTTGAATTAAGAAAAGGCAGCTTTTGCGGTTGGGGCGCACGATCGGGAGTCAGCAGACGCAGGTTCTATTTCTGGCACCACAGCAAAACTTCCCGATGTCGCTGGGCAAGGCAGCTCACCCATCTCCACCTTGCCTTGCCTCCCTCCCGCCGAACAACGAGCGCTCCTGCCCTCGCTCGCCCACCGGGACGCGGACAGGGATGCGGCCGGGGCGGCTCTGCCGTGGGGCTGCGGGCGGCACGGCGGCTCTGCCTCGGCCCCGCAGCATCCTTGGGGTGCACCGCCTGGCCCGGCACTCGCTACCGCAGCCCGCTCAATAAACCACCCTCGGCCTTGCCGCGTACGCCCAAACCCCCCCGCCATCCAAGGGACTCCTTTGTGCGGGAGGCGGGGGGCGGCAGGGCCGTGCCCCGGGGGGCGGGCGGCCCGCGGCGGCGGCCCGGGGGGGCGGGCGGGCGCGCCGGGGGAGGAGACAGGCGGGGAGGGCGGCACAAAAGGGGCTGCTGCAGCCCTGCCCGCTGCTGCCGGCGGGGCTCTGCTCGCCGCTGCTCTGCAGCGCAGCGCATCCTTTTCCCGCGGCCGGGAGGAGGTGCCGGGCCGCTCCGCGGCGGCGAAGGAGAAGGCGGAGGAAGGCGGCGGGGGGCTGCGGGCTCCGGGCTCGCCTCTCGCCTCGCCGCGGCCGGCGCCGAGCCATGCCGGGGGGCGGCGGGTGGGCCGGGGGCGAGCGGCAGCCTCGCCCCGCCGGGGGCCCGGCGGGCACCGACACTGCGCCGGCCGGGGGTGAGTGAGTGAGCGAGCGGGGGGCGGCGGAGCGGGGGGCGGCGGCGGGGACAGAGTGCACCCCACGCCCCGCGGCGGCGGGCGCTGAGGGCAGCGGCGGCGGGACCCCCATCGGTCCGTCTCCCCCGCCGCTGGTGCCGCCACCTGCAAGTTGTGCCTCGGCCCGGGGGTGCGGCGTCATCCCTTGCGAGCGCTGCCGGAGAGGCTTCCCCCGCCGAGCCCCCACCTTCCCGCTCCTTATTTATTTATATTAGTGCTGGTTTTTTTATTCTCTTCCCCCTCTCCCCACGCCCCCCCCCCCCCCCCCCCCCCCCCCCCCCCCCCCCCCCCCCCCCCCCCCCCATAATCCCGGCATTCCCTGCTAGGGAGCATCGGCTGTGGGGAGGAGGGAGGTGATGCTGCCAGCCCCCTGCCCGCCGCGGAGGGCTCGCCGAGGGTGAAGGCACCCTCCCTCCGGCCGGGGCACTGCAGCGAAGGCCCATCTGCTGCCCGGGCTCGACTTGCGAGGAGGGCACGGGCTGGGGATGCGTGCCAAGCCTGCAGCAAGCGAGAAGGAGTAACAGGAGTGCGTGCGTGGGAGGGAAAACATCCATACAAATGTATGTGTATCATCATCACCATACGTCCCTTCTGCCCTGCTCTGTCTCCATGTCGGATGGCTACAGTCCTTCCCCCCGTTAGGGACTAGCTACAAAGGGACGCGGGCACCCAAGTTCTCCACGCTGGTGCGGGGCTATCGGGTTGTCTGCGGGCTGGAAATAGGTGTATGTCCTGCTGGAGTGACACAAGCTGGCATAGCTCAGTCCTTGTGAGAGTTTTGTGCCCTGGGAGAGCGTGACAAGGTTGATGGGGAACACGGCATCTGCTGCAGCTCTAGACTTCTTCAGAGAGCTCAGCAAGGGAAGGAGTGTGGTGCGGGATGGAGTGCCTCAGCCCGTGGTTTTCCTGTGGGGATTTCCACAGACTGCATTTCTGTGAGCCGTGCCTGGGTCGTGCGGGAACCATGTCTGTTTCCCAGAACTGAAGCTGTGGTCTTGCACCTCTCCCTTCTACCCTAGGGCAGAGCTTGTGTCAGGAGCTAGCCTGCCTTGTCTCCAGCACACTGTGGGTGCTGAGTACCTCCCCTCCCATAGAATGGCCCTCCAGTTAACTCCAAATCCCTCCCCTTGAGTGGGAAGTTCAAGCCCATGGAAACACTTGGTGGCACCACTGCTAACAAATATGACTTGAGTCACTAGGAACCCCCAGTCCCTGTGCAAACTGAATTTCAAATTCCTGCCTGCTGCTGCTCATGTATCCCTCGCCGTAGCAAGGTACAAGTCAGCAGGAACTTTTCAGGTCCCTTCCCCAGATGGTGTCTCTTGCTCTCTGTGGATCCCAACTGCAGAATTGGTGTTGAGTCCAGCTGGAGCCTGTGATTTTGGAAGCACTTGCAAGTCCCTGTTGCTGCAGCCTGGTTGCTGTCAGCTGCTCAAGGGAAGAGCTGAAATCAAGCAGGACAATCAGAGAGCAAGCAGAGAGCCATCTCAGAGGGGAGGGAGAACTGCGGGTGTCCCTACCTTGCAGCTAACTTCCAGTTTCCAGAGCCCCCCTAAACAGAGCTGTAACACCTGTGCTTGCGATTCAGCCTCGGTGGTAGTGCTAGGAATGTGTCTTCCAAGCGGGAGTGGGAGAAGAGCAGTCCTTTGAGCTATTCCTGGGGAGCCTCTAGCCTCCCTACACCATTATAAAACAAGCATTGAATGAAAGCGTTGCATACTGTGGAAAAGAAGTGAAGCTGTGACTCTTCTACTGCATGTCATAAAAGTCCCTCAAAGATTTATAGCTTCTCTGTGCCCTCAGGTAACTTTGCAGTAGTGGTAAAAAATCCACTGCAAGGTATAACATTCCCTCCCTGTGAGGACTCTGCTATACCTGTGTAGCTTGTTTATTAATGCCTGGGATACGGCAATTATATCCTTAGGAGAGGGGAAGGATTCTGGCTAGCTGCAGGTGTGTTTTCTTGCCCAGTTTCTAATTTGGTGTCCCAGCCGCTGTCTTTTGGTTAGCATACCTTTGGCTGTATGTGCTGCTGAGGCTCATCTCCATCACACGGGCCCAGAAAGTGAGGGACTGTTTCCAAACTGGGTTCGGGGGCTGAGCTGCCAACCGCCTCCCTCCCTCCTTCCCTCCCTGCAAGTGCTGGTAAGGTTGCGAAAAGAGAGTTGCCTGTGTGGCACACAGGGCTTGTCTTAGCAAGGAGGTCAAGAAGAGGTGTGGAAAATAGTATTTGCATGGATGTTGGCTTCGGTGGATGCTCACAACTGTAAATGTATCTGGAGTACTTGTGCCCAACATGAGATGGAGATAGCTGGTCTGGAGGGTTGCTGGGACTGTGATATGATCACAGAGCCTGTTTAACTTTTGCTGGGTGCATGGCAGGCACAGATACACTCTGTTTACTTGCCTGAGGAGCATACCTATGGGGTTTGTGTGCTTGTGTATGTGCCTTATGTTTACCTTTCTCCTCCTCCTCCCACGTGCAGCTGGTTAAGTGCAGCGTGACACTGTGGCCTGCCAGCTTGGTGTAACACGCTTATGGCATGATTTTAAGGGAGGGTTGTGTGACAAACGTGGGTGGCTGTTTGCTGGGCACATATAACAATGCACAGAGGTCCTGCTGGGTGCACTTACCATGGAATACCTGCACTCTTGTAGAGTTTATGCCGCAGAAAGTGTGGAGCACGTAAGCAATCGTGGGCATGGCAGTTGTTCAGGACAGTGCACATAGATGTTGTGCATACTCGTTGTGTGAAGGGACCTTAGGGCAGACAAGTTTCTCTTTGATGTCCCTCCCTTGTTTTGACCTGTCAGCAAGGAGAGATAAACTGTCTCATGGCAGGGTTTATAGCTGAGTTTTCAGCTTGGTGTACCTGAGCTTGAGAATAGCATCTTTAAGGTGCACCTGCTGTTGTAAATTGACACCCCCCCCCACCCCAGCCCCTGCATCAGATCATAAAAGTGGAGGACTGAAATGGGGGTATTTGGTAATTGAATGATAGGGCAAGCTGGTCCAACATTCATTCCTAAAGGCTGATTAGGTTTTAGGTGGGGTTAGTTGCTCTAAAATGAGCCCTTTGTACATTGTTGGAATCTGTGACCCAATCAGTGGGATGTAGCTGGAGGAGGTGGTGCTAACGAACACTGGTACAGCTGACAGTAACTCTGGCAGAGAGGAAGGCGGAGGGTGTACTGACTGGTACAAGAGATGTCTTCATGTCTTTAGGTCAGTGAAAGGTGCCTCAAGGGGCTGGTTCATGTTATCAGCCCTGACTATAGAAGCAGAAGAGTGTGGGTGGTTGTCCCCGCCTGTTTTTCCCAATTGTCACTGTCACCCATCACTTCTGCACAAAAGGTCAGGCTGCATTGCACTTGGCACAAAATGCCATCATGTCATCGGGACACTACAATGAAGTATTAAAGTGGAATCTGAAATTTGGGGAAGGTGGATTGTCGTGCAGGGAACAGTGCGATGCAAGGGGACGTGGAGGGGTGTCTGAGGAATGCTTGCTGTTCCCCATCCTGGATGTTCTTGAAAAGGTGGTGATATATCTGCAGTGCACGTGTGGACCGTGCTGTCGGGTCAGTGATGCAGGCTGGCCTTGAGGAACTGTGACAGAGCTGCATAGAGGGACCAAGCCCAGAATTGTGGGCAGCTCTGGGTCAGGTTTGGGGGGCTTTGGTAGTCAGATGAGTGGGTTGCAAAGGACTGGGCTGTGCAGGTCAGGGCTGTGCTACAGTAGCAGTGCTGTGTGAGATGCCAGGACCAGCTGCTTGTCCCAGGGGCCAAGGCAGACTTGCAGTCACACTGCTAGTGAGTTCCCCCTTCTCCTGGGGGACGTGAAGAGAGATGCCGTGTGCTGGAGCTGTGGTGTAGGATGCAGAAGAGACTTCCATGCCTGCACCTGTGTGAAGTGAACTCTGAAGCTCTTGGAAAGGCAGAAACACGATTTCTTTACCTTCTTTTTCTGACTTCTTCATATTCCTTGCAGTGCAGACCCTTTACTTCCCCCCAAGCTCCCCCTGAATCACAACAGGTGATTCCTGCTCTTCAAACCTTTGAACACCTGTAGCAGGGTAGGTGTACTTTTGTACTCAGAAACTTGTCTGGTAGAGGTGATAGGTGAAAGAGAGTGCAGCACTGCACTTCGAGCTTTCATCAGGCAGGCAGAGGGAAGAAGCAGCATGAAGGGAACTGGCTGCCTTACAAACAGCAAGAGCTTGTTCTAGAGCTGTGATTTAGAAAGTGTTTATTACCTGCATTAGGAGAGCAAAAGTTATGTGATCTGCTCGCTCACGTTTGTGGGAGATGCTCCCCCGTTTGTGGGGGCCTTGGTCTCTCATACAGAGATAACCCCCCATGGCTGAATAGGCAACTCGATGAGCTCAGTTAAGGTTCCCTGTTTCTCCGGCTAGGGGAGTGCTCAGATCTGTGCCTAAACAGGCTTTTTTGAAAGATAGGCCGTGGCTGTGGGGTATGACCAAACAGAGCTCTGCCAGCAGTCTTTCTCAGCCCATAATGCACAAGCTGTAAGCAGCAGGAGAGGTCAGGAGAGGTGGATGTGGCTGACCAGAGGAAGAATGGCAGTGGGGGCATTTCCTCTTTTGGAGGATCATCTGCATCTTATGTTTTATGACAGGGTTTTTCTCCAAGAACCTCGAGGAAACCCAGTAAGCTGCTTTTAATTAGGCAAGCTCTTGGAGTAGAAGAGTATCTCTTATTTCCCATACGGGGAAACTGAGGCATGGAGTGAGGCTGTGCCATGCCCAGTGGTAAATGCAAGGGCTCGTCAGGAGAGCAGCAACTGGAGTGCAATGCTTCCCCAACTTGCTTTGCTGTTGTCTGTTTTGGGAACCCTGGAGAAGAGCCAGGTGTGTGTGCTGAACTAGGGGTTATCGATTACCTTTCTAGTCACTGTTTGGATCCTGCAGCCCTTTTCACCATAGATATCACCTCCTCCTTGATCTGCTGCCTAATCTATAATCCCAGTTCCCTACTGCCTTTCCCTCAGAGTGTCATTTTCCCCTCTGTGTGTGAATCCATACAGGTTAGGCTAGGGCTAGTGAGCAGAATCAAAGTCCATGATCTCTCTAAGCTTTGGGATAATTTTTATCTTAGGTTGTTGCTGCATGTGTCTTGCACGATAGCAAAGCTGCAGCAAGCAGATTTCAAGCATACCTGAAACACTATTGCAGATCAGACCTGCTGCATAGCGACTTCGCAACTGTGAAACCCGTGATCTAAGCACAGGTATCTGCTGGGCTGACTTTATCTGTGTTAGGATCCCCTGTTTCGGCATGCAGATACTGGAACTGAGCAGAAAGCCAGAGAGACAGCATGGCAAAGAGACATGAAAGGGACTCTCCTAGATGCTGAGCCCTTTAAGAAAGAACAGGAAGGTAAGACAGAGCCCTGAGATTTTAAGCTGGTTGTGCTGAGGCTGAAAAGAGGGCTACAGTAGTGCTTTCAGTTCCCGTTTTCTCTGGCCCAAATGCCTCTAACTGGACAGCAGGGAAAAAGAAGAGGATGGAGGCCTGAGCAGAATGAGCATGTTGGGCGCGGACAGATCACGGAGGCTGCAGCAGCCAGGAAAGGTAGGGTTTTGGAAGAAAGCCTGTGTAAGGGCTGAGAGTGGATTGTGCTTGCTGTGTGAGGAGGTTGTGTTTTTATGGAGCTTGTAGTGTAAGGGCTGGCTCTGAGGCAGAGCAAAGGGCAGGGTAAGCGAGGAGAGCAGTGCCCTGGAGTGATCCGCGTGAGCTGCCCGCTGTTGCCTAATGACCCCATTTCCAAGGCAAACCTCGGTAGCCCTGATATTCAGGGAGGCAATATCTCCAAAAAGCAGAGGAGTAGGGCACAAAACCAGCCTTGATTATCTCTGCTTTCAGCTCAGCCTTCGCCATACATTGTGCTGGCCAAACAGTTCCTTCTTTACTGCCTCCAGAGTGGTCTTGATTCCCTTTTCTCCTTCTCACCTGCCCTAGCAGTCCTGTCCTCCCCACCTTGCTCTGCTAGTGCTGGCCAGCTAACCCAGTTGATGGAGGCGAGACCGACCAAGCAGCCTTCCTTGAAAGGGACGTCATTTTCTGCATTTCCTCCTGGGGCCGTGTGAGGCCTCTGGAGAAGAGGTGGATTAAAGGAATTGCCGTTTCCCTGTCAGCCCTGTGTCCCCAAATACCTCCTGTCGTGCTGTTGTTCAGTGCAGGCCTGGCTGTGAGCAAGTGGCCATTGTGCTCTCGGATATTGGCACAGAGCCTCTGTGGCCTCAGAATCCCCATCTAGCAGCAACTTTTGGAGGAAAGGGTTGACCACACCTGCATTCAGCTTGGCCAGGGGGATGATGGGATTGCTTTTGCATAATTTAGCAGTCTCTTGAATTATTTATAGTGCAGTTGTGCTCTGGAACAGAGTCTTCTCGCTTCCCGTGAGCGCCCGGGGGGGAGGGAAGGGGAGTTTGTCAGGCATCCAGAGTCTATCACTTAGTGATGAGGAAGTGCTGTGGGTTTCCTTTCTGCCATGTTTCTTTCACACGTGCCTCTGTGCAGCTGAACTGCCCTGAAAATGCTGTTCTGGTTTCTGCGTCACTCAGGTGTGTGTTACTGCTGAGCATCTCCATGGCTTGGGACTGTGCGAGAGGTTCCTGAGTTCAGAGCCTCATCTTTGCAGCAAAAAGACTGTGTCGAACTGGAGACAATGAATCTTGTGCTTGGATTTAGTCCCTGACTCAATTACTGTACTGTGCTGTGGATCTGGGGCAGGGATCTTTGGGACTGTTCTCTGAAATATTCAGATGCTTGAAAGCATTTTTTTTTTCTTTTGAAGGCCTATCTTGTCTTGCCAAAGTGTTTTTTTAGATTTGGTTTGCCATGGTCCGTTGAACTTTACAGGAGATCATCAGGACCTGAGCATTTGATAGATCAGGTGGTTGAGCAGCAAACTGTGCAGCTGCAGTTCCCATCCCTTCTCAGTGATTAAACCCTGAAGAGAAACCAACCGAGGACAGAGGGAGACTGGGGCGGTTTGTTAAGGCTCTTGCAGAAGCAGAGCATCATGAAGATGAGCTGGATGGGCTGAGCACCACCCCAGCTATGTATGAGCTTAATGCTCTTTGTCCCTCTACCTCACTCTGGCAGGTTGCTGTACCATGCAGATGGGCTGTCCCACTCCTGCCCTGCTTGTCCTGTCGATTTCAACATGGCCACGGCTCACCTACCTGCACTGGACATCTTTCTTGTTCGTTACTGATTTTCATGGTGTGCTTACACATCATTTTTGTTTTTCTCCTCTCCTTCCTTTTTGACCTGTCTGTGGCAGCTGACTTCTCAGAAACACAGTTCAATATAAATGTTTGTGTTACTGAAGACCTGAAAGGGGAGGAAAATGGCTGAGGGTGGAGAAGGAAAGAAACTTGGCCTGTAATCAAGTGATTGTGGCAGTAAACTGCTCTGTCTGCTGTACAGTTGAGCAGAAATGTACAGCTTCCCTGTTTTTAACTGCACAGTGTGTTTGTGGCTTCTGCATTTGGGGGAGAGCTGGCCAGCCAAACACAAGATATTCCCTGGACAAGCTGCCCTGTCCTGGTTCTCAGATTCTTCAACATGAAACAAAGCCCATTCTTTCATTGTTGCTGGCCAGTCTTCGTGAATGAAGAACTGGGGAAGGTCTTTACACCTTCCAGCCAGCGCACTGGATTTTTTAGGTGAGACACAGTGTGCGCAGAACTGAGCCCACCCTTTAATCCTGAGGTTCACCTGCCGGGGCCAAGCGAGCTTGGACAGTGGCAGCGAGGTCCTCAGGACGTAGATGGATTGCCTTACAGGGCTAACGAGCTCCATCTGCTTGGGGAGGGGCCCTGACTGGGAATCGAACCCGGGCCTCGGTGGTGACAGTGCCGTGTCCTTAAACACTAGACCACCAGGGGCTCCCATTCTTTCATTGAATGTTTTACCTCTTGTCAGGGACATTGGCAACTGGCTAAATGCAAAATTTCTCTAAAAAAATCCTTCTCAAGAGATAAGGCAATCTAAGGGAAGAATGTGAAGACAAATGGTCTCTGAATCTGTGTAATGTCCAGGATGCCATTTGATTTCACTGATGAAGACTAGCTTTCTCCCTCTTTCCCCGTAGACCTGCTCCCAGTTCTTTCCGCTTGATTTAATCTGGAGATCAGGGTACTGCTTTGCTTAGTGAAAGGGAATGTTTGTGCAGAAGTAGTAAACATATTGTTGAGACCCAGGTCTGCTGCACTGCCTGTAAAAAAGATCCAGTCGTCTGTGGGAGGCAGAAGAGAGATTTATGTGACCCTGAGTTAAGTGCATTAGGAGGCTTTTGATTTCATTCTGGGAAACTGCCCCTTTCCGTGGTGCCATATGCCTGTTACAGGCACAGAGCCGTTACTGCAGAATTGTTTGTGCGGATTTAATCCGAGGGGCTGTGATGCTGCAATCGGAAGGATAGCATAAGCAGGGGATTGCCTCTGCAAACCAGAGCCTGAGGTGCTCAGCAGAGCCCCTGAGCTCATGCCCTTTGTCCACCCCAGAGGTGGGAGTCTGGGCTGACTTACTCCTGCCTTGGGGCAAGGCACTGAAGGGCTCTCTGCCTATCAGCACTTTCTTTACCAAAATAATAACAAAGTGAAGTGGCAGCGGGGGATCCAGGCAGCACTGTGTCGAGGTCTTGCCTAAGTCTTGAAAGAGGAAATGAGGAACAAAGGCAGAAGAGACAAATAAATAAGGGTCTGTTCATGGTCCAAGAAAAATTCCCATGGGCTTGTGTAACATTCTCGGGAAGATGGGACACTCCCTGGGCTGGAGTTAGTTTTTTAGAAATGAAAGGGGGCAAAAAAGGCGAGAGAATGAGGAGGGGGGGTTGGGGAAGAGGAGGAGAGAAGGAGGGAGAGACACCCTAGAGAAACCTCTCAGCATGGCGTCAGGTTTCTCCGGCTGCTCCTGGTGAAGAGGGGTTAATGCTCTTTGCATGGGATTGGCTGGTCACCAGACATTCAGAGAAGAGGGGGATCCGAGGGCTGCCAAGCGGGACCCCTGTGGCCTGAAAGGAGGGGAGGAGGGGAAGGAAGAGGCTGAGAATGCTCTTCCAAACAGTAATAGATCGGCTACTGTGGGAAAGTGAGCACACTGCCAAACCCCAAGTAGTTGGTGATGGATGGGGGAGGAAAGAGGGTGGGGATGGAGGGCCAGCTCTTCTCTGTGGCCACTAGGGTCTTGCTGCTATTCCATGGCCTCTCTTTATTTATTGTCTTCTGGGGTTTTGATCTGTCTTGGAGAGCTTTTATCCGGGGAGTGCACAAACAATTGCCACCAGCTTCAAAAATAGCTGGAGGCAATGTAGTTTCTGCCTGCCTGCAGAAACTGTGGGTCTGTGCACTTTACCCATCACCTTGGCATCAAGGGCTTCTTGTCTCCTTCCTCCTTCAGTTGCCTTGCTCTAGGCCCACGGGGCACCCACCTCACCTTCTGCTGGTCTGTTCAACCCAAGCCTTGTTGCTTGGGCTGTTACACAGTCCCCAGGGACTCTCCTGCTTTCTTTTGCACGGGGTTGATGTGACACTCCCTGGCCGTGTCTGCCACATGCTCTTCATCCATGAACCCTTAGCTCTGAGGGCAATCTGGACTGTTCATCTTGGAGCTGTTCTCGGGGTTTGTGACTTGTACTCCACTTGCTTGGCATGCATGGAGTGCCTGCCGGGATCTGCATTGAAAGCAGTTATCTGCTGCTGGTTCTTCTCCAGTTCCCTCCTTGAGATGTACTCCTTCCCTGATGCTGCTGCGAGGAGTTAGTGAGCTCATGGTGTTTGAATGAGGGCCTTGCTGGAGATCTGGTTAGATGAACAGTGTCTAAAGTTCTGTAATTTTGGCTGTCTGAGGATGTATCTGCACGATACCATGGTTTTTATGAGAAGTGAACTGGTGAAATAATTTAGGAAGTTTATGCTGGTCAGCTGCTTGTTCCCATGCCTAGGCGTTTTCTTGAAGTTTATTTTTAACCCAGTTAGATCTGCTGATTTGTCTGTAAAAGCAGACTTCCATATGATTGACGACTTGGATTCATACAACTGACAACTGAGAGATGGGTGAGCTGTGAAGGTGGTGAGTGAGGGGAGAGAGCCTCTGAAAAAACATCCTGTGCTGCCACATGCCTCACTTGTGGTCTCTGAAAGCATGATTTTTTTTTTATCCTGGGTCAACATGGTTTTGTCCTGTCCATCTCTGCAAGGCACCAAGACTAGCTGGGAGGTCTCACGTACTTCTTTGGTTACCCCATGGCCTGTCTGAGGACATAAATTGCTTTTGTGTGTAGTTCTGTCCCTTTTTTTTTTTTTTCCTTTTCTTCATGATGGATATTCCTTCCCTGTAAGATACCACAATTAATAAGCAAACAAATCTAACCAATTGGGTTCTGCACTGCTGTGACCGCTGTGCTCTGGAAGCAGGGAGCAGCAGCAATACCGTGTCTGGCTGGGAGAAGGGCCTCACATCCTTGGTGTGTGTGTGCACTGCTGAGTGCAACGAGCAAAGCCCTCAGCTCACCCTCTGATGTCCTGAGAGACCCAACCACGGAGCCAAGTGGTGATGCAATCTCCAGGGCCATCACAGCAGACTCTGTGGAACCAGATGTTTTGAGGGAGGCAATAAGCAGGGTTGAGGAAGAGTCCTTCCAGGTTATCAAGCACAAGTGGAGGAGAGAGGTGCTGCTTCTACTTTAGCAGAAAGAGCACTTAGACTAGTGGTGCTAAGAAATGAAAACTGGCTTCTGAGAGTATATGAAGGATTAGAGTGTGCAGAGGCATCTCTGAAGCCATGAAAATTCCTATGGTGAGACTGGATTTAGCTGGAGAGAGGGGATTAGCTACAAGGGAGCCTAGTACAACTGAAGGATATTGAGAAGAATATTTGATAGTTTCCAGTAGAGTTGGAAATCCAGCTTAGTTTTCCTCAGTATGCTGTACTACACCCTTGTGATGTCCAAGTACTTCTTGGGTAAAATTAAATTGGTGTCTTGTAGGCCATTACTGGATTTCACTAGTGTTTTCTAGTTTTCTCTGAGATCTTCTTTTAAACTGGGGGTTGGAGAATTGTATAATTATGCTGCTATTAGTATTATGGTAGCTACAGTAAGAACAATCTGAGTGGAGGGTTTTATAATGGACTCTGGAGGTATTCAGATACTGGTCTATTCTGCTGATTTCTGGAAGATCAGTCTTGAGCCAAAGTCCTGTCAATAAAGACCACTTTATCTCCAGGTCCTGTGTGTTCTGTGGGGAGGGTTAAGAGCTGCTTTGTCCCACAGTGTGCAGCTGTCTTGCTATGACTGGAGATGTGGCATCTAAAATAACCAAGGCTTAGTCCACTAAATATCAGGACAAGACACTCGAGAGAACAGTTGAAACAATGAAAGCCTGTGGAAAGTGTAGAGTCCAAAGGTTCTGTGCTTCTAGAGTTGAAGAGGTGAGCAGCTGCAGGCTGGAGGCTTTGTGTTGCATCCATCTTAGTTTCTGTATGCAGCAGATGGTAGCAAGTGGTGTGGAGCACTTGGGTTTCCTAGAATAATGTGTAGAAGAGACACCTGAATTGTTTGGTTTTTGACCATAGATGCTGCTGGTCTGTTGAGATGATGGATATTCCTTCCCTGTAAGATACCACAATTAATAAGCAAACAAATCTAGCCAATTGGGTTCTGCACTGCTGTGCTCTGGAAGCAGGGAGCAGTAGCAATACCGTGTCTGGCTGGGAGAAGGACCTCACATCCTTGGTGTGTGTTGCACACAATCTGGAGGCTTGTGGTTGACTTGTATGTAATGTGTCCACCTTCCCTGGGAAGGGAAGGTAATGCCTTCATTTGTGCTGTGTTATCACCCTTCCCTGGCCAACCTCACCTTAGTCTTGTGTAGATGCACCCTTTAGCTGTCTTTTTTTTTTTTTTTTTTTCCCTCTTCAATCTAGTTTTCTTCCTGGTTTCATGAGACCTGCTAATGGTGTGTGGATGGCAGTTCTGGGAATTATGGTGGCACCCTGTTGAGTGGTCACCTTATATCTCTGCTCACCTCCATGTGAAAACAGAGGGAAGGTGCTTGGGACAGAGCCTCACTCTCCCTTAGCTGATATCCGAGTAAGGTCAGGCTGTGTTGGGTGGCTTGCTCCAGCTGTTTGGGCTGCCAGCAAGTCAGTGGCACCTTGTGGTCCGTTGCCTCAAAGCTGCAAAGGAAACACAGAGCGTGAGGTATTGCTGTTTTGCATTAGTGCTGTGGGCAGCAGCTCTTGATGAAGGTCGCGGGAGAATGTTGTATCCCGTCCTTGAAACGTGAAGGGAAGCCGATATGGGCCTGCTTACATTCAAACCACCTTGTGCTGTGACTCTGCCAGAACTTCTTGCTGACGTCCTCATAGCTTGCTGTCCCTGAAAACTTCATGGCATCCTTCACGAGAGAGAAATGCTGAGCCCTAGCTACCTTCTGGTACATCCTGCTCCTCTACACTTTTTCTGCTGTCCAGCCTTGGATGATGATCTTCTCTTCCTACCATTAAGCAAAGCACGGTCCTGCTGTCCCTGAGCTTGTTTTGGTTATAGACAAATACAAGTTTTATAGTTTCTCCTTTGGTGAGTATTTGCAGAACAAAAGCAACTTGATATTTTAAGAGTGTTTAGAGGTACTGTGGCTCTGATGCCTGTTGTGATTTCTGTTCCCTGGGGATGGCAGGTAGATCTAGTGCTTTAGAAATGTGGAGCCTGTCCCATTTGTCTCTGGCTGGAGCAGAGAGAGAGTTGAGCCCTCGGTGTGGAGTGGAGGAAGGAAGTCATACTGAATTTCAATCTGCCACATGAAAGCAATTTTAATTTGGATTGTTGCTTTGTTTTGAAGTGTCTGAGTGATGGGCAAGTATGTTACTGCATGGGTGTTATGGGATAACTTTAGGCTGAGGAGATGAGCATTTTGGTATTGGGGAAAAACAGAAGCTTCTGCTCTGACTTGTTCTCCACAGGAGCTTTTCTCCTGTAACCATGGGAGAAGTCTAAGGAGTCCTGCGTTCCATGCCCTAATGAGATGGAGTGTGGGATAGCATGCATCCAGCGGCTTGTTAGTGGCCTCTTGCCAGTGTTCTCCAGAAGAGAGCATTAGGATTGGTGAACTGCCAGTACTTACCGGTGCATATCTTTCTCTTTGGCTTCCTGAAAAATAAGTGTATGATTTCAGGGTGGTATAAATCAACTGGTCACTTGATATAATGGCAAAGTAAAATGCTAACAGGTGCCTGGGGATAACTCATGTGCATACCACCTCTAGCTTTCCTCCTTCTCTGAAAGCCCATCACCTGCATGGTAGACACAGAACTTTAAGCACAGAAATATCAAAGGGATCCCTTACAAAAAGAAGCTTTCAGCTTGTCTTGCCAGGAGTGAGTGTTGCTGAAGCAGTTTGTGTTTCCTAAAGAGCTTTGTCTTAATAGAGCTGACTGTCCATACTCCTGACTTTTTTCTTCTACTTGAACATTAAAGCTTTTTTTATACTGCTGTTCTTAACCTGACAGCAACTTGATCACTCTCCTGGAGATCAAGTTGACTTTTTTACCCCTCCTCACTCAAAATTGTCTGAAGGGAAATGTCTCTTCTTGCTGTTTTTCTGTGTTCCCGGTAACTAATGGCTGCTTTGTGTTAGAGCAGCTGGGCTCTTTTATGACAAACTGAGGTGTCTCTCTTGACTCGTACCTCCTTTCTCATTTCTACTACATAGAAATGTTTTGGTGTGTGTGTGTGGGGGGGGTAATAACAGCTTCTCTGTTGGCCTTTGTCTCCAACTAGCTCCTGCTCAGACACATCTTTCATTGCAGGGCTGATCAGAGGATATGGGAAGGGATACATGACTAATGATATTTAGGGTCTTGACTCACTTAAGGGTGCGTGAGTGTTCTCCACTCCCTGGCAGAGGAATCCCTGGCATGTGAGAATGAAGGTGGTTCCCAGGGAAGAGATTTTGAAGAGGACACACCTTGCTTCTTTGCTTCCCCCCTTTTAGGAAATACATTCATGCTCTCACTCCCTAACAAAGCCACTCGAGCAGTGGAAATTGCCTCTTGGGACATGTCAGCAGTGGAACAGCAGAGGGTACTGCAGGGTCAGCTTGCTTTGGCAGAGCTGCAGGGGCTGTGCACACCAGCCTGGCTCTCGCAGGCACAGGCAGCAGTACTGGGGGAGGGAGCGCAGCTGCGCCCAGGGCTCCTTGTGCCACTGGATGAAGAGCTGCAGAGCTGTGTGCTGAGCCTGGCAGATACTGATGTATGCAAATGTCAAGTGAGGAAAATATGCTTTGCTTCCTAAAACCATGCGTCCTGCTATGTTGACACGGTGCACTACATCTCAGAAAGTGGAGCGGTTTGTTGGATGTCAAGAGTTACGGCTTTTTGTCTGGGAGTTTATTGTGGCATGCAGAGCATTACAGTCGTCTGAGAAAATGATGTGCCTTATGCAATTCCTTCAGCACCTGCCCTCGGTCCTGGGCTGGCCCAGAGGAAGCTGGCTGCCCTGCATTTATGTGTCCTGTAGGAACTGGAGCGAAACCAGCGTTACCTGGCAGCCGTTGGGATTACCATATTGGAGCAGGTCAGCCATTTATCTCGCCTAGGTTTCAGCGTCTGAGAGAGCAACCTGATGTCTGGATGTAGTGCCTTGGAGGAGGCATAGGACACCTGACTGGAGAAAGCTGTACTCATTTACCAGTGGTGCACAGTTTCTCCTGACAGCCAGTCACGGCTAATTTAGTGTTTTCAGCTTCTAGTGCCCTTCTCTTCCCACACTTCAACAGCCAGAGCAAAAACTGGTGACATGCAAGGAAAAGGCACTGAATACTCCTCTACCTTGCAAGTGATCTTGCTGCTTCTGCAAGACATTAAGAGACTTAGGGAAAAAAAAAAAACAAAACAATTCTGGACATGATGAGATGCTCTTGGGTTTTCTGCAGCCCCTTATTTTTCTCCCACAAAGCTTGACAGCAAGCCCCAAGATGAGTCTTTATGGCTTTTAACTGGAGAATATCCAGCCCCTTCATGGCTGGGTCACCACATGGCCTACCTCCCACCAGCTGGGCCATGACCAGGTGTGTGAGGTCAGGCTGTGGAGCTGTGGTGGGTGGGTGCCAGAGGTGGGCTCCTGCCCCGGTGCAGCCCCCTGAGGAGAGCCACCATTTCCTCTCTACCCACCTGTCTGACAAGATGGTCTCCCAAGGGTGCTCAGAGCCAGCACCCTGCCCTGCCACTGACCTGTGCTATGTCTATCAAACCCGGTACTAAACATGAAACAATACAATTAAGCTGTCTCTTTTTTCCTTGCTTATTTTTCTTTTCATTTTTTCCCCTTCCATGACCATGCTGTAACTTTACTACCAGCTTCAGGTTTGCAGTCCTTCCTTCAGAGCTTGATGTGGCACTCCTTGCCCTGCCACCCGAGCGCTGAGGACAATGTCAGTGGATGGTGGCTCTCACTAAAAACATGACTGTAAAGTGTCTGGAAATGCTTATTGCTGAGCTGTGAGGTACAACTGTGGACAACCCCTCTACCAAAGTTTCTGTTAGAGCCATCTGTGGAGAGCCAGATATGTCTTCATTTGGGTGATTGCTGTTTATCTAAATGCTTTTTCTGATAGTATTAAATTCCCCTCAGGTTAATCAGTAAACATGCTTTGTGTCTTATTTAATACCCTCTGAAGCAGTGGGAGCAGGATAGGTGCTTCTTCCCTCTGCTCCCACAACCTGCCCGTGTGCCAGCCTTGAGGAGCCCTTGGGCAGGGGAGCGAGACAACCCTGTGGGGCTGGGGATGTGAGGCGGCTCCCCTGTGGCACTCAGAAGAAGGGAATACCTCCTGTGAGGGCATTGTTGGCATCATTGTGTGCCATGTGGAAGCTTTATAGGTGTAGTACCTCTTGGGAGCTTTGGCCCCGGAAAGGGAGACTGTGCTGGGGCAAAGAGCCACCATAGGGAGGAGCGTGTTGTGGAGGGAGCAAAGTGGTGCATGTTGAGTGCACGGGGATTTCTGCCTGTCACTGCATGGAGGGTTTCATGCTCCAGGGAGCAAAGGACAGCCTGTGGATTGTGAAGGACTCTTGGATGATCTTGTTCCCATGCCTAGCTTCGCCCCAACTTTCCTTTCCCTGAACAGCATATGGTGAACATCTTTTCTCCTTTTCCTTAGTGGTGCGTTGTGTGAGATTGGCTTTTTTTTAATTATTATTATTATTATTTTTGTCCTTTTTCTGGATTATAGTCTTCAATCACTTCTCTGTCTGACAGCAGCTCTGCATTTCTTGCCTGGGCTGGAGGTGGGGAGGTGGTGTAAGGAAGGATGAAGGCAATATTTTGTGGCATTTGGAGGGAAGGACTCTGCACTGCTGGCTTCTTCCTGGCCTGACACGGATCCATCATGATGGCGTAGTATTACCAGCAGAGACAGTGAAGGGTTTGTTTTAGTCACCTTGAATCCAGATGCAAGAAACCCCTCAGCATCTGGTCCACAGAAGATGAAAAGCAAAGGGCAGCATTTGGAGGTACAGTGGACTTGAGAAGGATGGTAGAAGAGTTAATGTGACAGGATCTTAAACTTATTTTTGTTTCCCAGTTCCCCATGTGAACTTGGGTACCATTTCCTAGGAACAAGCGTGTTTTTTTTTTAGGGTGTGTGATCTGAGAAGATCTGGGGAGCGTAGGCTGCCTCTGGCAGTCTGACTTAATGGTCTCGGTCCTTTAGAACTGCCTTTCTTATACCGGTTGTGTTTCAACCATGGCCCCCCCTCACCCTTCCTCCTCTCTCCCTTTCCCCCCAACCCTCTGGTGATGCACAGTCTGAGGAGGTCTATGTTCATTTTGTTTCCATCTTTGAATAGGGGACAAATCTGCCAAGTGCGGTGAGTTCACTGGATCATGAATTCCTGTTATTCTGGATTTCCCGTCTTTCTACCCCGCTGCCAGTGCCTTTCTTGTCTTAGTGGATTTATGAGACTGTGACTGATCTAGCAGAGGTTCAGTTTGGTGTAATCCAGCTGTGGCAAAAGGCCCACTAAAGAGGGCAGGGGGTGGGGGGGATTCAAGTTCCTGGGTTCAAGTATCTGAAGATGCCTGCTGAGTTTGGACCAGCTTTCTGCCATCCCCAACCTGTTTTTCTAACGATGGTAAACTTTTTGCACTTCAGTAACTATTGAATGTGACTTTCCTTTTCATGGCTCTTTCACAGGATGAAGATGAGACGCCATAAGCTCTTTCTGACTCTCTGCATGGCTGGTCTCTGCCTCATCTCCTTCTTGCACTTCCTCAAGGCCCTTTCCTATGTCACCTTCCCCAGGGAGCTGGCTTCGCTTAGTCCCAACCTCGTCTCCAGCTTCTTCTGGAACAATGCCCCCGTCACACCTCAGGTCAGCCCTGAGCCAGGGGGTGCAGAGTTCCTCCGCACACCCTTGTACTCTCACTCCCCCTTGCTCCAGCCCCTGTCTCCCAGCAGAGCCAGCGAAGAGCTGCACAAAGTCGAGTTCGTGCTGCCAGAAGACACAACAGAATACTTTGTCCGAACCAAAGCTGGTGGCGTTTGCTTTAAACCGGGCACCAAGGTGTTGGAGAAGCCACCCGTGGGAGGTCGGCCGGAGGAGCGAGTGGAGGGCGCGGCCTCGGGGCGGCCAGTTCGCAAGCCACTGAGCGCCAGCGCAGCCAAGCGGCGCAAGTGGGTGGAGTGTGTGTGCTTGCCGGGCTGGCACGGCCCCAGCTGCGGCGTCCCCACTGTGGTCCAGTACTCCAACCTGCCCACCAAGGACCGCCTCGTGCCACGGGAGATCCCCCGGCGGGTCATCAACGCTATCAACGTCAACCACGAGTTTGACCTGCTGGATGTCCGCTTCCACGAGCTGGGGGACGTGGTGGACGCTTTTGTGGTGTGCGAGTCAAACTTCACAGCCTATGGAGAGCCGCGGCCCCTCAAGTTCCGCGAGATGCTCCTCAATGGCTCCTTCGACTACATCCGCCACAAGGTGCTCTATGTCTTTCTGGACCACTTTCCCCCCGGCGGCCGCCAGGATGGCTGGATTGCTGACGACTACCTACGTACCTTTCTCACCCGGGATGGCGTCTCTCGCCTCCACAACCTGCGCCCGGACGACGTCTTCATCATTGATGATGCTGATGAGATCCCGGCCCGTGATGGCGTTCTCTTCCTCAAGCTCTATGATGGCTGGACAGAGCCCTTCGCCTTCCACATGCGCAAGTCACTCTATGGCTTCTTCTGGAAGCAGCCAGGCACCTTGGAGGTGGTCTCAGGCTGCACCATGGGGATGCTCCAGGCTGTCTATGCTACTGACGGGATACGTTTGCGACGCCGTGAGTACTACACCATGCCTGGTTTTCGGCAGTATGAGAACAGCACGGGACATATCCTGGTGCAGTGGTCGCTCGGCAGCCCCCTCCACTTTGCTGGCTGGCACTGCTCCTGGTGTTTCACCCCCGAGGGTATCTACTTCAAACTGGTGTCAGCCCAGAATGGGGACTTCCCCCGCTGGGGTGACTATGAGGATAAACGAGACCTCAATTATATCCGGGAGCTGATCCGGACTGGTGGCTGGTTTGATGGTACTACGCAGGAGTATCCCCCTGCTGACCCCAAGGAGCAGATGTACGCTCCCAAGTACCTGCTCAAGAACTACCAGCGGTTCCGCTACCTGTTGGAGAACCCCTACCAAAAAGCGGAGGGTGCTCGGTGAGGCCACGAGGCTCAGGCTCATGTGGGAAATCAGAACTTCACAACAGAGGGGAAAGAGTCAGGTGTTTTCGTCTGTTCCTTTTCTTTCTTTTGTTTCCTTTGTTTGTGGGCAGGGTGTGCCATTTCTCTGGGGTCTCTGCCCTGCCTACCTCCCTCTTCTTTTTCCCTTCATCCCAGGGTGATGCCTGGGAACCTGAATTCCTCAGTCACACAAAGGGAGGCCTGGGCAGGAGGAGGAGAGATGTTGGGGACCTGCTCTGATAGTATCATAAAGACTTATTGCATCTTCCGAACTCTCCTGCCACCTGGAGAGAATCTCAGCAGCCAGCTGGCAGATTTTCCTCCAGGAGAGGCTGGGAGGGTACCATGGGGAGAGTGGGCAGCTGTTCCCATCCACCCTCATCCTTTGTGGATTGGAGCAAGCACAGATGCAAGCCTGGGCTATTCAGTGAGCGTGTGAGTCAGAAGACGCAAACTGATGCGAGTGGCCATGTCTGATGTGTGTCACTAGCATTTTTTGGATGAGTGAATGTGCAGAAGCATCTCAATATGCTTTTTTGTTTTGTTGTATACCTCTGTATTTTGGGGAAGGGAAATCCTTTGCTTCTAAGGTGTCCTCCCCAAAATGCAGCCCCCTCCACAGGTTTAATGCATCTGTCCTGGGCTGTATGTTGTCCCAGTGCTCCACCAATCCTGCAGCAGGCAGATGGGAAGTAGAGGAGAAAGCCAATTTTTTTGTTGGTGTTGTTTTGTTTTGTTTTTTTCCCCTTACTCATTTTCCACCCCTGTCCCCATTGCCCCCATGATACTGCACTGGCTTGTCCCACAGAAGCTGAAGTGTTTTCCCCTGCAGTATGTGCTTCTGTTGGGGCTGGGATAAGCTGCAGGGCACTCAACCAGATGGTGGGAGTGTGTGTTTGCAAGTGCATGGTTTCCTATGTGCATGAGTGCTAACATGCATGGATTTGATGTGCACGTGGGCGTTTGTTACCAGTGTCGGGGGGAAGGGGGCATAGCTGGGTTTGGTTGTGTGTGCTTTTGGGAAATGGTGGGATCCAGAAGCTGCAGTCTCAGTCTTGGCATGGATGACTTCTTGAGGAAGTCATACAAGAGGACCATGGATAGCATTGGCTTTGCATAGCAGTGCTATACGTGTGGGACTGTTGCATGCCTCTCTGGCTGCTTCTGCAACCCCACAGGCTGTGCTGCTGCAGAGTTGCTGCTTACACGTGCTGGCTATTCCTACTTACCATGGGGTAGTAAAAGGGAGAAGATGAAGGACAAAGTTCCGAGTCACCAATGTCTGTTGTCAGGAAACAAAGCTGGTCAATGCACAGGATCCATCTGTCTGCTTGTAGGGTGTGAGTGAGCTCATGAAGAAACAGGCCATGGGCAGATTCTCCTGGGGCCAAGAGACTGTTTTTGGACCACCATGCGGTCCAGAGAGTACGTGCAGCCCACATCTGCAGCCTGGGCCATGCAGGCAAGACCATGCAGAGGGGAGAGGGTCGAGGAGGACACTAGTTGCAGCTGTTTGGGCTGGTGTCTGCTCAGTTTGCCAAGGATGGGTAGTGAGGATCTGGCCTGTTGTTGTATTGGATTGATTCGGTTCATTGAAGAGGCAGATTCATGTCTCCACCCTTCCATAGCGAATGGCTTGACAGGGTGCCCAGAGCCTGGGTTGCAGTGGGTAGAGGGTGAAAAACACGATGAACTTGCTCTCTTAGCCTTGCAGTGGAAAGACTGACTCATGTTCCAAGCAGAGATCATACGGAGGAGGAGGAAGAAGAAAACGTTGGCATAAAGAAGTGTGACCCTTCTGGCCAGCTGTTCTAAAGCAGGGGTGTTTCCTTTACCCTTAATTCCACCAGGGCTCTGTGTTCTTGTGTTGTCCGGCGTGTGCCACCCTTGTGCTTCATTCCTATCTACGACTCTCTTTTTCCCTCCTAATCCCTCTCTAGAGAAGGGGAAAATGTCAACAAAAGTAACTTGGTTGCCTAATAAGGCTGAGACTGGAACAGAATGAACGTCTTTTCTGATCAAATTGAGATGCAGTTCATCTTAGCTCCTTCTGCATCTTGTGTGCCATAATGCCTGCTTAAAAGAGCTGAAGGAACCTCTTTTCTTGTTATTGGGGTTTTTTTGGTCTTTTTAAATCACTGTTCTCACTTTTGTTGTGTCTTCCCCTCAGGCAGAAAGCCCATTTGGGAACTGGGTGGAGAAAGAAGCTTTTCTAGGCAGAATGCTCTTCCCCCAAAGTGAAGTTGTGGCTTTTCTAAGTCCAGACTTGTAGATGCAGCAGGAGAGACTCTTGTCACAGTCCTGGTGCCAAGTGACTGTGTGGAGGTCTTGAGTGCAGAATATAGAGAAATAGAGACCCAACTGAGAAAGAAGGAGCCTGTGTTGAGCAAGATAAAAGCTGTACCACTGAGGCTGTAGCACAAGAGGAATGTGCTTTCCTCAGGGACAGCAGGAGGAGAGCAGGTGTGTTACCTTGTGGGATTCAGCAGCTAAAAAGTATAGCAGGAAGAAGCAATTTCTCATTTTTACTCACAGGAGGGAGCCTAAGATCTACTCTTGAACCTTTGGCTTTGCCTTGTCTCAGTGATGGTAGCACAAGGCCAGTGCCAGACTTTGCTGGAGATAGAAGAGAAAGACAAGTCAGTCTTTGCACGGGTGCTTTGGCATCACTGGAACCCTGTGAAACAGGGGCTGAAGGGCCTGTGTGCTGGGACTGTGCCTCATTATCTTCCACAGTAGGAGCAGCTTCTCTTCTAATACCAGCCCTTCTCATGCATGGCCATCCTTGGGGATTTTTAGTGCACTGCAAGTCATGTTTTCAGTTTTGAGATATGGCCCTTGTCTCTTGGGAGTTTCAGATAAGTCTACAGCTGCAGTATCTGCAATTCCTATTCCTGAAGTACAGCCTGTTGTTTTCTCCATTATTTGCTCCATCATTCCCCTCTTCTTCCTCTGATTTGTCTCTCCCTTCTACCCCCTTGGGCTGGAGGAGAAGGTCCTACTGGAATAGCAACGCTGAGGTTCTTCTGTAGGACTCTGGCCCTGCCTGCCTTCTGGACTTACTTCCTTACTCTTAGGAAATTAAATTTAAACCAGACTTCTGTTGTGGTGGAAGGAAGGGGCTTTACAGATGAAATGCATTCTTTTTTGTTTCTCTTTCTCAAGAATTGTTTAAACATTTTTTTGATTTAAGGCCAAACCAGTCAATGTTTCTGTCTAATTTGTCTGGCTAGCCCTGTGTTTATTATCCTTAGGGAGCTAGAATGCTTGTCATTAAAAATCTTCCTTCTTGTCCCTGGAGGAACAGACACCAGCAAGCTGACTTTTGCACAGTAATTTTCCAAGGTAGTGGCTTGCCCTCTGTTCAGCCTTGCCTGTACTGCTGTGGTAGGACCTCTGCAACCAGTGCATGGAGGGGACAGCCATCCCGCAGACAACCACCACAAGAGGGAACCCAAAAGCACATGGGTGTGTGAGATGGGAGAAAGGCAAAGCCAGAGGCAGGTTTTTTCTATTAGATCCTCACTTCCCAGTGCTGAACTCTGAGGTGAGTATTGAGACTCCTTCATCTTGTCTGAACCAGGTACTGAGATTTGAGAAGAACCAATAACCCTGTCCTGCCTCTGGAGGAGCTGGGATAAAATTATCAGAGCCTGATGTCTGTGGGTTGTTGCAGCCATGAGCAGTGAAGCCTGCTGTCTCTCTGGGAGCAAACTCTGGTGGAAGGAGGGGATGCGTTGCCAGCCTTTCCCTGCAGCCCTCTTCAGCCTTGTGCTTTTTCTCTCCCAAAATGTTTCTACCTTCAGATTGGTGCAAAGGAAGGCCAGGTAGTAGGTGAAGTAGTGGGTGGCTTTGCCTTCTTTCTGTCTGCCTGTCTTCTGTTGTCTTTCTTACTGCTTCCCACCTGAAAAAGGGATTGTGTGCCCCATGCATGGCTTTAGTCTGGAGAACCCATCTTCCTCCTGTGCCCTGAGTGAGGGGAAGGATGTGGGCTTTGGTGCACCTGCAGCAGCTGAGCTTGCTAAAGCAGAGGGAGTAGGGCAGGTTAGACATCTTTGCCCCTTTGCATGTAATGCCATGCCCAAGTGACAGACAGAAAAGAAAGGGTGATTTTGTGCCTGTGTGGTTGGTATGAAGGATGACACGCTCAAGCCCACTCTTGCTGTTGCTTTCTCTGATCCCCGTGTCCTGCTGAGGTGTTTGCTGTTGTGCTGCTCAGGCCAGCCTGTTCTTTGTGTCTCTGTGACAGGTGAACAAGGAAACTTTGTGGCCTCCAGGTAACATGAGTTGTGATGGAGGGAGGGTATTCATTCCCCTTCACCCACCTTGGTGTGTCCTTATGGGCTGGTAGTGTCTTTTCCCCTCTTCAGTATCCCTCAGGCTCTCTCCCTGTCTCCCAGCTCCTGCCAGCAATCTCCATGGCTGCTATGCCTCTGCACTGTGAAGACACATGTCCAGGGTCACTCCTGGTTCAGTTAGCGAACACTGGTGGTGAAGAGGGAAGGGGTGACTCGTTCTGACTTCACTGGTCTCTAATCTTGGTGAGAAAGGAGGGAAGTGAGTGGGAGAATGGATCCTGTATCCCTCTGTTATTGTGTTCTCCCTACCCTCCCCAAACCCCTCCTTTCTGATTTCTGAGACATTGGACAAACTCACTCATGTTATGGAAAGAGAAGGGGAGCTGGAGGGTAAGGGGGTGACAGGAGAAGCTCAGATCCAGCACCAAGAAAGAAGAGCTGTTTCTAATGCAATACACTGTCATTTTAAAGCTTTGGGGACTACATATATTGGATTAAGAAGGGATCTGAAATACTCTGAGACTAAGAATTCGAACCACTGGTTTTTCCTTCCTGTGAGGATGATGATGATGCAGTATCATCCTGGAGGTGGTCCAGCAGCACTTCCAAGCCTGGGGTCCACCTGGACCTACTGGTGGTGTTGCCTCTGGAGTGGCTCCAGAACACCCTGCTTTGGAAAAAGAATGCGTGGACTTGCCAAAAAAAAAAAAAAAAAAAAAAAAAAAAAAAAAAAAAAAAAAAAAAAAAAAAAAAAAAAAAAAAAAAAAAAAAAAAAAAAAAAAAAAAAAAAAAAAAAAAAAAGAACAAAAACAGAACAAAAAGAAAAGAAAAAATAAGAGCATCTGCAAATCTCCTTTCCACTCTGTAATTTATAAACAGCAAGTAATAATGAACTTTTTGTAAGGATAAATCAAATGTACATTCTGAAATCATTTTCTCTGTAAATGGTTGGATTTCATTTCACCCTTAAAGGGATGCTTAAAAGGAGGAGATAATAATAAAAATAAAAAAATTTACAAAGTATGAAAGGATGTGTGTGACACCTTTTATTTCTGATGGCCTCGTGGAGGGGCTGCTGGAAAATGGAGTGAGGGAGCCTCCCAGTCTTGGCAGGACACTGTTCCCAAGAATGGAGATTGAGGGGGAGCCCAGCTGGTCTGGGGACTGTTTGCTGATTTTGTGGACCGGTTCAGACCTAATCTTCTGCATGTTAAGTGAGTATAAACATATGAAGGCATAAGAGTGAGGAAAAAGGGCTGCTAAGTGGCTCTCAGAAGAGCTGGTGGATGGGGGAACTATTGCCACCTGCTCTTGAAATGGAATTTTGACACCATCTTAGCTCCCTTGGATGCATCCATTTTTCCAAGTAAAGCACTGGAAATCCTGAAGCCCCAAATTAAACCTCCCCATTGCAGAAATGCCTCTCTGGCCCACGACCTCCTTGTTTTAGTTTATTTTTAAACCTGTCTAACGTAGTTTTGGCTGTTCCCATTACTTGGTATCAAAGCCTAGTCCTGCTCTGAATCCTTCTAAACATCTGGCTTCTACAGTGCCTTTGGCAAGGGCCTTTTGTAAGCTCATGTTCCGTCTACTGCTGTTTCATTTCTTACCTTTTTAAGTGTCTTGGACTTCAGGTTCTAAGACAGTGACTGTAAACATCATAGGTTAGTTTCCTCATAAACATCAGCCTCCAGTGCATTCCCCTCTTCTTTCTGCCTTCCATTTCAGCCTAATGTTTTCAATTCTCCTCTTGTGGAAGGGTCTCTTATCAAACTAGAGGCTTTTGCTGAAAGGGCCCAAAATAAACATGCCACCCAAAATTAACAAAATTTTCTATTAAGAATTTTTAGCATTTGCAGCAATCGCTGTATTTTTGTGCCTGAACAGGGGATAATCTAAAAATATATAATGGCCAGTGTGCCTGAAATTTCAATTTTTCAAGAGGGAAAGCATAAGTATAGAAGCTTAGACCAATATCAGTTTAGTGAGGCAGTTTAAGAAATGAGACTTGACTAGGTCAAAGGTTCTCCCGCGTTATTTTTATTGCCTCCAACACAGAATTTTCACTGACATTTATATTATTTTAAGAAGTAACCTAAATGGCATTTCTTTAATTTCTTGCAAGGTTTTAAAAGAAGGCATTGACTGAACCCAGGACGTTTTTCCTCAGAAAGCACAAGCTTCTGCTGCAGGAGCTTGAAGTCAGTCTTTGAGAGAGGGGCAAGCAGTCTGCTGTGGAGACCCTCATTTGCAGGAGCAGTGCTGACGGTCAGCCAAGTGGACACAAGCCCTATATACCATCTCTCAGAGGGTCCTTTAACATACCAAAAGAGATCTTGATGCATCCTAGATACGGATATGGAACCTTAAGTGCGAGACTGAACCAGGAGCGCACAAACCATCCAACGCTACGTAAATCCTGGGGGTTTTGCAGAATTTTGGTGCCCCAACAGATGTCAGATGGGGCGATGAATCATGAAGGAGCTCTGGCGTGACCTGCCTTGGGAAAAGGTCGTTTCCCTGAAGCTCTTGCTGTTGTTCAGAGGTTTGTGGTGCTCATCATGGGGATCGTGTGACCCTGCGTGATGGGGACTGAGGCTGTGGCGGACTCTCCATCCCTGGCTCCTGGAGGGTCTGGCACCAGCTGATTCAGAATCGATGCCTTCAGCAGGTTAGCTGGCAAGGGAACCGACATGCTGTTTCCAAACACCAGGGTGCTTGGAAAAAAAGGGACTTCAATATAAACTTACCCTTTCAGAAAGCTGGAAAGGAGATACCAGACCCTGGCTTGCTGGTTGTTTGCTTTTGTTGCTCGGAGACATTTGTTCCCTGTGTAAGGATACATTTTAATATGCTGTTTAGTAGGGACAGTTAATTTTTAATTATTAGTCCAATTTTATATTATGTTTTTAAGTCTCGCTGCTTTAGTGGCTCAGCTGGGGGAGCAGTGAGGTCTCAGCTGGCTGGCAGGCAGCCCGTGGAGCAGCCAGGGAGAGTCATCCCAGCCCCAGAGAGCGTCACCAGCAAATGGCTTCATGCTCACATGCCCGCAGCTGCAGGCACTGGCTGCCCTGCTTTCCAGAGCGCTGTGACAGAGGGGATTTGGCCACAGCCATGGTAGAAGGGAGGCATGTTCTTCCTCCCTGGCAGGGGCACTTCTTCTTGTGGCTCACAGACACCGTGTTAAACTTCCATCTGGGAGTGAGCCTCGCAGGGCTTTGCTCTGTCACTGCAAAACAACCTCAGAGGAGCTGTGCAAAACTGTCCCATCTGGAGAAGGATCTCTGGGTCACTGAAATGAGAGACTGACATAAGGAATATAATCCGTGGACGCTAGGGAGAGAAGCCTGGCTTGGGGCCAGGCTGCTGCAAGCTCTGCCTTGGTAGCTGCAGCAGGGACACAAGCACATCAGCAAAAGGGTAGAGGATCAGCCCACTTCAGCTAATATTTGGGATGTTACTGTAAGCATCTCTGAGATCCCCAAACACAAACTTTTTCTTGGAACTAAGGAGAATCTGGCAATCCCACATTTCCAGCATTTCTGGGTGTGCTTATTTTTTTTAAGCAAAGTGAGAAGTGAAAATAGTCCTTACTGTCTTTTGAAATATACTATAGCTATGTAAGAATGCAAATCTTTCAAGGCCATATCTCTCCTCACCCTGCCAAATGAAACACAATATAAAACTCCATTGTTTTACTCTTATGTTTCCTGTGCCTTAAGGCTTGAACCATGGATCCTCTTGGCTGAGGTCCATCCCAGAAACGATTTAATTTGGGAACATGCTTCACCTTTCTAAAAATAAGGAAAACTGAGAAGAAGAGCAAATAAGCTGTGTTGAATAAAGATCTAAAATGACTTCTCCAGGATCTCAAATTAAAGAAAATATGTTACCCAGGGAATGTATAAAATCAAATAATATAAGCCTGCCTCTATGCAGCAAACTCTTTCGTGGCATTTTAGCCCTGTTTTATAGTCTGGACCTTTTCCAAAGAGAGAGCAACAAATCATCAGTCATATCTTTCTTTTTTTTCCCCTCAGACACTTACTAAGAACCAGGCGCACACACAAAAATAAAAGAATGTAGAAAACATCTACCCACTTCTGTTTGCTTCGCAGTGTTTTTAAAGCATTTGACTCAAACTGTTACCCAAAAGTGAAACGTCAGAGTCCTGCAAAACCAACCAGGCAGATTTTCCAAAATGGGGCAGAAATAAATCAGAGGACCCGTGACTTAATGAGACAAGATGTGCAATAGGTGCCTTTACCTGGAAAAAGAAGAGAAGCAGCAGGATAAGCTGTGCCCTTCTCAGGTTGTAGGTCTGTACATAGTGGGGGTAAAGCTCAGTGGCAGAGCATTTGACTGCAGATCAAGAGGTCCCCCGTTCAAATCCAGGTGCCCCCTTTGCTAGCTGAGATTAGCTCAGCTGGTTAGAGTGAGGTGCCAATAACACCAAGGTCATGTGTTCAATGCCTGTACAGGCCATTCCCTTAAGAGTTGGATGCAGATCCCTTCCAACTCAGACTAATCTGTGAAACGGGACCAAACCCCACATGACACTGGGAGTCCAGATAACCCCTTACACAAACCAAAGTCCCATGTTCATACTGGGAGAACCTCACTGCAGCATGTGGAGGAGCATAAGAAAGCCTGAGGTGGTACCACCAGCTGCAAGCCCTCTGATCTCTGCGGACACACTGCAGAAGGCCCATGAGACTGTCAGAGGGATGCAGAATTGCAAGGATAATAGCACTCACAAAAGCAGGGTCTCTAAATGGCTCTTTAAATCTCCTGCAACATGCAGCTGGTGCAAAGTGAAAAATGGAGTTGGGATTTTATTAGTCAGGGTAAGGAGAAAAATCCCCAACAAACCCAGCCACGGGAAAATTTGGCTCAAGAAACGCGAGTTGTGCTGAGAATGAGGGTGGGCACAGACCAGTAGTAAAAATACTACAGCAGCAATTTCAATTTGTTAGGTAATAATACTGAGCCTCCTCAGTGACTCTGTGCAGCCCCTTGCAGGGGCAGCAGCTCTGCATCTCACAGACTACTCGCTGCTGGCAGTGTTTGAGCACCTTGGGCTGCAGGGCTGGAATCTGGGGAACTGAAAAGACCCACTTCAGCTGCAGAAGGCTGGGACTTCTCCCTTCTTCACTCTGTCTAAAACATACCCTGAGCATGGCTCCCCAGGGTGGATAGTTATCGTCTGTACTAAACTCTAGGTCTCGGCTGTAAATCAGGAATGCTTCTTGAAAGGTGGCTGCGTACCAGCGGTCTCTCCTCCCTCACCATCCATCTTCCTTTCCACATGCACTCAGCATCAAAGCTGCTGGGGGTTCAGGGAATGAAGCCATGCGGCCACCCTTGGCCCTCTGCCCCTCCTGGCTTGTTGCAGCTGGAGAGCAGGAGACCAAATGCCATTAATCCTTGCGATTTCTCGAGAAAAGTGGAGAAATAGGGCTGCAATGAAAGAGAAAACTGCTGAAGAGGGTGAGACTGCCAAAAGGCCTCCTGCAAGGTCCATTTACTAAAAGATATTAAGGATATTAAGCCCAAGCTCAGATGGCATTGGTGGGTCACTACCCATCTTCCCTCTTGCATTTTAGAACTGTTTTTTGTCTCCTCTAGGAGGCCAGCCTTCTATTTCCAAGCACAATTTGTTTTCCGTCCCTACAGAGCCTCTCCAAGATGCCATTTGCATCTCTGAGGGTCACATTCACCTCCCTCCTGTCTCCCTGACTGATAATGGTCCTGCCCTTGCAAAAAGGGTGATGGGAAACCCTGAGCATAGCACTTGACTCCCAGAAGCAGAGGCTGCAAGCCAGGCTCAGAGCCAGCCATTTGCTGCTTTTGGTGGCCATTAAAGCCTGTGGCAGTGGCTGCTTGAGTGGCAGGACTGGCTGCAATCATGAGAAAACTGTCAGAGGAATAGTAACTCTGGAGACTCCCAAGGAGGCGAGGTCTGGGGGAATGTCTCAGCCTTATCCCAGGTACCAGCATGGGTTATTGTGCCCTGTCACACATGCTGCCTTTGATATTTCACAAACTCACTCAGTCATTTGGAGAAACAAAGGTGGTTACTGTTCTCCAGGAGCACAGCTGAGGTGTGCTCCCCCCTCTCTGCTTGCACCTTGCCCCCGCGGGGCAAGTAAATTCCCTTTCTTACAGTGACACAGCCTGGAATCAGAGAGGGAACCCCATTCCCAGTGGGTCCATGGGCAAAAAAGCCACCAGGCAACAGGGTTCTGAAGGCAATGGGGCGCTAGGGCCAGTATCCCATCAGGGCAGCACAAGTTTTGGGGGTGCTGGGTGTGTCCCCACTGGCGCAGCTGCATGTCAGCAGAAGAGCTGACTGGGTTGGGAAACACTGGAGAGAGTGGGGATGTTGCTTCATTGTCTCAAGGCATAGTTCAAGCTTACAACACCCACAGTGTCACCAGAGGTCTGGCGCTCTGACAGCAGCTGGGATGGCGATGGTCATGTGCTGCTCTGCTGGTGCACTCACCCTCCTCCATGCAAGGCAGAAGGTTGAACACTCATTCAGTGTAGGCTTGGGGAGTCCACATCAGGCAGTGGGCACAGAGAGTGACCTCTGTGGAGGGGCTGGGGTAGTTTTGTGTGGGTGGAGTTCACAACATGCACATACAACTGCTGGCAAGGGGCCCAGGAGCTGGCAGCCAGCCTGAGGGGGAAAAGAATGGAGAGAAGCACCAAAATAAGCACAAGCCAAGGGGGCCAGGCTGTGGAGGGGGCACTTGTGGAGGCCCACAGTCCTTGGCTGCAGGGCAGCAAGGAAGGGAGCAAGGAAAGTCCATCATTGAGCAGCCTGATCCAACAGATCCCATTTGTCATACATCAGGGGGTTGCCACGTGGAGCTGCTCCAGTTTTGATCCATACTTGAGAGTTTTGGAGACTGGGCTCCTCAGCACACCTGCCCAGAGGTGACAGAGCCCTGTTGTGCTGAGTGAAGTATTTCTGTGGATTAATGACCCAGGGAGGAAGCAGGAAGCCGGGAGGAAATATGAATGCTGCCTCTGAGGTCCTGGAATGCCCAGTATATGAACTGATGATCTGGAAAAGAGGGTGAGCATTATACCAAACATTTTTGAAGAATGACTCAAAACTATTGACCCTTGAGGAGATCAGAAGGGACTGCGTAAAATGCAAGTGTAGCAAATTGGCAACACCACACATTTGCCAACGTTTAACTGGGCACGTGCGAAGTCAGAAAACAAATTGGGTATAAGAATTACAAAGCTCCAGGTGTTCTCTAGCAACTCAAGAAAGACTCTGGATGCCACACAAACCCTGATTCTGTGAGTAGCTGCAGGTCAAAAAAAAAAAAAAAATAAAAAAAACCACCATAAAATATTAGCATGCAGAAGGAAGAAGGGGAGAATAATATGGAAAATATGATAATGCTATTATGTAAATCACTAGCGCGGCCTCTCTGGGAATACTGTCTGCAGTTCAAGTGAGCCTTTCTCAGAAAGGGCTGATGAGGGGCATGGCAGATTCGCTCACAGAGAGAGAGAGAGAGAGATCAAAACGACTGGGGTTGTTCATCTCGGAAAGGAAACGAGCAAGAGGAGATCGGCACAGAGGGAGCCAGCCCAGAGCTTCTGTTTTTTTAATTCCTGCCCAGTTCCATCACTATCTGGTGCCGCCGAGAAGTGGGGATTTGCACCCAGACAAAGGGGGGAAAAGGCGCCGATGCCGCCCGCCCTCCATTCCCTCCCCACCGCCAGAGGGAGGCAGCGCCGCGCGGCACGGGCGGCCCGGCCCCCGGCGGGGCTCGGGCTGCGATTGGCGCTGCGCGGGGCCGCGGCCCCGGGAAGCGGAAGGCCTTGCGGCGGCGCCGCCGTTCGTTAGAGGGGAGGCCTCGGCCCTTCCCGGGGCCCGGCACGGAGCCGGGAAGCGGCGCCGGGGGAAGGGAAGAGCTGACTGGGATTCTTCCCCCCTGCTCGGTCCCCTCCGCCGCAGGTCGCTCGCCCGCCCGCGCCGCACGGTTGCCCCGATGGCCGCGTGGTCCCGCGGGGCGGTGCTGGCGCTCTACCGGGCCCTGCTGCGCCGCGGCCGCGCCCTGCGCTACACCGACCGCGACTTCTACCTGGCCGCCGTCCGCCGGGAGTTCCGCCGAAACCAGGGGCTGCGGCGCCCGGAGGACAAGGAGAGGCAGCTGGAGAAGGGGCAGGCGTTCCTGCGGAGCGGGCTCGGCGGCCTGGTTTAGAGATTCCCCGTAGCAGCTCCCACTGACCCCCCACCCCCCCCCGCTTACTTCCCCCGCTTCCTTTCAAAACAACCTCGCCAAGCAGAAGAGATGCTTAACGTTCGCTGCACGCTGCTGTCCTGAAGAGGTCTGGAAGGTGCTTCCACGGGTGCACCAGGAGGGCTCTCCTGTTCTTTTCACAAATGCATTAGGTCACAGGTAGGTCATTTACAATGGTGTCACTGTGTTCTTCATGTGCTGTTGTTACAGCGAGCTTTGTGGAGGTGCGTTATCTTTTCTGCCTGGGGATCACGAGTGACTGTATTCCTGGTTCATCCAGGCAGGAACATTCCTCCTGAGACTGTAGCTTGGATTTAGGAAAGGGGCAGTTTTAAACCAGCCAAGTCAGGCAAGCAGGCAGGCTGAGAACCTTTGAAACTGACTCAGACCTCAAGTCATGTTGGAAGAGTTTCCTAGTGTTTTCATGTAGGTTCACTGGGAATCCACCTACAGGTGCAGTAGTGCCCAGGTGGGTTTTACAGAATCAGTTAAGCTGGGAAAGACCTCTGAGACGATCATCAAGTCCAACCCGTGCCTGCACACCACTACATCAACTAGACCATGGCACTCAGTGCCACATCCAGTCCTTCCTTAAACACCTCCAGGGATGGTGAGTCCGCCGCCTCCCTGGGCAGCCCATTCCATATGTCTGATCACCCTTCCTGATCACTCAGAAATTTATCATGATGTCCAGCCTGAACCTTCCTTGCTGCAGCTTGAGGCTGTGTTGGCCAGAGAGACTCCTTAAATTTCAATCTCAAGGTTAGGTGAAAGGCGATTCAAAGAACACAAAGGTACACGTGTAAGAAATTACTATTGTTAATATTACACATTACTTGTCTGAGAGTCAAACCCACCAACCTTAATGGCAGTAATAAATGTCCAGTGAAAGCAAGGGAGTTGTTCCCTTTATGGTGCGTTATGGTCTCTGCTGTTGTTTCTTGGGTGTTTTTGAAGTATCTGGGATCGGCCATTGTCCAGAAATTAATCTGAGACCACCTGTCATCTCTTGGGAAGATTCTTATTTGTGACAGACAAGCAGGTGACCATCCCTGTATCTCCCTGTCTGTGGGCAAAATTTCACTCAGAAAATTAGAAAACAAATTGGCCATGTTTTGGTTGAGAAGCCCAAACTAGAAGGAAAATATCTGAATGGTCATAGAGTGCTGCATAATATACAGGATTTTAGTACAGAATATTGAAAAAGTAAGCCCTACTTTCTTTTATTAAACCTGCTTCAGTGATTAGAAACCCCAGATCAAATTTGGATGTTTTCCTTAGGTAACGAATGTTGCTGGAAGCAAAGAAGTGCTGTCATTGCCGAACTTGGTCACTACTGTCCTGGCGTGGCTGGGAACAAGCAGCTCCTTGGGGGAACATAATTAAAGAGGGTGCGGGTTTAGGTGGTCCCTTCCCGTGGCTCTGTGCGGAGACCCTAAGAGCCGTGGGTCTGAGGTGGGGGAGACAGGAGTGAACCGTCAGGGTTGCGTGTTTTGACCTCTCTGTTTAACGTTCCTGCTCCCTGCAGGTAAGATGGCAGGCGCTGGGCAGCGCAAAGGGAAGAAGGATGACAACGGGATCGGCACGGCCATCGACTTCGTGCTGTCCAACGCCCGGCTGGTGCTGGGCGTGGGCGGAGCAGCCATGCTGGGCATCGCCACGCTGGCTGTCAAGCGGGTGAGTGGGCAGGGCAGGGCAGCACGCTGGGGACGGAGCACGGGGCACTGCAAGGAAGGAGTGGGGAATGCAAAGACATGGTACTGGGTAAAGTGCAAGCGTTGGGCCCTTAGGAACTCAAAACTATTCCTGGTAATGTTGGTTTAGATGTACGACCGGGCAATCAGTGCTCCCAGCAGCCCTACTCGCTTGAGCCAGTCGGGAAAGAGAAGCTGGGAAGAGCCAAACTGGCTGGGCTCCTCCTCACGCTTGCTGGCCCAGGACATGAAGACCAGCCTCAGCCGCTCCCTGCAGACTCTTCCCACTGATCCTTCAGCTGCTGACGCAGGTAAGGAGCACAGTCACACTCCTGTGGTACAGAACCATCCAGGCCCATAAATCCCATATTTGTTTAAAGGAATGCAGGAAAGAAAATACTCTTGTCTGTCCCAGGATTTTGACACTTTTCTTTTAAGCAGCTCCTCTGGTAACTTCAAGAATCAGAAGTCATGTTAGGAACTAGTGAATAATAATCATCTATTTGCATTCTTCATTTCTCTCGTGACTTTGTGTTGTCAAGCTTCGCTCTCTCTCTCTGGTTTTTAATTTTTCAGTCTGAATACTTTTCTGTGCAACCTTTCCTGATAAAAAAACATTCCATTCCTTTCAAGCTCTTTGTTGCCTTTCTTTGGGCTATTCCAGTTTGTTTGTTTCTTTTTAAGGGGGAAGTATTCCCATATGAATGTACTAGCAATTTATAAAAGCATTTCCTATATTATTTCTACCATTTTCCAAATAATTTTTGTAATAGCAGTTCCCTGTTTACTGCTGCTCATCACTGAGTTGGTCTTCATCAGGCTATGGAAAGTGTCCTGCAGTCTTCTTTCTGGGTGGGATAATAATAAATTTAGAGTCCAGTGGTGTTTGTTATATATTTAGTTGTTTTTTCTCAACAGTTTTACTTTCTATCCCTGGTCACTTCAAGAGATTTACACTTGAAGATTTAAACTAAAAATCAGAATCTAGCTTTTAGCTTAATTTTCAGATTCTCTGTGAGCAAGTCAGCTTCGGGACAGCAACAGATTTTCTGCTGAGGAAACATTAAATAATTGTTAAATGAGGCCTAGAAAATTTGATTGGAGTCCCCAAAGATAAGCATTGAAAAATAAAAACATTGATGGTGATGTCTTGCATTCTTAAATTAAAAGTAAAGTAAAATCCCTCACGGAAAAATAATTTTTTTCATGAACAGGCAATGAAATCCATTTCCCTGTGGTTTTGTGGGCTATTTCCTTTTCACAGGAAAGCTCAGATCTGTCCAAAAGAACCCAGTGGGACAAGAGGCAGCAGCTGCTGAGGTTGGGCAAGATGGATCTGTGTTCAGCTTGGTCAACATTCTACATATGTTGTGTGGCCAAACACCCATTGCCAAATGAGTCTGCAACAGCTGGTTGTCTTAGTGGGGCCACTGACTTGGGGGTTTTCTTCTGCAGCCTTTAATTACCACATCCCTTCCAAAAACCTCTTAGATCTGCAACTCCTCCTTAACTCTCGTGGTTAACTTCCAAAATTCTTGATCTGTACTAAGAGAAATCTACAAGACAGATGGGGAAGTCTTATTTCTCTGGGAAACTACTCAGAAGAAAAGGGTCTTAGAGCCTCTATGCAGGTCAGACGTTGCTTAATAACGCAGATGGCAGCGTAAAGCCTTGTGTAGCTGTACTCTGCCTCAGAGTGGGCTCTTGGCTCTTCAGCCAGTGAAGGTTTGAGGGAGATTTTCACTGGAGCTATGATTTCCTGAGCTAGGATGGCTCTAAGATCTGTCAGCTCATCATCCTGATAACTGCTGATCAGACTTCCAACAAATATTTAATTTCCAGGTGGCATGATCTTCTCTGATCTGTTACCCTGTCAGGACTGGCTTTTGCAGGTAATTTGTAATAGTCTCTTACAGAGTTAAAAACTCATTGAGATCGTGATGGTTGTTCAGGAGTGTTTTGTCCACTGGTCTGGCATCATATTAAAAGCTTCTGAACTGGTAGCAGCACTGAATTTCTGATGAAATTGAGCTGAGATACTGCCCACATGGCCATTAAAATTACTTCCTTGTACACGATATTAGTCTTATTCTGGTTAAATTCCAAATCTGGTAATTTGTTTTATCTGTTTTGATGCTTGTAGTACTAGCTTTTGATGTTTCTCAGCACCTCCCTTTTGACTGGTACCTGTGTAAAGCATGCAAAATGTCTTCTGAGAGCTTTTTGAGGCCTAGGAGGCTTCACTTCCACACTGCAGATTTCCCTCTGCGGATTGCTTCACGGTGAAATACTGCAGATGATCAACAGTTTTCCTTCTGTCTTGCAGACTTCTTTCAACCTACAAAGCCCAAGCCATCTGCCAGGAGGAGTCAAGTGGAGCTGAAAAAGGCCCGCCTTCGTCTGTCCCTGCAAGAAAAGCTCTTCGCCTATTACCGGAGAAAGGTGGCTATCCCAGCGGATGAGCAAGCCCGGGCCAAGCAGGCAGCCGTGGATATCTGTGCGGAGCTCCGCAGCTTCCTCCGTGCCAAGCTGCCGGACATGCCTCTGCGGGACATGTACCTCAGTGGCAGTCTCTACGATGACCTCCAGGTAATTCCTGGGCCCTGTGCTGGGTCCTTATTCAGAAGGCTGACTAAGCAGGAGCGTTTCAGGCTTCCCAGCTGGCAGTGCTGGCTCAGCGTAGCATTTCTCAGTAATAAGGCCCCAGAATAAGGTCGCCTTTCCCGCTGTGGAGCCGGGCGTTGATTTCTGCGGTGCTGTTTGAACCAGCATGACCAGGCTGCTCTGGTGTTGTCTGCTAAGCCTTTGCTCTTTGCTGGTTTTGCTGGTTTTTTTTTCACCACTTCTTTCCTTCTGCCTATCCTTTTAGCTGTGTTTTTCTTGCTGTTTCTCTGGTAGACCTCTGTTTTCTCTCTGTCCCTTCTGTATCTGTCCAAATACATGATATTCCCTTAGAACTCCTGTGTTATCATGTAGTTCTTCCCTACTCTTTTTTTTTTTTTTTTTAATGCATGACAGACTGTATTGGCCAGCAGTCCCTGCTGCAATGTCTCCCTGATGGCAAGATGCCCATAGCTATAGTGAGTGATTTAGAGGCACACTTCTTTGTATGAGTCAGAGCTCTGGAATGGAGTGTCAAGTGGCCAGTGAAACTTAAATCTGGGATCTTAATCACATTGGTGAAAAGGGATCTTTAATGACCTTTTTCCGAACAATGTGGCACACCAGGTGAGGGCAGTATACCTAGTTGTATCATGGCATCATTAAACCATGGCAACCTAAGCTTGTCTAGAAACTTAATACTTAATGCCTTGTGTTTTAAATTGTCATGTAGCGTTGCTGTGCCCTAGGCCAGCTGCATCTCACATCTAAGGAGCTGACTTAGGCAGCATATGAGGCAAAATGATTCATCTTAATGCAGTCCAAGTCAGGTCTTTAAATAGTACATACCACGTAAGCACTAGCTTGGGTTGTATTATTATATTATCCCACTGATAGTCCAAAATAGTCCTTCAGAATGCCTTTTAACAAAGGGAGGATGTGAATCCCACACAGAGAGGAGAATGAGACAGCTGAATCCTTATTCCATGTTCTTTCAGACAGAAGGCTAAACACGGTGTATAAAATGAGTGTGGCAAGAGAAAGCTTGTTCTTACCAACTTTTCTCTCTTGTGAAAGGTAGTGACAGCTGACCACATCCAGCTCATCGTGCCTCTGATGCTGGAGCAGAACCTGTGGTCGTGTATCCCTGGGGAGGACACTATCATGAACATTCCTGGCTTCTACTTGGTGCGTCGAGAAAACCCAGAGTACTTTCCCCGTGGGAGCAGCTACTGGGACCGCTGTGTGGTGGGAGGTTACCTTTCCCCCAAAACTGTAGCAGACACCTTTGAGAAAGTTGTAGCTGGCTCCATCAACTGGCCGGCAATTGGGAGTCTCTTGGACTATGTGATCCGTCCAGCAGCTCCCCCAGCAGATTTGACACTGGAAGTTCAATATGATCCAGATCGTCATCTTTTTATTGACTTTCTACCATCCCTGACGCTGGGTGACATCGTCCTTGTTGCCAAACCTCATCGATTGGCCCAGAATGACAATTTGTGGCGACTGAGCCTGCGGCCAGCAGAAACGGCTCGCCTCCGGGCCCTGGACCAAGGGGATTCTGGCTGCCGTTGCTTGTGCCTGAAGATCTTCAAAGCAGTATGCAAGTTAAACCCAGCTCTGGGTCACCTCACTGCCAGCCAGCTCACCAATGTCATCCTGCACCTATCCCAGGAGGAGTCTGACTGGTCCCAGGACATGCTGGCTGATCGCTTCTTGCAGGCACTGAAGGGGTTGATCCGCTACTTGGAGGCAGGTGTCCTCCCCAGTGCTCTGAACCCCAAGGTGAACTTGTTTTCAGAGCTCACCCCTGAAGAAGTGGATGAGTTGGGCTACACCCTCTACAGCTCTCTGTCAGAGCCAGAGGTCTTGCTGCAGACGTAATGGGGCCTTACCTAGGGAAGTGTTGATAGGGTTTAGCCAATGCAGACTTTGATTACTGCAAATTATGTCTCCTCCACTTCTCCCTATCTTCCTCTCTCTCCACCACTCCCTCCTTTTGGTTCATTAGCAATTCCTGCTGTGGAGTTGGTGCTCCCACTGAATTTCTTGGTGCTACTGGTCCATTTCCACCATCTCTGCCCCAACAGGTACCCATTGGCTAGGAAAGAGAGGCTAAAACTGCGGCTCTTAAGATCCTCACATAAATTCTGCTGAAGTGTCTACCAAAATATAAACCAAACTATGCACTTCTTTCCTCTGTAGTACACTTACTGCAGCGAGTCCATTTTGGTCTGAAGAAGGTGGAACTGGGCTGGTAAATCCATTGACAATTTTAGCAGTCTTGCAGTGAGGTCGTTCAATTTCCTCCAGCTTGACTTTGGCCCATGTTTTTTTTCTCTGCTGTCCCACACTGTCTCACTTTCCTTTCTTTTTTGTCCCTTTGACCCAGTCATGCAGGGCAGACTGAGTGAGATGTTTGGATAGGGTTGTGTTTTGTATTTCTGAGTGGATAATAATTACACTGGCAGTATTTAGGGCTGTAGAGCTTGGAATAGAATTTCCACAGCTCCTGCTCCTACCGAGCCTTCTCATCCTTTGCAAGGTGGGTTCAGGATTAAGGGCCAAGGCTTGTCCAGTCTGCTGCAGCACAACCTCCAGTATGGGCAATTCTCATCAAAGCTGTCATAGGGGAGGAAGAAACCTTTGTGGTCTGGCTGTGTGATGAGGCCAAAGGAGCAGGGCTTGCCATTCCTGCCTAGCCTGATCTGCTGGGAATGGCCTTGGGAGTGGAGAACAAGGCAGCTCCTTAGTTGTCTCTGGCGTAGGGGTGGGTTTTGGCGGAGAGGTGGGAAAGACACATATGAGAATGGGGATTGTTTTTTTTTCATCTTTTCCTCGGGAGCTTGTGGCTGTTCTGGTTTACAGGAGGTGGAAACAAGACTGCGTGCCTCAAAGGGCTTTGTGATAAGCACACACAAGCCAGATTCTCACCAGCTGTAAGTCTGTGAAGGTGATAGAACTGAACTGGTGTCATCAGCAAGGTTTTGTCCCTTACACTGGTACTAGGGTATATATACAGAGCTGGCATTTAGAGATGTATTAGCTTTGCCCTCTACTCTGTGTGTGTTTTAGACTCCTCCCCAGAACAGTGGCTGTCCATCCCCTCCTCATTCCTATGTGCTGACTTTCCAGTGCTCCCAATTTACAAATACTCTTAGAAAGCTGGTGAGGGCTCACCTTCTGCCCACTCCCGTTTATGGCTGTTTATGGCTGCTGTCAGGCCGTAGACTCTGTATACTCTGCTTTAAGCCATCCGGCCTGCTGTCTGCAAAAAGGGGGAGAGAGGGTGTCCCCCCGAGTCTGGGACCCTGTGTGTGTCTCAAAAGACCAGCATAGCTATCGTTACAGAAACATACTTGCCTTTTCCCAACTTTATCAGCTTTTTTCCCCCCTTGCTGTCCAGCCTCCTTAGCCAATGGAGAGGGCTACTGCAACATTAGGGCTTGGAGGGAGCAGGAATCCCTTTATCCTTTTCTCCTCCCTTCTTCTCAGGACTTCCCCCCTTCTATGACAGAGAAGTTTCAAGGTGAATTTCAGGAGCTGAACCACAGAGGGAAGTCTTTTGCCCTTTTTTTTTTTTTTTTTTTTTTTAGAGGCAGTGCTGGTGAGATGAGGGAGGGAGCATCTTTCTCGGACAATCCGTCCATTTTAGCCAGTGTGTGAGATACTATTCTGTAAACAGTGATAACACAACATTGCATTTTAAATTATTTAATCCTTAGGGTACTGGTATTTTCTAGACTGCCAGATGTGTACTTTGAAGTTTATGTGTGTATATAAAGCCTATAGTCTATCAAAGGTTAACAGAAATTCCATTTGTATGACTATGTGTTTTGTAAGTTTTGCAGCAGTCAGTGTTGGTCAACTGTTGATTGCTCTTCACTCTGGTTCCCAGATTTTTTTCCCCTCTTCCTTTCCTTGCCCTCCACTGCCTTTCTGATGTCAGCCTTCCTACCCTAAAAGCAGACAGATGAGACTTGGAGCTTATAGGCTATTGAGGGAAATTCCCCTTTTTTAATTACTTGAAGGTCGACAAAAATATTAAAATATCTGGGTTGTCAGGAGTTCCTCCAAAGTTCATTTCTTCAGCATGATGTCACTGCTCACTTGGTGCTGATTCCATTACCATAGTCTTCACACAGAATTGAGCAGCAGTATGGTTGGAAATGATCAAAACTCTAGATAAAAAAAAAAAAAGTCAGATATAAACAGGAGGACACCATGTCTGAGCTGGCTTGAGAACAGTTCTCACATACATATCTGTACATAGAATTTTTTACATGAAAGCTTTTACTTCTTCCTGGCAACCTAATGAATTAATATTTTATGGCCATTTTTTGCTGCTATTGAGCTCAATTTGTGTATCAAATCGAGACTGAAGCTGCCTTTTTGCCTTTTCTGTAGACTCTACTCAACTTCACTTGAATTCAATCACTTCCATCATTTCTTCCCTTCATTTTGCCCTCCTCTGAGCTATCCACAAGCCCGTTCTCAGGAGGCAAACACTCACTTCCCCACACGCAGCCACCACAGCAGGCAATAGCTGCCTCAGCAGTGACAGTCTCAACAAAGGCCAAAGACGTGATGGGTCACAGGGACACTGCAACTAGGAATCTTTTAAAAGCAGGGTCAGGCAGTAAGGGGCGGGGAAGAAGGTGTAGGGTAAGAATGCAGGAAACTTACAGTAATGCTGTACCCAGCCTATGGGTCAAACAGAATGTTGCAGAGTCTAACTGGCACCTTTCAGTATTAAATGCAGTGCACGTGTTTATGTACAGCCTGGGGGGCTGTCTTATCTATAGGTAGGCTCCTTCCTAGTCAAATCTGTAGCACAGAGCGGGAGAACCTAAAGCTGAATGTAAAAAGGGCAGCTCCAGGCCACCTTTCTGGCAGAGTGGCTCAGAGACAGATTGATTGTAAGAGACTCAGGGCATGTGTTGGGCTGGTTGCTGCCTGGGCTCCAAGAATGTCTTGGTGTGTTCTGCTATAGCTTAGCTCACACAAGCTTCCTGTGAGATTGTCGTCTTATTCCCTGTAACCACAGGATGAGGACCAACTTGCTCAGCTGTGGGGTTTCACTGTTGCTGAGCTCCACTGCTAATCCTTCAAGTCAGATGGATTTATTTTCCCCTGTTTAAAAGCAATTATGGAAACAGGAGGCTGCTTTCTGCCCCTCTGGAGAGGTACCATCAGGGCCCTCACTCTCAGTATGTGGGCAACTCGCAGTGAGAAATGAAGAGATGATGCCCCATCTCTCCCAGGCCTGGAGGCTGTGGATTTGCAAAGGGGAAAGTTCAAGTGCATGGTCTCTGACAGAGTGTGTGGAATTCTGAAATAAACTGACTTTCCACAGTAACCTGATTGTCTCTGGTGTGTTTATAAACAAAGGAGCATCTCTCTTTGCTTTCGTCTCTGTGCATCACCTTCATGCTGACATGACTCTGCACCTCACCAGTGCTTGGGGACTGACATGCCCCTTGCCAATTCACTTGCTTTCCCTTTGCAGCTCTGGGCATTCAACGCTTTGCAGCTTGTCCTGAGGGAGCAATCAGCTCGGTACTGCAGCATCCTGGCTCCTGGCAGCATTCGCACCAGTCACAAGATGATGTGCAATTACGGCGCTGCGCCTCCCATCCTTTCCCTGATAGCCCGCGTGCCCAGGCAGGCACCTGCTTTTCATGTGGCTCCCCAGACTTCAGAGGCTTCCGTGCCTCTGTAATATTAAACTTTCCTGTGCAGACTCCCCCGCCCTTGTTGAAATCACACCTTGGTTTTTATGTGCCAGTCCTCTGTCCTGCCAAATGCACTCCTCTTTTATCCAGGCATCAGCCTTGAGGCAGTGAGGAAACCTCTTTGCCAGGGGCCTGTGTCTGGTGTATTGAAGCTCTTTGCAGTAAAACTCAGTGCCTGTTTGGGAAGGTGTGGCAGAAATGTTGGACGTCAAATAAAGCATGAAGTGATGCTGCTTTTAATGGGTCCCAGGCTCCTTAATTCTGGGCAGATAAGCTACAGTGACAACATTGTCCTGTGAGACTTGTTTTAATGAGGACTCTAATTAACATTTAACTACTTCAGAAGATATTTTATGATACAAAGGGAATCTACATTTCTTTTTTTTTCCTGATACCCTTTGCTTGTGTTGTTTTGTTGTTTTTTTTTTCTTCAATCTGTCCCGTTGTAGAAACAGATCAGATGAGATCAAGCACGTTTCATGCCATACAGACTCTTACAGGAACATCTAAAATCAGCTGCCTGTGAAATCTGTGATAGGTATTAGCCACTCGAGTCAAAGCCTCTGGAATGCCTAGAGCCTACAATACATGCCTAATATATGCAGCGGTTTGCATCTTTGCATACAAGCTGTCCTGGCATGAATAGAGAGGAAAGATCAAAAGATAAGTGTTTGATTGATGGAGAGAAGAAATAATTGAGGGGAGTGATGGTGATTATTTCAAGTATGGAAAAAGTTGCCACAAAGAAGAAGAGCATAAACAGAACTCCAGGCTGCAAAGACTCGGAATCTCTTTTGTTCTTAGCCTAAGGAACAAGCAGTTTAGGAGGGAAGTGAATTTTGGAAAAAGCAAAATATTTTTCTCGCTTTGTTATATAACCACAGTCCTGTCCTGGATATTAATGAAGCTGAGCTTACATTTTACGAATTTATTTTTGCATCTCTTAATTTTAAAAATAAATAAATAAATTCCAGCCTGCCTATTTTGTAGCTAATCATAAGCTGGGGAGGAAAGGATGACTGAACCCCAAATTTGAGATTATCCTGCTAAAGTGTTGAATTGTATGATGAATGTTTACCTTTTTTTTTCCTAAATACTTAATCGCATCCATGTCTGTTTAAGCCTTATTTTAAGATTTTAAACTCCAGAAAAGCTGCAGACAGCTGCTGTTTTTTAAATTTAGTCTCATGGAAAAAAAGAGGAGCCTCTCCTAAATGAGGAGTTTCTCTTTCAGACAAGATAAAGTATGTTTGCCCACTACCTGCACTAGGTATGATTCAATGGCTCCAGCATGGCTCACTGAATCTTGGACTGGATTTTGAAATGCTGGGCTTTGCCCACAGATGAAGCAAGCAAGAAATGGGAAATTCTCCCTCCTTTCAGTGAAATCCATTATTGGCTTCCAGCCTTAGGAAAACTGCTGAAGTCTAGACATTTGGGGAGCTGTTTGAGGTATCTGGATTTTGTCGTCTTTATTCTTGTCAGGCTCAGTTATGATCTGAATTTATGATCTAAGGGATTCAAAAAATGTCCTCCCTCTCAGTTTTTTCTTTTTTTTTTTTTTTTTTTTTTTTTTTTTTTTTTTTTTTTTTTTTTTTTTTTTTTCTTTTTTTTTCAGATTCAACGCCTTCTTAAAATAGCTCTCATTTAACAAGTGTGTCCCCTACACAGTCAGGGATAGCACAGTCTAAAATTTTTACTAGCATAATCTGAGAAGGAGAGCATTATTCACAAGTTACAGAGCCAGAAATGTGGTGGTGAGCAGGCTATTCATACCTTTATAGTATGTGATCCAGTGGAATAATCTTGCAAATAGATAAGGCAAAAGAGGGCGATGAGACCAAAGGCAGGGAATATCTGAAATCATTCTGTAGATAGAAAGTGTTCTTGTCATTTTACGAAGAGCAGGAGAGTGGGAGACAAACTTCTCATGATCTCAAGCTCTCCTAAGTCCTCACGCAGAAGTGAGTTCTAAACAAAATCCCATTAAACATACTAAAAGCCAGATTTATTTTTATTTTGCTGCCCCTGTTCAATTTCCCTGGCTCCTGTGGCTAAGTAGTTCTTTTGATCTGTCTATTAACACTCAGTGCTAAGCTTCTCAGGGGAAATATATATGTATCTCAATGCTAGCCACATTCTTCATGAAAAGCCTTCTCCGCACAAATAATGGGCAAAAGTTGCTTGCTTGTGTTTTTGGTTTTGTTTCGGATTTTATTTTTTTAGGCAACAGTTCCTTCGGTTCAGTGCAAGTCCACCCCTTCCCCTGCCTCTTACTGTGGTAGAATTGTCACTGTTCCACAGAAGCATGGGGTGATATAGTGCCCCATAAGACATCCCACTACAATGATCTCAGTTCTGTAAGACTCTCCACTCAGCATTGCAAAGGACAGGCCTAACACACAACAGACATGAGGGCATAGATGGCAAATGATGGACTGTGTGGGCTCTTTACCTGTCCCATGACAGATGTTACTTAAAAACCCATAATGCCCTGGCGGGCTCCTTACCCCCTTTGAAAGGCAAGAAGCAATCATTCCTGGAAGCAGTATGGCAGAAAGACATTTTTGCCTTCAAAGTCTTGAATTTATTTAGCACAGAGTATTGTTACGTATGGCCTTAGAGACAATAACTACTGCCACTTACCTGATAATATAATGTGAGTCATGTTCAGCTGCTGATTGTTTACAGCAGCAGTGATACACTGTCAGAGGGTCTGAGATACACTGAAGCAAAGGTAGTACAAGACACAGCAGTCCCACAGGCTACAGAGCCACCGCTCCCAGGTTGCTTGTTAGAGAGTAAGCTGGCAGGGGCCCAGCTCTCTGGCATTCTCAGGGAGAGTGGTTTTTGCTGAAGCAAGAGTGCGAGCAAGGCACAGACCTCTTTTCCAAATCTCTGCCTGTGGTCATGAGAGAGACAGTAGAAAGCATCTAGTCCAGTGCCTTTCCTTGAACAATGAGTTAGTGTTTTGGGTTAGAAATATTTCTCCTCTCTCTTTTTTTTTTTTTTTTAATTATTATTTTCTTTCTTGCGTTAAAAAAAATTTAATAAAGTGTGATCTCCATCACTTTGCACTGCAAAGGAGGGTGCTTGGTGTCACCAGCAGACTGGTGGTTCCCAAGCTTTGTGTCCTGAGACAGATCAACCCTTTTGTGGCCGGATAGAGCCTATCTGAGACCTGTGTTTCTGACAAGTGCGTCCAAATCAGCCTCACTGAAATTGTGTGACTAAGGTGAATGGCTCAAATGCTACCTTCCTGAATAGCACCTGCGTTGCCTCAGAGCCAGAAGAGATGTGTCCCATCATTGCAATGCCAGGATAAGGCCAGTAGTGCCACTCCTTATCCAGCAGAGCTCATTTACTGTGGATGGTTCCTCAGACAGATTAGACAGATCTGGGGTTAGTCTCAAACCAGTTCTCTCAGTAGTCAAGCACAGAAACCTCCTCCTGTCATGAGAGCTGCAAACCTTCCTCACCAAGCACCACAGTAATAGCAGTAAGAGGGTCAGCGGGTTAAGAAGCCACAGCACTTACTCAATATGATACTTTGGCTGCAAAGTCTCTTTGGGGACCTTATCCAGCTTGCCCACGGCCAGCTGCCATGTAGTGCATCTGAGGATGCTCTACTGAGGCCACCCACAAACCCGTGTATGAGTGCAGGGAGGAGAACAGTCTCAGAGTCTTCGGAAAGAATATCCTTTCTGCCAGTGTTTGCCAAATCCTCTAACACAGAGAGCTTAGGAGGAAAAATTACATTCCTTCAGGAAAAAGCTATAAACTCAATGGTGTCACAACTGTGTCAAGATCCACCATGAGTTTGCCTCTCCCCCTTTGTAAACAAGTATATATTAAAACAGAACAAAGTCTTCTGGTAAATCACTGAGCAGCTGTTGCCTATGAAGAGTGGAAAATTATTACTGAGTAATGGCTGCTGTGTTCTTCCCCAGGGACTTGGGCAGCTACAGCCTCAACAGTGATTTATCCCCAGAAGAGTTTCAGAGCTTCATTTGAACTATCTGATTTATCAAATTTCTTGCTGAAGCTGCCTGCCAGCATTAGAATAAAAGAGATCTCATGCATACCCCAAAGATCCCCAGAACTCTGTTTTACTTCACTCATAGAGTATACCCACTCACAGTTTCTCTTCTTGGCCTCATCAAAACACTCTGAAGTGATGTGAAGTTAAAAACAAATGCCCAGATGGGCCACACAGAGCATAGTCTGGTATCATCAGCCTTTGATTGTGTGGCCCCCCCTCACTGAACACAAAGGATGAAATAGCTCAAATAACTTTTCCAGGTGAAGTTGCCAGTTTAGAGGCCAGGTTCAGGAGTGCAACTTCCACTGGGCTGATACAACAAGGAGTCCTCATGCTGTCAAGTCTAAGGGGCACTGACACAGTGAAAGAGAAACCCACTGAAGTGATGATGGGCTGTTAACTCACCCACTGGTGTCTGTGGCTGGCTGAGATGCTGCAGTCTCACAGTCCAAACCTGCTTGTCAGGCCTCAGCTCTTGCTAGCTTCACACTGCTAGAAAAGAATCAACATGCATTGTCACTCTCCTCTTCATCCTTCTGCACAAAATGGCACAAGACACCTGGCACGTGTGACTCCAGGAGCTGATGGTAACGTATAGGTACATACATTCTGATATGCACTGAGCACACAGTTTGCAGGGGTCTCACATCAACTACAGACCCATGAAGAACAATAGTTGCCATGAAATATGTTTCTGTTCTTTTATTGCTTGGACAACTGGAAGGCTTTTGTGTCTGTGCTAAACTGAGCCCACATGTGCTAATACACAAGGGATTATTCTTGACCCCCAAATCCATTCAATATAATAACACAAGGGTGGACAATGAGAAAACTAAAAATATCCCCTGATGGTCTCAACAAAAGCTAGCATCCCCTCCTCCCCCTCCTTCACACATGTTTTTTGCTAAACATCATTTTCAACCAGTTGTAGCTTTGCTCAGGAAATTCATGTTTGGGCAAGCTACAAGATAAAGCTCACCTCACTCTTACCAGATTTACACAATGTTTTTACTTGTGGCAGCTGGCCACAGCCTGGCTGATTCTGAGTAACTAAACCTCTGGAGAGACATATTTTGAGAGCTATCGGCATGTGCTTGGCATGCCCATGTTTGTTCAGTAAGAAAAATGTAGGTGGACAACCAGGATTGTTTCCACATCTATCTAAAATAATTGAATTGTAAGTTGCAAATGTAAATTGCAGATTTAATCCTCTTTTTTATTAGTCTCATTTCTAATGTCAGGGATATTTATATTACAGGATGGAAAGAGAAGACAGTAAGGGGGTGGGTGGGTAGGTAATGAATGATTTATTAGGGATTCCATTTGTTGTACTACTCCAAAACAAAGGAGGCAGAGCATACGGATAACCTATTTTCTGTTTGTATGTAATAAAAGATGGAAGCTAATACCTCCCAGCCTGATCTTTAATCACATATATTTGCTTTTCAATCTAGTTTCAAAATGGAATCTCTATAAAGGAATCCCTAAAGAGTTTACAATGAGAATCTGGCAGAAAAAGATCCTTCAGATATTTGTTTGTGCCATTTGAGGACAGAAGCAACTGAGCACTGCAAATTAGCCTGTGCCGTAGAGGTTGTAGGTAATTCTCCCTCAAAATGGCTCAAAATGTCTATCTGCTTTGCTTCATTCCTCCCTTGTTTCCCTCACCACTCCTGTCTCCTGGAAAGATTCCTGCTGGTCTCTGGAAATGCTTTGTTCATTGAAGTGTGGGATAAGGCTTCCTGTCCCTTGTGATGAAAGGTTCAAAGGATTCAAGTTACCACTCACAAGAATTCCCTTGGGGACTTGCACTCACACTCACCCCTCCTCCCCAGCCACCCCAGCAGCACGCAGGGCCAGCAGGAAGCCCATCTGCCCCTTCTCTGGGGCACTGAGGCTCAGTGGGGGCCCAAAGCTGCCTGCCCAGTGCCACCACGGGGGTCACACACCCTCCTGATGCAGTGTCAGCCAGCCCTTCTCCCTGGCTGCAGCTTTCCCAGCATTCCAAGGAACAGCAAACATCTCTGTCTCAGTTACTTTTGCTGGTTCCCCTCCTGGCCCCAGCAATGCCCACTGCTCCCCACCTTCCTTGCTTCCCTGCTGCAGAGGCCTTTTCCCCTGCCGCTGACACTCCTGAGAGCATCCTATGCAGACTGTGCAAGGGGATGTTACTATGGAAACATTTACGTCCTCCCGGTCTTTACTGTACTTGCTAACAGCATTCAGAATGTTTGTCTCCTGTATACTTGCTGGTGGAAGAAGAAAGCCTCTTTTCCTTTGCAATGTTTACTTAAAAAAAAAAAAAAAAAAAAAAAAAAAAGAAAAAAGAAAGAAAAAATAATTAAAGAACATACATTGACCTTCCATCTTAATGAAGAAGGAGGAAGAATGGAGGAGTATTAGTTTTCCACCTCCTGGTGATGCTGTTTGGCCGGAGGTGGCTCTCTGCCGTGCTGTATTTATCAGGGCAGTTCATCCCCTCCCAGCCAGGTCTGTCTTTGGCCTCTCTCCTGCAGTGAGCTCTGCACGAGCAGCTCCTTTCCCCTGCAGCCGGCCCCTCGCTTCTGGGTCAGGATGGATCTCGCTTATCACAGGAGCTCTCCTTGCCGTGGTACGGTATCCAGGGCAGGAAAATAACATCCGTGGTGCTGAAGCTGTTAACGTGACAGCAGGAGTTCACTGACCCTCACACAAATTGATCTTCCTTCAGACGCCACCTTTTTGTGTTGTAAATTAAATTTTCTTCAGAGCTGCCAGACTTCTCTCTTCTATCTCTGAGCCACAAATATATTCTGTCATACTGGAACAGAACTCTTGTTAGACATTTTTGAACTAGTAGTTCTCTGCTTCAAAAATACTTGTAATTTTTTTTTTTGTGCAAAAATTCACAAGAAATTGTTGCTTGTGCTTAAAGAAGTACCGTTTACCTTGGTCAAAAACTCTATCCAGAGTGGAGACATCTCTGACACAATATGTGCAAAAGCAGAAACATAATTTATAAAGGAATTGGGGATGTAGCTCATGAAATTATGTAACAACAGTAATTCTGCAGTCTTGCAGGAAAAATATGCTTTTCTCTAAATGTCTGGCTTCTTATTACTTGATTTCCCTTTCTGGATTGGGCATCATTACAAAGGATCTGTCTAGAACCAGTAACGCAGTCAAATTTCAGCATTATTTCACACACAAAATAGAGCTAGGCAACAGGCAGATCTGGGCTAAGTACCTCATTGCATATTTTATTTTTGCTTACGTGATTCTTGCGCACACATACCCAGAGTCCTTTCAGAGAAATCTATAATTATCTTTTCATGATGAAGGATTGGGTGTGTATAGCATTTCTGTTTATTTAGCTACGATTATGGTCATACAATCACCCTTTTCTTTTCACTTAAAGGAGGGGGAAACAGGCACAGCAGGGGATCTGAGAGTTCTCCCTTAGCCAGTGAGGACCCAGAAGTGCTGTCCACCCAGCTAATCACCCACTTGGCTTCTTTAAAAGCTGACGAACCCTCTCAATTTTGCTTTGAAGCAAGAACTGCCTCCTCTGTAGTGTATTTATCAGAGCAGTCATCTTAGATCAGTCGATCTAGTTACTGCAGTGGTTTTTTGAAAATTATATTTTTGAAAAATACAATTTTTCTTTGCCTCCTCCATTTTAATGAGTCATTACAAAATATGTGCTTGCTTCTACACACACACACACAAACCACAAGAAAAAAAACCCAACCCCCCCCAAACTACCCCCCCCCAAATAAAATAGTAACAAACCAACATGAAGGGAAAACTGATTTTTTTTTTCGTTCATCAGCTAGGTTTACTTTACAGATGTGGAGTGACATGCTCTGTTTGTAGCAATGGTGGTAACATCAGACTGCTAAAAGTAGAAACTGTGTCACATCACATCCTCGCCAATTGTCAGTCAAGCTGTTTAAGAGGTTCCAGGCAGCTAGATCTGAAAAACGCGGCTATGGCTTTACACAAATACTATGGAGGCCATAACTAGAAAATAGCGGAGCCTTCTGTAGAAGCAGCTGAGAGCAAATTGACCCACAGGACAATGATGTTTGAACAAATGAGGACCCACCAGAGCTAATGGTGCTGTGAAGCCGGCAAGGTGGAAAACCAACCTTTTGAAGCCAGATAACTGTGACAGGAAGGACAAAGAACCTCCCAGCTCACCAGAGCTGGCCAATGCTCGTCTGACCAGAGTGAAATGATGATGGAGGAACCGAAACCAGTGGAAAAGTTATTGACTCCTGTGAGTTTCCTGCTGGCTGTGAGCTCAGAGAGGGCCAAGCCAGCTGGTGGAACCTTTAAGCAGGAATAGGGTGGGGGAAGAGATCTGACTTCTTTCCTAGCAGCAAGTTGATTTGGATCAGATAAAACATAACATGAAACTGCACTTTAAAAACTATCCAAGGTGACACTGCCCTTTGCAGCGGCGAGGCTCTGTGGGTGATCCATTAATGCTCACACCACTCAGAGTAACATCTGCACAGAGAACAGAGAATCTACTGCATCAGCATGAAACTGCATGGCGGGAGAGGACGTTCTCATTTCTCAGCTGGGGAATAACAACTTCATTTTCAGCCCTTGCATGGGTTGAAGGCACTAATTAGAGAGGTGGTCTCGGCCGCCCAGCTCTCCAGACAAGAACCTCCGTGGGTCGGTGCGGCGCCACGGCCGCTGTGAGGACGGCAGGCCGCGAGCAGACACCGCCCCACACACAGACATGGAGCAGCTACAATCTAGGCACTGCATGTGTGGGGCGGGCAGGCAGGCAGGCAGGCAGGGAGGGAGGGAGGGAGGGAGAGAAGGCAGCGCTGCCCTGAGCTGACGCGTTATCTGAAGGAGCAGAAGGCCATGGCGGACTGCTGCCGCCGCCTCAGCGCGTTCTGCACGCCATTGCCACCGCCGCCAGCGCCCGCCTGACCTCGGCGGGGCTTTGTGGAGAGAACAAAAGGAGCCCTTGGAAATCCTAGTGGGGAGCACGCGCTGCTTCGAAAGGGGCATGTCAGAGAAGACGCGTGGCTGGAGAAAACCACTTCCCTGCCCAATTGCTCCTTCCCGCCCCCTTGCAATCCTGCTCCCCCACCCTCGCCCAGCCCAGCCCGGCCCGGCCCGCCGCCATTTCTCTGCCCAGCTGCCCCTTCTCCTCCCCCCTCCCCTCAGCGTTGGTTTCCTCCGTGCCCTGGCCAATGACAGCTCACGGTGCCGGTGAACGAGTCGCCCGAAGCCAATGAGCGCCGCCCTTCCCACGTGGAGAGGCGCGTGACGCCTCCCTCGCGAGCGCCGCGTCCTTGTTGGAGGGTGAAACCTTCCGCAACGCTCCCCGCGGGGGGGGGAGGGGGGAGCGTCCTGAGCCGCTCCGGTCACGTGGGGCGGCCGCGCCCGCCGGAGGGGCGGCCGCGGCGGATGTACACCATATAGTCCCTCTGTAGCTGTCCATCATAAGAGTCCCTCTGTGGCTGTTCTGTCCTGGTGGTTTTGTGTCGGCGGCTCCTGCGTTTAACCTGTAGCAGAACGACAGGAGAGAAGCCTAGAAAGACAGGACACAGGCCGATAGGCGCTAGAGAGAGGAAGGTGACGCTTGGCGGAAGGACACCTCGCTAACGCATTTGGTCTGCCTTAAGGCGGTTCCTATATAAGGGCTGCGCGCGGGCGGTGCTACCTCATTGTGTGCCTGACGTCGAGATTTGCGGTTGTGTAGCAGTGTGTGAGCGGAGCACCTCCCCGCGCGGCGCAGCCCCGAGCAGCCCCCCTCCCCTGGCCGCCATGGCTCTTTAAGGCGGCAGGGCCAGTGGCGGCATCGGCCAGTGCAGCAGGCGCAGCAGCAGCGGCGGCGGCCACAGCACATCCCCGGCATCTGCAACCATGGCGTGAGTATTGTGTGTGAGGGATGGTTGCTCCCTCTCCTCTGTGTTGAATGTCACTCTCTTACCTCCTTTAAGTTGGCTTCTGGGGCGGGTTTATTATCTCTGCGGTGATCGGTGGTATCTCGCGGGAGGCGGGGGGAGATACCTAGGTATACCAAAATAATATATAAAACACTTGTGTATACCAAAATGGGGGCGGGGAGAAGGGGTCTTTGTGGGGCTCAACGTCCCGAGGGCGGTGGGTGTCAGAAATGGCAGGAAATACCACTTCGGAATGAGTTACGAGGAACGTCCATATCTCCTTTCGTTCAAGAAACCTCGATTCCAAAGTACTTATTTATGTTCATGGGGGCTTCGTGTGGAAAAAAATTAAAGCAGTACATTCCTAGGGAGGTTTTCTTCTCGCCCGCGAGGGGAAATGCTGTACTTGGTGGAAAACGGGGCACTGGAGGTACTGGGGTTTTGAAAACCAGTACAACTCTGGTTTATAGTCAGGAGTAGATAAACGAGCGCTGTTACCAAGCTGGCAGCAGTGCTAATATCAAATATCTAAGTACTGTAGCCTTAATCCTGCCCTGCTCACGGGGCACGAGGGAGCCCTGTGAAGGGTGGGCGGCTGGCTGTGGTCGGTGCCGGAACCGCGGTGGAAACGTGGCACGGCACAAAATGGCGGCCGGATCGCGAAATGGCGGCGGGTGGGCGGGGCTCGCCCCTGGCCGGGCATGAGGGAGGCGGGGGACGCGCAGCTGGAGCCCGCGCCCGGCTGTACTCGGCCTGCGGCACGGGAAGTACCGCCGTGTATCCGAAGTGTCACAGCTTTAAAGGGCTACTATGTCGGTCAAAGCCGGTACTGATGAGTTTAAGTTCTGTTGGCAGGTTTTTCACGGCATCGCACAGCAGCATTGCTGTAGTCGACGAAAAGACCCTCTACTTGACCACATCCTTTGACGTCAAAGCATTAAAAACTGACGAAGATGAGCTTCTTGAACAACGAGATGCTGTTGGGGGATTCAATATCCCCCTTCAGCCAGCCGTGTTCGGTGGCTGAGGAAAGTCTGGGACTCCTAGATGACTACCTGGAGGTGGCCGAGCCCCTCGGTTCGCATGGGTTCTCCAGCGACAAGGCTAAGGCAGTCTCCTCCAATTGGCTTGCTGTGGACAGTTTAGGCAACACCATAGATAGCAGCCAGGGTAAGTTATTATTTACTTGCATAAAGTGCATCATTTATAGTGGTATATAATAGTTCAGTAATGTTCATGTTGAAAATAAATTGCTAGTTCTTCATAAATGTGAAGGCAACCTCACATGCATTACCTCTTCTTGGAAAGTGCGTGTATTGTGCTTCTTACACAACACAGAATTGTTGGTTATGGTGAAGTGACACTTGCGTTGCCTTGTTAGTAACATACCAGTTGCTAATGGTACTGTTTCCTGGCAGAGGTCACAAGAAAAAAGCATGGTTGTGCGTTTCAGACGACCCTGAATTCTTCTGGTCTTTGAGTAAGAAGGTTGGAATGTCGCAACAGCTGACTTCTTACATTGTACCCTGCAGTCTTTGACTGCTCAGTGGCAGGGTATTTTCTCTGATGGTTTATTCTTTTCATACCAGTGTAAGAGAAGATGCTAAATAATTATGAGCTGCTAGATGATTTCCAAAAGCTTGAGTTGTGTTGGTTGATGGTTGATACTTATGTGGTTATTGTTTTATTGTGCAGAGGATGCCTTCTCTGGCATGGAGTGGATGGTGGAGAAGATGGATCTGAAGGAATTTGATTTCGATGCCCTGTTAGGTATGGAACATCTGGAAGCCACCGTCTCACCAGACGAGCTGATTGCCACGTTGGAAGACACGTGTGATCTCCTATTTAATGCTACCATCCAGGAATTTCGCAACAAAGAACTTCCACTGATAAACGACCTAATCAGCCATGTCCCCGAATCTCCAATTGTAGCAGATCCAGTGGCCCCACTGGCTTCTGCTTCCCTTTGGTCTTTTCCCCTCTCCCCAGGGTCTCTGACTTCCACTCCAGACCACTCATTTAGTTTAGAACTAGGTAGTGAAGTGGATGTTCTGGAAGGAGAAAGAAAGCAGGAGTGCCCTGCTGTTGTGGTAGTGATCACCAAGTCTGAGAAAGAGGAGGAGAATTCTGATGATAGTGGAATATGCATGAGCCCAGACTCCTACCTGGGAACCCCCCAACATAGCCCCACCGATTCAGTCAGATCCCCCAATGGCAACCAGTTGCCTACAGATGCCAGCTGTGGCTCTGTGCGGTCCAAACCATACGATCATCCTGCAGAGAAGGTAGTGTCAGCAAAGGTGAAAGGAGAAAAGAAAATAGATAAGAAACTGAAAAAGATGGAGCAGAATAAGACTGCTGCCACACGTTACCGGCAGAAAAAGAGGGCAGAACAGGAGGCACTGTCTGGGGAGTGCAGAGAGTTGGAGCAGAAGAACCAGGCTCTGAAGGAGAAAGCAGATTCCCTTAGTAAGGAAATCCAGTACTTGAAAGATCTGATAGAAGAGGTCCGCAAGGCCAAGGGCAAAAGAGCTAGGGTCCCTGAGTAGTCAGCAGTGTTGATGTGCATGTATATAAGCTCAATGCTAAAGCTGTGTATTGCTGTCTAATAAATAATTTTATAGTAAATGTGCAATTATGTGAGATTAATGGGTATGTGTAAAATAAGATTTGCACCACACCTGGGTGCAGGTACAAGCACAATCATCTCTTGGGTGTCTAGCAGTGAACGTGGAATGCTCTGCTGCTTGTTCTGCTGGGCAGTGGATGCAGTGGAAGTGCACAAAGTGCTTTGCTTAATAAAGTGTCTCAGTTGAACTGCCACCCTCTAGTTTCGGTATATACTAAAATAGAAGATCATACAGGGGTGCCTTGGGTTTTTCAGCAGTAGATGTATAAGCCCATTTAAAGAATTGATCTGGGAGAGTCACTGGAAGATAAAACTAGGTAATAAAAGACACAAGGTCAGTGATGTTGCATGTTGGAGTCGTGTGTGTGTGCGGACTTGAACATTGTCTTAAAAGAATGGTCCAGCATCCAAAACAAAATTGCAAACATTTTTAAGAAACATGCAGCTTGCTGGGAGACAAGTAGTGGCAGGGTTCAAATGCACTTTGACTTGTCATGTCTCTGTGGGTCTCTACCTCAGATGGCAGGAGGTGTTTCCTTGCCCTAGCTGATGGAGTTGGGGTAGGGGCTGCCCTCACACTATTGTGTGAGGTTGGCCAAATGGGCAGGGTTACGGTAGCTCTCATTGGTGGATGACACTCGTCTACCAAAGTAAAGATCTGGAGGTTTCTTCAGTCACCCACTGACAAGTCAAATTTTAAGGTGTAAACATAAATTTGATTCCTACCAAGGCTGCAACTCGATTGCAGCTCTAGTCCTGACTAAGCTGGTGTGGTGAAGGGGTTGGTGTGCTGGAGCAGCACCTGTCTGTGGAGGTGGCAGAGTTGCTTCAGGTTTGGGATGTGCTGTTTTCGACTATTTTGTGTGTTCAGGGGTTTTTTTGGCCACTGATACCCCTATTTAACAGCACATGTGGATGTGCATGCCCTTTCCTGAGGAGTTGATTCCTTCTCACTTGCACTGACATGGCTCAGTGAGCTGCCCAGCTCGGGCACCTGGACATCCCAGCCTGGCTGGTGCATGCACACAGGGTTCCAGCTGGTGCTGGAGTGGGGAGGGAAAAGGTCTTAAAAGGTGTTAGAAAATGGTTTGACCAGGTGCAGCTTGGTGGGGGTCACGGTTTCTGACACTTGAGCTCGTTCTATCCTCGAGTTGGGCTGCAAGTCCTCCAGCCCTCCTTGTCCAAGCCATTAGCTGATCATGGGACAACAGCCCAGGGACCTTCTGTGCGAGGGCTCCTCCAGCAGGCAGGTGAGGCAGGTAACTGCTGGCAGCACGAGGGCTGAATGAGCCAGGGCCTCTGTGGTGTCTTGGCCTGTCCATGCTCATAGCAGGTGCCCAGGTGGCGTGGATGCCATTTAAATTAAAGCAAGAAGGTTCTGTGTCAAGAGTTAGGGCTCATGCCACACTGAAAGTGCCATGGGTAACTAACACCCTCCTCTTGGGTTTTATGGGACAATGAGTTCCGCGTCTTTGAGTAGTCTCTCACCACCTGGGTGAGGGCACTGACTGCCATGTGCTGTATGGGATGCACTGCAAACTGGCAGGCATGCCAAGGTCCTGCTTTAAGTGCCGCTTTGTTCTCCAGAGCTTACTGGAGATTGTGTGCAAGGACAAAGGACTGTTGTCTTTTGGGAGGAAGACAAATGTAATAGGTTTCCTTCACATCAGCTGGACTTGTCAGGCTGGGAATTGGGATAATTAGAGGCAGAAAAGCCCAATAAGCAGGATAGGCTTTCCCTTGATGAGTCAAATCTGCAACTGAGGTGTCAATGTGCTTAGTCTCAGCTGAGCCACAGAAAACATGGTAACTGGTATGAGTGCACAGAAAACCTCTCCATACTGATCCCCCTTTCCCACCACAGAGCGACCACTTCCCTTAGAGCCATAACAACACCTGCTTAAACTTGGCAACAGCCAGGGCTAGAGGGACAGTGGGTGTGTTTTGCAGCCCTTACTCAGTTCTTCCAAAGCCTAGAAAGATAGCACATTTATCCCTACACCACGGTGTAGGGATAGGCAGTGTTGTCTGTGAGCCCTCCCGGCTAAAATCAATTTTTCTTTGAGTCCATGCTCTGCAGGCAGATGAGGGAGTGTCTGTGCAGGCCAGTAAATACACGATTCTGCTTTCTACAGCCCTCCAGAGAGTATGTAGCTCCAATTTGCCAAATTACATTCACTCCAGGGAAGGAAGATCAGAGCTGGAAGAGAAAAGTAGGAATGCGTGACACATCCATGCTACTTTGCTCCCTGTAGCCGTGTGTGTGTTTTATAGAACTCCTTGTAGGAGAATCAGGAACCTGCCCTTGAAGAGCAGTCAGCAGCATCCCTGCTTGCCAAGCCTCTGAGCTCGTGGCTTTGCAGATGCAGCCAATATGGCAACCTTATGCAATGCCTGCTGAAATGACGCCGTGTTTCCATACTTAGAAACTTAGTTAAGATTTTGCATGGGCTAGAGATTAAAGCTGACTCTTCCTCTGTGTTTTTTATCTAGACTTTTCTTCCAGGCTTGCGTTAGGCACAGCCGGCATCACGCCACTGGGCTCTGCAGCCCAGCAGCTTGTCCAGCCTGCAGCAGGAGCCAAGGAACACCGAGGACACTGTCACATAAACTCCAGCCCACAGGATAAAAATTCTGATAGCCTCCTGCCTGGTGACTGATTTTACATTTTGCAAACTCCGGGAGCTGTCTCCTTTTTCTCACAGCCTCACAGAACAAATGTGCCTAAATTGAATCCTTGTGGCTTGCATACAGCATGATACTATGTCCAGAAATAGATTGTAGTGCATGAAATGCAGGCTTTCCCTATCCCCAGAGGAGCCCAGTTCTTCTACATCCTTGAAAACAACGGAATTCCCCCAATCTACGTTATATAAAAGCTATTTGAATCTGGAGTTGGCACAGCTGATGGGATGTCCGTCTCAGTTATTTTTCCTCTAAATTAAGGGCAGTGAAGTAGACTTCACGCACACAGCATGTGTGACCCTCAGGCTCCCGATTCCTTAGCAAATTCTGTACTTCATGGTAAATAGGTGTCCAGTATTCCCCCCCCTAACCAAACAAGCCCTGGCTATTCACTGCTCGCAGAGCTGCTCAGACAACCTACAGCCCCTTCTCAGGAGCTGGTTTCTGCTGTTGTCACGATATTTATAACCACCTTCCTCTTTGCCCTACCTTTAGAGAGACCCAGGCGCTTCCACTTCTCTTTCAAAACGAGAAGAGGAAGCCATCACTGCTGACAACATCTTCATGTGCCTGTGTGGAGGATCAGATGCACCTTTGCAGCACGCTTATGGAAATAAATCCACAGCTGCAGTGTTGGAAAATGAAGAAAGAATGATGGTAAAATCTTCCAAATAGCTTTTGCTCTGGCAGAAGGCCCAGAAATAGCTGCAAGGGCAGCCTGTCCTTTGGGAAATAAATACTCCTCCAGTGCTCCCAAGCTGGACTATAGAAAGAAAATGTGGGTTATACTGATTGAAACAATTTCACACAGTGGTAGTCCATTCATAGCCTTTTTGTGGGGGTGGGATATCCATACATTTTTGGCCAGAAGAATACCAGTTTTCTTTATCTTTCTATAGACTTAGGCCCTCAGGAAAAAAAGAGGATCTATATTGTTCTTCCTATAGGCATAAGTTCCATCTTGTGCATACTAAATTTTTTTTTAGTATGGTTCAAGTAGTGTCTGGAGGATACCCCACCCTCCTCTGTCCTCCTCCTATGTTCACAGCCTTGATGTGCAATCCAGCACATAACCTCCTGTTACACTTCATTTCTAGTGCAAAGGCAGCCTTGGGGTCTTACCACGAATGTTCCTTTCTGGGCCAGAAATGCTCACTTTTGCTGACTCTCCCACTGAAATGCTTCAGGCCCTGCGAATTAACAGAGGAGTTTGGTCCCCTGACCTAGACAACACTATTTTGGCTCCTCAGGTATCCCAGGTATGCTGCCTTCGCATTATTTTTGGTGCACTCATGCAGTGTCACAAGCCACCGAATGAGGCTAGCTCTACCCACAAGCTCCAATTTCCCTATTACAGAAGTGCATGTTCTCCAAGCAATGCCTAGCTGCCTCTCATTTCTCCTTCAGCTGCTCTTTTTCTCTCTTTTACACGTACACACCCTGTTAAGAAATGGTAGGGAGCGAGTTCCAGGCACAGCAGGCATGTCAGCCTAATTTATATAGGGCAGAGAGTCTCCTAGTTCTGTAACTCCTCTGCATCTCCATTGCAGTGTGCAGGCAGGCAGAGAAAGCGCCCTAGTCATTGCCTCCCATTAAAGGAGATAAATGATCTTGCTGGCATGCAACCAGTGCAGCTCAGGACAGACCAGCTTGGCTGGATCACTGGTTAGCCATGCCAACAGCTTATTCCTTCAGAAAAAGGTGCGTGTAACTCTGTAGACAGCTGCAGAGCAACCTTCATGCTTTTTATGCCCCCTGCCCCCACTGGATAGTGGTTGGCACTGTTAATCCTACTTAACGTAACTATGGATAGACATGCAAACCTTTAAGCTGTCTCTACCCTACTAACCCTTCAGCCTGCCTTGGCTGGAGTTCCACACTTTGAGCTGCAAGCAGACATTAGGCAGCCTGCCTTCTTTCATTTTCAGTTGAATTGATGGGTCTTTGTGTCTCAAAATGAGAAAATTCCTGTGCTGTAACTTGTATTTTCTGAGTTATTTAGGATCCTGCTGCTGTGAATCCTTTCTGCAATAACCAGTCCCTTACCTGAGGTGTTCAGGAGCCTGTCTGTGCTGCAGGGGCTGGTGCTGTGTTGATCCTCAGCAAGACTGAAATGGAAGGTAGTCACGGAAAACGAACCAGAGGGTGAGATTGCCAAAGGTTTTTAGGACCCTTCCCCCTCCTCGGTTTTCCACCACAGCTTTTTTAGTGTTTTAAAGCTCAATTGCCTGAGCAAGTTTTACTGTCTGTCTTTGTTCATTGGCAGCCAGGTTTCTTACCGCTTTGTCATTTCAGAGGCAAGATATTGGTTAGTGCCCTGAGCAAACATGTTTTCTTGGTTTACATCTGCTGTCGTTCCCCCTCCCAATACACATATAGCACTGGTAGTAGCTGTTGTTGCTTTCTATGGTAAGGAAGTGAAGTCTTGCTGGTGCAGCAGAGGCTGTACAAGCTTACATTAGCTTGTACCCGTTGGAACAAATTTCCTTTTTTGCTTTCCATTCACATAACGAGGGAGCAATAGGCCATTAACAGGCTCAATGAATCTTATTCACACTAAGCTAGTTCAAGACTGAGCATCTGGGAACTATTCTGCTTCCTCTGAACAGGTTCTACCACATTAATAACACTCGAGAGCTTTTATCTGCATTTATATTAAAGCTGCTGCTGCCGCCTCCCATTCTGACTCCCTGCTGCGTGTGGGTGGAGATGCACTGTAAGATGGCACCCTCCTCCTTCTTCCCTAGCTCAGCTACCTCTGTTTCTGCTGCAGGATGCTCAGCTGATGTCGCAGAGCTGGGAAGAGCGCCAGCAGCCTGATGAGCTCAGCCAGCACGCGGCCCTCGCCCTGCAGCAGTGGGACACATCCCTGCGCTGCTGTTTGCAGATGCGTGGGAATGAAATGCTGTCCGGCAGGTCCAAAGGTTATAGGCTGCAGCCTGTCAGCTTCCAGTGTGGGAAACTGAGGCTGGACGACAACCAGAAAAAGCTGCTCCTTCCCTAACCTCCTCTTCTCTCTTCCATTGGGCAGAAAAGTCTGGCTGCAAAGAACTGATAGATCACAGAATTGTAGAATGGTCTGCGTTGGAAGGGACCTTAAAGGTCATCTCTTTCCAATCCCACTGCCGTGGACAGGGACACCTTCTACTAGACCAGGTTGCTCAGAGCCCCATCCAGCCTGGCCTTGAACACTGCCACGGATGAGTATGTTGCTCCAAGGTAGCCACCTCCTGAGGTTCCAGCACAGCAAAGGAGTTAGCATGCACTAGGCTTGGCTAGACCATCACACAGACAGCTGGGAGTACAAGAAGGTGCTCAGCTTTAGCTTGTCACCAAGCATGTTCTCCTCTCTCACTTGAAGACATTCTCCTCAGGGGCCAACACCTGTCCTTACCTACCCAGTATGCAGATGGCACTGCTCTCCTTTCCTAGGAGCTCATGCCCTGCCAGACAGGGGGAAAGTCAAGGCTGGAACATGTTTGATATTTGCTCTTGGAGATCAAGAGCCACCCATTCACTTCTGCTTGCTCTTTCTTCCTCCTACTAAATAAAGTTTAATTTACTGGAGGATACTGTTGACTGTACAACCAAGTTTGGTTTCAAATGGCAAAATTCAGTCTGTCAGGTAGCTTCACCCTCCTCGACAACATAATGCCTCACGGCACAAGCCTTAAGAAGTATGTTGATCACTTTTGTTGGCCCTAATAGTCTTTCCAGCCAGTAATGATAGCTACCATCCAACTTTAAAACTTCACTGATCTGGGTGTTATTATCCTCATGGAGAACTGCTCTGGGCCTCACTTTAAAGTTCCTTATTAACTTTGAAAGCAGAGCTTTCCTGTTTGTTTACGTTTGCAAACAAACAAGCTGGGTTTTGTACAAAGAATGAACTTCATTAGCCTCCTGCTCTTTTCTGGAGCAAGGATGGTTTTGCTTTCCTCAGCCTGCAAAAGGGCCCAGGAGCCAAACAACCACAGAAACAAGGGTGTGTAGGAGGAACTGGTAGAGGAGGTGCAGGTGACATGAAGGACATCAGTAAGGCCACAGGAAACGCTAAATACTGAAGATGAAGGCTTGAAACAAAACAATACCCCAGAAATCTCTCTCTTTCAATCAAGTTGTGGCACAGTCAGCTTTTTCACACAGTGAATTATCTCCATGACAGCTCCACACTGAGCTGCTTGTGTTAGGCCAGCTCACATACACTGTAGCAGACACAGAGTGCAGAAGTTCTAAAGAGACGTGTGCTGAATACACATTTCACTCAACTACTTTTTCAAGTAATAGCATTTCCATTCTTTTAAGAAGCTGTAGTTATTTTTTTTTTTTTACACTTTCTAAATTTTGGGAGGAAGAACAAACTGAAAAAGAAAAGGAATTGGCCTTTGAACTGTTCTATATTTACCACTTTTGGCTGCAGATAGTTGAACTTGATCCTATTACAAGAAATCCCCTCCCATGTGCTATTACACAATTTCCAGTAAACACACTTCAGCATATTCACTCTTTCCCCTGTCTGGATCTCATACATCTGAGTGACCTTCTCTCCCATGCAGACATGTGGGAAAGAACTCAACAGAGGAGGCACGGACTTAGGAAGACAGCACCAGGAATCAGAGGGCAGGGAAGTCTTGGCAGTGCTGACATCAAGCAGCTGCTGCTCAGGTCAGCCAAGCCCCTTGTAAAGCTTGGCATTGGTCCTTCTCCTTACCTTTTTTTTTCTGAAGAAAACACACTTCCCATCTTCTTAGGTAAGGGGCAGCAAAGGGCAGTGGCAAGAGCTCCCCAGAAAGCACATTTAGAGTGGTTTAGTGAGGAAGTTTCTGGAACAACACTCCCACCTGCTGGGCCTTGTTTGTTACAGCTGGGAATTTGGCAGTAGTTTGAGACAATACAACTTCCCTTCAACCCAGCACTACAGCCTCAGGTTCAGATTTTAACTTGATGCTGAGACTAACGTTTCAGTCACAAGCCCTCCTGGCTACAAGCTCTGGCAACATTCAGCAGGGGAGCTCTCGTGGCATGGCTAAATCTCAGTGGGATACTAAGGTATAAGAATCCAAAGGTCAACTTTGTCTGAGAGCTCTTCCTTGGAGAGAGGGGAGACTGTAAATAGGTAAAATGGAGAAGTCACCTCCATTCCAACCTGCGCTCTTTGAAGGCCTCAGCACGTCAGAGAGATGTGTCAACATGAATCAGAGAGGGCCATTCACACAACTGAGTCATCCTAAAGAAAGGAATGCTTGGATCAGAACAGTGACACAGTTTGTCTTCATCAATCGTAGCCTGTCATAATAATCACTATTACAAAGGCAAAGAGAGACAGTGTCTGCAACAATTATTTAATCAAACGACATATAAAAAGTTTTAGCAATGACTGAAAGACCTGACAGGGGTTGCAATAAGAACTGAAACTGCAGGGTTTCTCAGGTTTAACAGTCTTTCAAAGCACCCTACCCTTTCAAGGATTTATTAGTGCTGGTCCAAACACTTCTCCATTCAGATACAGTACTTTAAATACTCCCTGCCAAATAACACAGATAGCAGAAGTCTTACATCCTGAGGAAGGGGAACAAGATTTGTATTTGGCTTGGTCTGCCCTTCAGCATTAAGAATGCAAGACTTGCTGGCTGCAGGAAGATAATTACAAGGACAACACATCTCAGAGCCAAGAGAACCTCCATGCCTTTAGCTGTCCAGTAACAAGCTCTGCACAGATGCAGAGCTGCCCTGCAAGTCTGACACTGAAGCCCTTGCTGGCAGAAGGGCATCTCTGATGTTCCATCTCAAACATGCTGAGGAGATGTCCAGTCCTGTGTGCTGAGTGCTCAGCTGCAGAAAGACTGGAGCTGCAAGAGTCCCTGTCACGCTGTTTATGGTATCCCAAAGTATTCTCTCTCAAATTTACGGAAATCTTCCTCAGTAAAGACAGTGCCTTCGGGTTTCTTCTTTTCTGCCTTCTCTGGAGGCTGATCTTTGGACTTCCTGCCTCTGTTCTGAGCAAGAACCTTCAGACAATACAAAAATGAAAAAAACCAGCAGTCATTGTTATCAAGACCAAACCACTAAACAGCAATTTTCAAGCTCACCTGCAGCATCCCTGCTATTCTACAAATACCCTGCTATATCCTGGAGTGCTTCCAAGGAAAAGTGAGAAGCAATCACCAGTGTTACCCTGAGCAGGTCACTGGGACAACAGTACATACCAATTTGGTGTTTGGAGTCAAATATGCAAACTTCTCTCTGTAGTAACAGTCACAGAGACAGAAACACTGATTTCAATTCAGATCTTTCTGAAACTATGACCTTCTTTTATCATCTCTCTCCATGAGACAACTATAAAACTCAACAAGGTGGTGGAATTCCCTCAGCATTTTCTAATACAGTCACCTTCTCTCACAATCTCCCGCCTAAGAAACACTGGCCTAAACCATTTGGTTTGTTTGTGTAAGTTAACAGCCTGTATCTCATAAAAATAGCCCAACACTCTAGCAGTGTCAGCTATCCTCCTCTTCAACTCCTGGCATGGGAAAAGCCACTGGCTAAATTCTCAAGTTGAGAAACACCATTCAAGACACTACAAAATTCCTATTACATGAGCCAGCAGCATAGCTGGTTCCTCATCAAAAAGCCTCCAGCTACAGAGAAGGCCAGTTTGACTGACAGTAAGAAGTCTGAACCAGGGCTTCTTTGCCAGATGAAGCTATGAAATCTTTGTTAATTAAGAAAAGCCAACAGTTGTCAGTATATTTGAGGAACCTGATCTAGCAGGTGGCATCCCTGTTCATGGTAGCGCAGTTGGAACTGGATGATCTTTAATGTCCCTTACAACTCAAATCATTCTATCATTCTATGATCTGAACTAGTATCAGAGAACAAAATAGGGGACAACATATCAACAAGAGTTTAAAGCTTACTAAGTTATTTCGCCAGTGCACACAGAAATTTCTCAAGGCAACTTGTAAACAGAAACTTAACTTGACTCCCTTGCACAAAGTATAAAAGCTGTAAGATCCAGGGATGAGTCCCATTCATGTGTGTTCCTCAGTGGAAACAGATCCCCAAACAGAAGCTAGTCTTACTTTTTCTGTGATGGCTTTGTCTGCAACAAGTCGTCCCTTCAACATGTACTGCAGGTTTTCTCTCAAGTGATTCACGGGCTTCTTCTTATGATACTCCTCTGGGACAAAGCAGAGTGGGACAAAACACATCAGCTGCTCACCCCGGCAGCTCACAAGGAGACACACAGGCACATCGAGGCACCGGGATAAAGACACGGCTATAGCTCGGGGGAAGGGGTGCGCCCACAAATCAGGCTGTGTTTAAGTGACACCAAAAGGGCATCCGGGAGGATGGGAAGGGATGGGATACAGCGACCGGTAGGGTGACTGCGGGACGCCACAAGGGCACCCGGTGCGAGCGCTGTGGAGAGGCCGGGACTCACCTATTGCCGACTTCACGACTCTCCCCTTGACCGTGGCCTTGTTCCTGCCGGGCTCAGGCGCCCTCTTCCTCCGCCTCGCAGCGCCCACCGCCCTGGGGCCATCCTGGCCCCGCCGGGCTCCCGGAGGCGCCTTTCCCTGCCCTTGAAGCGGGAGTAGGGACGGAGTTAGTCCAGCCGTACGCCGGGAACCACCCGCTGCCCGCCCGCACAGCCCCCGGCCCCCGCGGGCTCACCCGGCGGCTCCAGCAGCTCCAGCCCCCGCCGCAGCAGCGCCGCCGACATGGCCGCGCCTCGGCCGCGCTTCCGCCCGGCCCTCACAGCGCCCCGCTCCCGCCCGGCACCCACAGCGCCCCGCTCCCGCCCGGAGGGACATAACAAGCTCCAGGGATGCAGTAAATCACGCTGGCCATGGGTGTCCACGTACAACATGGCTAACTTGGCAAAAATAGGTGCCGAGGGAACGGTGCCAGGCTCCTTTCGGTGGTGCCCAGAGACAAGACGATGAGCAGTGGCCATAAACTAAAGCATGAGAACTTTCACCTTAACATGAGGGAGAATTTCTTTAAGTTAAGGGTGGCAGAGCAGTGGAAGAGGCTGCCCTGGGGGGGGCCGTGGAGTCCCCCTCTCTGGAGACATTCCAAACCCACCTAGATGTGTTCCTATGTCACCTGTTTGAGGTGACGCTACCTTGGCAGGGGGCTTGGGCTACATGATCTCCAGAGGCCCCTTCCAACTCTAATGATTCTGTGATTCTGTGAATATGTCAAGATTATCTCAAGTCAGGGTGTTCTTCGATGTAATATCTTTTTCAAGCCTAATCAACAAGAAAGGAGACCTAATCAGTGGAAAAGGTGGCAGTGAGCATCCCTTAGTCAGGAAGGTCTTGGAAATAACAACCTTTAAGGAGCAGTAAATCACAGTGTTGTTGTGTGTCAGTAGAACAGATAGCAATTAGCATCCCTTACTCAAGGACATCCTGTAATTAACAAGCTTAAAGGATGTAGTAAATCAAGATATTGAGGTATGTCTATGTACACATTGCTAACTTGGCAAAATGCTCAAGTACAACTCAAGTATGTTCATTACGATATTAATAATCATGCCTACAGGTCAAAAAAACCTCTGCTCAAGTGAAAGCCCTTCCCTTGAGCATGCGTAGAAGTTACCTGGGCTTATGTAACTTGTATGGAAATTACTGACCCATCACAGCAGAGGGTTTGTACATGTAAAGTTACTAACTCTGAACTTCTGTGTATAAAAAAATGATGTGGATAGTCCAGTGGGTGTGCTTGATTTGTGGAATACCACCGAGCACCCAGGCTTATGTAACTCTGAAATGTGCTTGTTGCACACTGGGTAACAAATCCTATTTTGTGGACACCACGAGGGACAATTGCCATCGCAGGAACAATAAAAGGCCAGGAGGAAAGGGAATGGAGTCACGTTTTGTCTCAGTGAGGTCCCAAAATCCAGATTTAACTTTGTTCTAGACTCATCAGGCAGAGAGATGTGCTCTGCCATAAACTGCATCTACTATTCAGGCTTACTTTAGTCTATTTGTTTAATGCTTCCTTCTCCAGTTTTCAACCCTCTAGAGACTTGATGCTGATGTCTGCTAAATTTAGCTATCATTTGAGTAAAGCTTATTCAATTATAGCCAGTGCTGGCAGTAACAAGCTGACACTGGAGGAGAGAGGTTTCTTCTCCCTCAGACATGTCCTGCAGGGAGAAAGTGATATAAATGGCTCTCATTGTTTCTCATAGTAATGATTTCTAACAGGCACTGATAACAGTTAAACCTCAGTTTATTAAAAGACAGTCATTCTCTGGAAATTGGTCTCCAGCTCCTGAAGATGTCACCTCAATGCCTGTCTTTTGTTGTTCATTCTCTTCTGAATCCCTCCCTGGATGGGTCCTGGCATCCTGTGTCAGTTTCTGCTGATGGTGCTAATCCATTTTTCTAGGCAGGACTTGGTTTTTATTCCTTGCTTCAAGACTAGAGAACATTAACTGCTTGTTCAGCTTGTCACTTTTCACTCTTAATTTTCCTTTTACAGTAAGCTGATCTTTTTTTTTTTTTTTTTTTTTTTTTAATTGATGTGGAGGGCCAGTCACTGGGTTAAAGCGGAGCACTCCTCCATTTTCTTGTTTGCTTTTTTTTTATAGCTGATGGAACATAGAGGTTGCTCAGCTCTTACTCCCTGACAGGTTTGTCCTTCTAGTTTTGTGAAAGCTCACAAAGTTACAAAGAGGTTATTGTAGTTTTGCAAAGGAGAAGCTGAACAAGCCATGAGTTAATAGCCTATTGGTGAAATTGAAGAAAGCAATAGAGAGTATTCTAGTCAGCAGAAAAGTTGTTATTGCTTGTATACTCAGATTATCTTTATCTTGGTCAGAGTGAGATAAATGATAGCTGCCAATGATCTTACCATGGAGAAATCATTTTCAAAAGTACCTCCTCAGTTAAATGCTTTCTTTTAGCCCCTAAAATACAATTTACAGTTTCTTTGTAGCTGTTCATGGTTATATATTGCATAGTATATTCAAGATAGCTTATTCTATGGATTAAATACTAAGTTTGTATCATTTATTAGTATTACCTAATACATTTTTACACATGCCTTGTGCCAGAATGGTGCTATCTCATAAATGCCTTATGCAGGCACCTGATGCAAAAACATCTTTGTTACCAACACTGCAAAACATGTTTAACAGATTAGTGTGGTAGAAGCTGCACTGATTTATTATTCTGTTGATGGAAAATATATGCTCTTTTCTACCTCAAAAGCAAACCATTACCAAACCTCATTTCCATTTCTCTTGTACCAATTAATAAAGCTCTCAGTTATACAGGTCTCTCAGAAAATCTGAATCCCTTCTTATTAAATACTGTCGGTAGGAAGGAACTGTAATACAGGCAATGCCTTCTTTGACTAGCAGACTTGCAGTGATTTTACTCAGCAATTACCTGCAGAATAAAGTTTAATGAGAACACAGGGGTCACTTTGCTGAGGAGGGAGGGAAGGGCGCTTTCTTTAACTGCATTCACAGACTCCTGCCTCAGAATCTGGTCAGGTTCTTGGGGCCGGTTAGGTCACCAAGAAGTTAAACGTTTGCGTGCTTTGTGGTGTGACGCATTCCCCAGGTTTAGATCTGTTACCAAACATCATGGTCTAACATAGGCTACAGATTTTTTAACACTTTGTGAAATCATGTAGCTATTATTAATACATTATATTTCTTCATCTCCTTTTAACAGGATCTGGCATCTTTTCCCCAGGCCTAATCACTGGATGTTTCTTCTAACCGCGTTCTGGCTGCAGCTGTGCTTGGCCCTGCCAGAAAGGGTGATTGTAACATCTGTCATGTCTCTGTCCATGTGACTTTGGTACAACCAAGACCTGTCACGCTCCTTCAGGCAGAGGCACAGAGTCTTCCCTTGCTCTTCGACTTCAATACAGAATTATGCTCTCATCTTTTCCCTGCACTGCTAAAAAGATAACTTTATCGATTTATATTAGGAATGTATAATTGTTTCTTGATATGAACTGACTTTGCCTGTGTATTATATGTTACTTTAAGTCTGTATATATGTAGAATTTAGGCATTTGGATCACGTAGTCTCTTCTATATGTCATAAACTGTAAAATATCCTCTGCTGACCTTAGAATAAGTCAACTAACTGTGTTTGATAAATCTGCTTTATGCTGAGCACAGCATATTAAATGGTGTATTTCTCTTTGCAGGAGCTTCCATGGCTTTATCACTCTCTCAGTGATGATACACTCCTTATGTTGTCATGATTTAACTATCCCTTTCTTTTACTGAGTCACTGTTGAAAGCAGTTGAACAGACCCTACAAATAGCTTTTTCCAGACTAGTACGTACTACTACTAAAAATTTAAGGTTAGGAGACTTTGTGTCTATGTCTGTTAAAAAAAAAAATAAAAAAATCAGGATTTAATTATACTGTTTTAAGATCTCTACTCAAATTAAAATTTCATTCAAGATGAATAAAATTAAAATTTCATCACTTTGTAATTCCTCAAAAATCAGTTCAGTTAGCTCCTTGAAGTGCTTTGGGGACAGAATGAATGTCAAATGGTCTTCATTTCAATGTAAAATATCCAAATAAATCACCATCTTAGAACATGAATAATCTAAGTCTGGATGGCAAAATCCACAGGTGCTGCATGTCAGACTGAGAATGTCTTTCTTTCCGAGAGTTAAGCTATCTTAGAAAGCTTTCTGACACTAATGTCCATGTTTTATAGCTTTCTTTAAATCTCACGGCTCAGCGGGTAGCCAGCTTTTCAATTACAAATAACCCAGCATACAGATTAGCTGGAGTTTTAAGTAACTTCCATACGTGAATATTATCAGTTCACTTTCTGCTTGCTTTCTTATGATGTCGGAAAATGGGAATTTTTCCTGTTTGAATATGTTGATAGAATTTCTGGTTCATCTTGGAGTGACCTCCCTATTATTTTTGGCTTTGGGAGATGTCTGATTGGTTTGTTGCACCTTATTATTAAGCTAATAAAGAAGTAACTGATGTTCATGTCTAATCATATTGCTGTCAGTGGCAGCTCATAACAGCTGTTTGCTTGCTCTTACTTTATGTTCCAGCTTCCAGATTCAGGAGGTTACACAGGAGGCTCAGTCTGAAGGAATACTGTGAAGAATGTGAGAAAACAGAAACTGAGGGCAGCATTAGAAGTAAAATATAACAACCACAAGTAATTATTTAGTTAAAGACTTTTTTAAAAAAGAAGTCTTATGATTTGTGGAAACGGGATCCTGATGTTTGAACACTTGGTGTTGTCCACATTGACACATATATCTGTATATTCTCTTCCAAAATGAATCAGACCGATTTTTGAGATGATTTATAACAGATTTTCAACTCAGCATGTTTCTTCGCATGTGGACTGTGGAATGTGCTTTGCTTTAAGCAGCTGTCCAATTTTACCAGTTCCCACATTCTGTATTTTCCCTTGAACAGCAATGTCTAAAGCTGCTGCCATTAATATTTAGCTATGTTTGCTGACTTGAAGCAATTTGTGTTGCGGTCACCGTTCCTACAAAGAGCTATGGATCACTGCCTGCCCTGTACCTCAAGTGCATAGGAACCTTTGTCCTTTAACTGTGTGACATACCTTTGAAAAGCAATTTGACTTTCTGTCCAACTGAATTTAAACAAGGGCTGGGCGGTGCTTTGATTCATACTCTTGCATGGATAACTGTGTGTAGTAACTTTAGACGGACAGAAAGTCTTTTACTCTGATTTTTTTTTTTTAAATCCTCTTTCATTCGCTTTTCAGTGACCTGTTCCAGATCACCAAGAGTCTGGCTTGGCCTTGCACAACTTCTGCAGATAACGTTGGTGAAGGTTAAGATTAAATCAGCTTCCCACCACACTAAATGCTGCAGTAAGAAATGAACTCCGCCCCTGAATGAGTTAGTATCCTCCTACACAGATGAGATAAGGAGTCACAAAAATTAAGCAACTCTCAACATATACTTGTTCTCCATCTGTTTTTTTTTTTTGCTCCAAATGGGAAGAGAACAAGCATCAATAGCTCTGCTGATGCTCTAGGAGCCCACTTTGCAGACAGAGGTAATATTTTTAAGAACATAAATGTTTTATTTGGAAAAAACCCCCAAACAAGTCCTTCTTTAGGGTTTGGAATACCAGAAGAAAGCATTTTGTTAGTAATATTTTTGCATATAATACAGAGTTGGTGTCAAAGGGTTTTTGTGGTCAGAAAAATGGGCATCCAGACTCACAAAAATGCCTGAATGTCCGGTGTCCTCATACTTTCTATTGTTCCCTGAAGGGAAAATTATTTTAAGAAGGGCATCTGCTGGTCTTGTATACCTCCTAGAGTGGAATAGGCAAAATGGGTCTGCAGCTGGAGGGGAACTATTTCCCTCTCTGTTTCCCACCACTATCCTTAAATGTCCAAGGGAATAAGTACTAGAAGGATCTCAGGGCTCAGAGTGATTGACTTTTCCCTGTTTCCTTCTGAGGGCCATAGACATGAGTCTTCCTCCTGACCTCCCCACCTACTTCATTCCTACAGAACAGGCTCAGGGAGAAAGTGACAGTCCTTACTGCCACTGTTTTCCTCAGTCTAGAAGGTCAAAAGCTATCCTGCTATAGTTTCTTTTCCATTTCCCTAAAAAACTGGGAAAAGAGGATAAAGATCCTTTGGTGGAGCAGAGATGGGTCTCAGTGAACAAGAGGCAGGGGAACTGTGGACCAGGAACTGCTAAATGCTGGAGAATGGATGTAACAGATGGTGGACAAAGGCAAGAAGCACAGGGAGGGCTTGAAGTGAATACAAGTCTGCCTTAGGGATTGCCAGGCCGAATGCTGTGCATTGTAGAAAGGTGGGTAAAGCATGGACAACACCTGCTGCCATATGGACACACTGGGGTTATGGAATAACTTGAGAGCTTTGGGCCCCTATCTTGCTTTTTAGGCAACTTGGGGTTTTTAAATTGTTGTTGTTGGGGTTTTTTGTTTGTTTGTTTGTATGGGGGGTGTGTGGGTGTTGGATTTTGTTTGTTTTTAAAATTTAGTTTTTGTTTGGGGATTTGTTTTGATTTTGTTTGTTTTGTGGTTTTGTGGTTTTGTTTTTGTTTTTGTTTTTTTGATGGGGTTTCTTTGGTGGTTTGGTCACTGGCAGTGCTAGATCAGCACAACTTCCAGAAGTTACGAATTGGTTGGTGGAAGCCTTTGAAGACTCTTCCAGGACATCTTCTCTTGTTATTTTGGAAGTTTACAGCTGGTGATGAGCTTGATGAGACTTACACCTCAGTTACCAGCATCTGAGCCTTCAAGCTTACCAGGACTTTTGTTTTCCTTTCAAATCAGCTTCAAGCAGGTGGACTGTTACCTGTTGACTTTAGTTTTTCCTTTTCTTGCCTCTATATTTCAGCCTGTCTTTTTTTTTTGTCCTTTTGTGCTTCTAGAATTGGTCTTTCCTTTTTCAGTTGCACATTGACCTCCCTGGCTTGACATTTGACCTTCATTTGTTTCATTTTGGCTTTCAAGTTACTCTTTATTCCTTTCTTACATTGTTTGGTTTGCTCTTTGTCGCTTTCTTTTGTGTTTAAGTCAGAAATATAGATGTTCCATGTCAGAATCTGAGAAATGCACCCTGAAAAATATTAGCCTCCTGAATACACAGAAATTGAACAAAAATTGAAACCAGGATTTTGAGACAAGGTTTGGTGCATAACATTATTTCACTAGAGGGATTTGTAAAAAGGTAGTGGTGGTTCTCAGTTCTGAAAGTATTGTGGCTTTTAACAAAATAAAACCTTGTTTCTTCCAGGAAAGATGTATTTTATCCTGGTTATGATGCGATTAATGATTTCTCATGTAAAGAGCTTGGAAATACACAGAGAAGAGGGTGCATTAGAACAGAGAGCTTAACTGTCCCCATGCTGTGTAGATGTGAAATTGGAGAATGTCAGTGGCTGTTGAACATGGCTGCTTTCAAAGCAGGAACAATGAGGTGGAAGGCTTCATGTTTTGTTCCCAGCCTCTCTGCCCCTTAAAATGTTTATAAGCCCCAGAGCTGGCTCAGAGTGCAGCAAAGTTTAGCTAGTTATGCTTGTCACCAGCCATTAAGTGTTTGGAGACAGACAGGAGCTGGGCTGAGGCCGTCACGGGTTTGCTGCCTTAGGCAGGCCTTGTTAGTGGATGTCCGTGCTGCTCAGTGCAGAGCAGAGCCGGTGGAGCTGGGGGCAGCATTCCTGCTGCTGCTGCAGCTCCTGCCTGCTCTGATCTGTGGTGGCACTGTGCAATCTTCCCATGGCTAAAGGTGCGTCATGCCCGTGCTTCAGCTGCTAAAGGGGTAATGTGTCCCCTCCAGTTCCCTAGTCCCTTCAGTCTTGGAGGGGAGCCATTTGGAGACAGTGGGAAAACAGGGGGAGCAGAAGAGGGACAGGGTCCTGAAGAAGTTGCAGGGGATGGGATGATCAGGTCACCAGCATGCATTAGAAAGGAGTGAGTCACATTAGCTGATCCCCTCCCCACTTGTTTCTGATGTGGGAATTGAGAGCAAGGTGGCATCATGGATGCTGCAAGAAGCAGGTAGGCTGGATGCTTATTGCCACAACACACATTTTGTGATTTTTAATTAGTGGGATTATTTTTTTTCAAAATTGCTCAGAACTGCAAAGAATAATATGTGAGGCTTCCCAGGTCACAGAAATATTCTGTCCTGTGGCTGGCATGTTGCATTTGTTAGTGTAGTGCCAGACCTCCTCTGCACTCTGCTTTTGTAATTTTTTCTCCCTCCCTTCATTTTCCTTTCCTTCCTTTGTTCCTTCTCTCCCAACTAGCTGTATTTTATCTTCCCTTGTCTTATTCCGTTTGCTTGACTGCTGTCTCTTTCTACAGCACTTTCTTCTCCAACAAGGATCTGTAATTTCTGAGGCTGTGGGAGGGTGACGGTTTAACCTGACCTTTTACCATTTTTTCTTGAATCTCAGCAGTTGAGTCTCTCTGAATTATATGTTTGGCTCTCCTTTCTTCTCCTTTCTCTTTCTCTCCCTTTCTCTGCCTTTCCTTTCTCTCCCTTTCTCTCCCTTTCCATCTCTCTCTCCTTAGCATAGTGTAGAAAACACTCTGAGACAACACTGAAAATCCACTGGCATGTATTTGGGAGACCCCCACCCTCTTGGGGTGCAGGGACAGCCCTGGAGGTGCTGGGTACCAGGCACCCATACATTCATTACATGACACCCACCACGGGCCAGGCTACCTTCTCCTTCAGGGCCACATCTCCTGCTTTGCCCTGTCTCCTGAAGTCTGGAAAACAAATGCCAGCAGGAGAGGAGGCCAGGCTGCCATTACTAGCACGGGTGCCTAGTGCCACTAGGGCTCTCCTCACTAGATGTCACTGTGAGGCTGGGTTTCACCTGCCACAAGCACAGCAGCCAGGAGAGACGGGTGTTGAGATGGGTGTTGAGTTTCAGGAAGGCACTGCCAGGAGCAGAGGAGGGCATGGAAGAGGTTTGCAGGATAAACGTAGAGTTGCTGTAGGTTTTACCCATTCCTGGCAAATTTTGGGAACAGAACCAGGAAGATGCAGGAGGGGTTTGGGGTGCAACTTCATACCAGTGCCTCTGAACACTCCAGCCTGTATTTGATAGTCGTAAGGGCCTTAGGGTGAATCAGCCACCGTGGCTTTGGTCTGAGTCGTGCTCATCTGCTTATTGTGGTGTCAGTTTGATAGCAAGTCTCTTGCTAATTAATGTTCAGCCCTGTGTCACTGCTCACTGTCCCCATCTGCCATCATCCATCCGTGACCCTGGCTGCAGCACACCTAAGTGGCCGTAGCATTGTCTCTCTGACAGGGATAGTGTGGAGAGAGCCCTTGGGGACATGATCGTGGTAGCCTCCAAAGCCGAGGGGGTGAGTGGTGAAGGGAGGCTTTCCAGGGGCTGGCCTTTTCTCTTGCAAAGGAAGCCAAGTGACAAAACAGCCACGTGGTCCCTGTTACTGAAGATGTGGGGCATGAGTGCAGGGTGGGAGATGGCAGACTCTGTCACTGTCTAGTGGCTTGTATGACACCTCCCTGTACAGTGAGCGAGGAGACCTTCTGTCCCACAGTTGGCATGCACATTCTGCATGGTGGCAGATGCTTTTATAATTTCTTTTTACTTGTTTAATTTTTTTGCTCTTTCCTTCTTACATTTTTCTTTGCATTCTTCACACCCTTTCTCTTTTGATAGCTGTCTTTTCACTTGCATTGCCTCTTTTCCTTTCTTTGTTCTCTCTTTCTCCTTCTTGCCCTTGGTTCTCCAGCCAGGCTCAGCAATTTCTGGGAGGATGACAGTTTTACTTGACCTTTTATCTCTTGATCTTGACTCCCAGCATTCGAGTTCCTCTAAATTACACGACCAGCTCTTTTCCTCCTTATTTTCCTTCCTTACTCCGCTCTTTGTTCCTAAAACTTTGTATTGGGAATTGGATCATTCCTCCAACCTCTGAGGGGTCCGTACTGTGCAAAACCTGTAAACTGTATCCTAAGGGAGAGGAACTGGCTAAAAAATGCCCCATGAACCACCAGATCTGTGGCACAGATGTTCCTAAGGAGAGTTAGGTTGTTTTATCTTTAAGTTAATCAGCTGCAACCCAGAAAAAAGGGAACAAGTATTATGTGGAAAGCCATCAACTCCAGGAAAGTGTTTTGGTCTGGTTGTGTGTAGGTATATGGCCTCCTATCTTACCGGGTACACCATGACTTACATTGGTATAAGAGCACGCCCCGTATACATGTTAACATCCATTGTGAGTTTCTGCCTGGGTGTACTTACATGAATGGAAACAGTGCCATGGCCTGCACAGCATGTGAACTCCTCAGCTTGCATCCATGCTGATTTTATATAGCCAGTTCACTGTGTGGGGTTTGGATGGCTGCAGGTAAATGTGTGTGTTTTTGTGTGCGACCTGGCTATGTGCATTTACATGTGCACATGCATCAGTGCTAAAGAAGATTTGAAAGTGACTTGATGCAAACCACCGGGACCTGCAGTCTTTGGGGCTGGCCAAAGTGGTGGGAAGCCCCAAAGACTCCTCTACTAGTCTCACCTTGCCACGCTCTTCCAGCTGCATGCTGCACTGGAGGCTGAATCCAGCTCCACTTGTTCACGTGCTAAGGCACATTAACATTCACTCTATCACACTGCAGCACAATTAACATTTGATTCTGACAAATGAAGGAGGGCAGAGAGATTAAATGGGGTTGCTAGCTGTGATGGTGGGAGTGGAGAGGCATGCTCTTTTTAGTGCAGCCCAGAGGATCAGGACTAAAAGACTTTCTTGGAGGAGGAATCCAGATTCCACCAGGCTGACCACTGTGTGGGATGATGGAGGAGGAGCAGGAAGTTGCTTGAACCCTCTGGGCCCTTTTCACACATTGGAGTGGACGTGTCTGTTCAGCTAGTGCTGATAGAATGTGTAGGACTTGAAATAGACCCCTTGGGAAGCTCCCCAAAGGGAATAAATAAGCAGATTCTGGCCACAGAGTTCTGAGGAGCAACTTCTGTGTCATTTACTTGATACATTGGAAGACAGCAGCCCAGTGTTGGTGCTGTCCTGTCGGTGCTTCTCTGCAGGACATGCACCTTTGCTTCCACATCCCAGGCAGGCGGGATGAGGCAGATGGACTCTGCCTCATGGAAGAGGTGAATTCTGTGCCCTCCCCTTCTTCACAGAGCTGCCTGAAGGCCCCTGAGGGCTGGGTGGCTGGGTGGTGGGCTGCAGCAACTTTAAGCCTCTCCCAGATGTGATTGTCCCTTCCCAAGTATGCATCATGTCACTTCCCAGTTGAAAAGCCAAATGAAATTTCCAGGCAGTTTGCAGCTTTTATGATTCACTTGTTTGCTTTTCTCCTGTTCTCTCCTTTTTTTTTTTTTTTTATTTTAAAATTTCTTTCCTTTCTCTCTTCTGTCTCTATTCACTGCTGCCAGCTGCCTGCTATGAGTTTAGTTTGTTTCAAGGGCAGAAGAAATTAATTTTCTGCTTTCCTATTCAGTGCAGAATAGCTTCTTCCTCCACCCCCTATTCCCCTTCCCTGACTTTTGCTGAAGTACAGAGAGATGTCTTGGAAACATTTCCTTTTTAAAATCCCCTTCTGCCCTTTTGTAGCTACTTGGCCTCTCTGCTGACAGCGTGGGACAGGTGCTAACACAGTACTCCTTTCCTGATCCAAGAGCTGGAGAATAAACTCTTGGGCATATTGCAGATAACTAAGTGAGAGCACATCTCACTACAGATTTAGCTAAAAACAAAAGGAAAATAAATATTAGGACAGTTGGAGAGGGACAGGTTTTTCATTGTCTCTGAGACGTCATCCCTCCTAGCGAGCTCCTTAGAGCTGTCAGCACTGTTGCAGAGAGCAACTCAGGGTTCAGTGTTGGGACAACAGGCCTGACCCTGCTTGGACCTGGGAGGGGAAGCATGGCATGGGAGGATAGCAGCCAGGAGATGATATGGTCAGATTGCAGCAGACATCTGGTAAATGTAATGTTTTATTCTGGAAATTGTGTCTTTGTGTGGCAGATATAAAACTTCCCAGCTAGGCAAAAAGGAACTGAAAGCAACTTCCCAGCTCCCACAGCCCAGCAATGTATAGACTCTGTGTGTGTGTGTGTGTGTATGTGCGATACTTGCTGGCAGAGCATATTTGTGAGATGTGGCGTTTATGTTACCTTTTAGCAGGGAAGAATCGTTTATCTCAGCATTCTAATTATGATCCATTAAAATGCAAATTTGGGTTTATGCATTGAAATTGTCAGTACCATTGCCATGGCAACAGGAGCTTGAGGGAGGGGAATTGGAATAGGTGGGACTGTGCATCTCTCTTGAAATCCCTCTCAAATACCTCCAGGTAATTGAAATCACAGTGCCCTTCCCCAGGAAATGTGGCACTTTCCCACTAGTTAATTTGGGGCCTCACTGAAGTTGTTCTTGGGGTTGTGATAACAGGGCAACCCACCACGTGTGTAGGTCACCAGCTAACTCCCACCAAAGTGGAAGAGCCACTGCTCAGGTCTTTCAGAAGGAAGTGGATCCTTACTGTTTGACTCCTCTTGTAATGCTTCCTTTGAGGTGTCTGGCGAGGGAGAAGGAAGAATAAATCCCTGATGACTTCAGTGATGTTAACCTGGAAGCCCTTAGGTAGTGCCACAGTTATTGGACTATGTAAGTGCCATCTATGCTTTTACACCCACTCACCCTCACTTAAACACCCAGTCAAGCTGTCTCCACTAGTAATGTCCTTCAGCAGTGAGTCCCTCTGGTCAGTCAGGGTGAGTAAATCTTCTCTGTGCCACTGTCTTGAGGCCCAGTTCCTTTCTCTGCTTGTTTTGTATGGCAAGATGGTGTGACTGTATCTTCTTCCTCCCTTTACCAAGTACAGCTGGGACACCTGAAGCTTATTGACCTCCTGTTTAAGAACCAAGTGAAGGGGTTTCAGGATGCTGGTTTGAAGTGAATGCTAAGGGAGATTGGGATACAGCTGAGCACATTTTACAGGGGAAAAATGTGCCTCTCTGTTTTGGCTGTTGACTGAAAATTTTGATGATAAATAAAGCATGATGATTTAATTCCCAAACCACAGTGACAGCTGGGCAGGAAAGACAACACTAAGTCTGTTTTCTGGTTCCCCATCCCTGTTAAGAGGTTTACAAAATCATCTGATAACTCATTCCTGTTTTTGTCAGGGGACTATTTTTTCTTGTGTACTGGGAATCTGATTTGCTGATAGTAAAATCGAGATACAGTCTCATGAACCTGGTGATGCAAACTGCAGTTTCTGTTGAGAATAATTGACTTGAATTGCCTGGAGCCTGGTTGCCATCCATTTAACAGTGAAACAGGGAGGAAACCTTCAGAGCAGGCTTTAGTTCAGCCTAGGGAGATTCTAAGCAAGGAGAGGTAGAGTCAGGCACTGCCCTGCCCTGCCTCCCCTACCCAAGACAGAGAGTGGGGAACTAGAGTAAGTTTAGTGGAGGGCCATGAAGATGCTGACTTTGTTTAGCCTGGAGGAGTGCAATTTAAGGGGGATCTGGCTGATAAGATAATAGGGGATGTGTACAGAGAAAATGGAACTGGATTTTTCCCAGGTGTGTGCACCAAGGGCAATAGGCAGTAGAGACATGTTGCAGCTAGGGAAATTCCAATTCCGTATAAAGTAAAAACATAATCATGAGGGTGGATCATATGTGAGATGGTGACTCAAAGGTGTTTCGGAGTCTGCCTCCTTTGAGATACTCAAAGCTCAAGCAGACAAGGCACTGAGCACCCTGCTATGGCTTTGAAGTTAACCCTGCTTTGAACAGAGATTTGGACAGGAGGCCTCCAGAGATACCTTTCAACACCAGTCATTCTGTGGGCTCCCACTGGGGGCAGGTTCTGTGATGCACAGTGAGATGGGGAGCCCAAACAGTTCTCTGCTCTAGGATGAATCACAGCAGAAGTGATCTGTTGGCTTCTTTTGCTGTAAAAAACATGACCCTACTGCAGACCCTCAGCTTCTGTTTTGGGAGGGTTATGTCTGTGCACTGAGCACAAAAGTGATGGGGATGGGGACTGCGCAGAGATCTAGATGCCATCAGGACAAGGAATATAACACTTGCTACTTCCATGCTAGACAAGCCACTAACTTGAGGAGATTGGCTTCCCCAAGAGTGACATCTGACTGGGAATGAGGGATAGGACTAAAATAGTCCATTTTACATCTCGGGCTTTCTGAAAAAGCAGATTAAAAATATATGATGGAGAATGTCCTTCTCTTCCAAGTGGAGGAGATGGTAGGGAAAAAAAAAAAGGGTGATATTTGAGTTTCTGCATCTGATGCGGCAAGGAAAGGCATGAAAGTGGCTGGTACCTGAAAGTAGAGCAATGAATAACTGGTTTTGGTGTGAAAGAAGCCATTTCACCATGTTCAATATTATCATCATTAAGCTGATCAGCTTCACCAACAAGGAAGATACTGAGAAGGAGAGAGCAAATATTGTAAGGGATGTAGAGAAACACAAATTTAAAATAACCGTTCTGGAGAGGGCTTGCCAATAAGTGCTTACAGAGGGAAAGACAGAAGGTGAGACAGAGACCAGAAGAGAAAGTGGAGAAGAGAAAATGAGAGGGTGGAGGAGAGTGGGAGAAAAGAAAATTTCTAAAATTTCTGTAAATCTCTCCATCCTGCTTTCTCGCTGTTCCTTCACACACACAAGTACCCCCCCTTTCCTCAGCTGTGCTGAGAAACTTGAATTCCCCTGCACCATCCTGGTGGCACTCTTATTTCCTCTGAGGATGAGCTGAGGGGTTTCAGCCCAGAACCTCTGCAATTCCTGATCTCTGCCCCACATCCCTGCCTGCAATTCCAAACTTCTACTCTCCCCTCCACCTCCTGAGCCAGGCACTCTGCTTTAAAACAGAGAGCTTGTGCCACATCTCCTGAAAGGCATACCAAGGTACAACAGAGGCTTCCTCTCATACTGGGCTGAGGTTTTACTGACTGGGAAGATTTAACCCTGTGTCAGCTGACATGAAGGTATTCCAAATCAGAGGTAAATACCTGCTTTGCTAACATTAGCAAAAGGTGATTTTTGTCTCACTGACTTGGAGGAAGAGCAGACAGATGCACAGATCCTATGTAATCCCTTGTCATCCCACGCTTCTGTAGTGATTTCGCGTGATACTGTGTGGAAACAGCCAGTGAGCCTTGTCCTTGCTGGACAGGTTGGCACTGCAAAATGTCATATTTAAGCTTGCCTTTCCCAGCTGAGGTCTTCTAGTGGAAACCATGGCAGAGATGCTGAGACCTCTAGCAGAGGTGTCAGAGCCACGTAATGCTTTCCCTCAACGTGGCATGTGCTCTGACCCTTCACCTCCAAACCCAGGCTGCCTGTGCACCCCCACCCATCCAGACTGTTGGGGATGGTAACACATGTACCCTCCCACAGTCATTCCCTCGTCCTCCCTTCCCTCAGCCTGCCAGAAACAGATCCCCATGGGCTGCTTTCCTCTCACACCCTTGACTGTTCTAACATATCCTCGGGGAAGGTGTAAGACCAGCTATGGCGATGAGATTGTGATCTTTCTCTTTCCTTTTTTTTTTTTTTTTTTTTTTTTTTATAATCAACAGTGGAGTTTCCCTTGCCATTTTCAGCAGATCTAAAAAAAACCCCTTCATTGAATATTCAGCATCTTCCTGGAGCTCAGCAGTAGCCAGCGGGGGCTGTGGGTATGCGCTTGCAGAGGGGATGACTCATGAGTCCTGTCTTGTTCTAGGGCCCCCAAGATTCCTCTGCTTCTCTCCCTTTCCCTCTGACAGCAGTCTGTGCTGATGGGTTGGTGACTGCCAGCTCTGACGGGGCTGTGGTCACAGCAGTGCTGGCAGCAGAGGGGAAAAGGGCAGGAAAGAGGCATCCTTCTCCTTGCAGGCTTCAGGAATGGGATGGGAAGAGAGGTTTTCACTGGAATATTTAACTGGATTATTGAAAGAGAGTGCCTGGGGGCTTTGCACATAGTGCTGCATATGGGCTACAGGAGGAATCTGTCTGGGAGGTGTCATGATCTGAGAGACCCTGATACAAAACCTCTTGTACAGATCCCCCTCAGCTAACCCAGGCAACGCCCCCGTCCCCTCCCACAGCTTTTAGTTCAGGCTCTTTCCTAATGGAACCTAAGCCAATGCTGGCTCATTTTCACACCCTGTCACTCGGTCATTGACTAAATTAAATTTCAATTACTATTTTCTTATTAAAAAAACAGTGAGAACAGCAGCTTTTAATTGGAAGCAGCTACTTGGCCTGTTGCAGCAGTGAAGGGTGTGCGGGTGGTTTGATGATGATGTGGAGGAGGTAGGGGAAGGTGCTGAGTCACAGGTGGCACCTTTGTGTGGACACGTTGGAGGGCACGGGAGCGGGTTACTGGCTGGGTGTCTCATCAGGAGACGTGATGTGACCTGCTCTGCTACTTCCCAAGAAGGGACACCAAAAATATCAACTAGTGGCCCCTCCTTTTGGGGTTGTCCATGAGCTGCCAGTCCTGGTGAAGGGGGTCATGCTGTAGGGTAAAATTCTTCAAGTGATCCACTCTGGGTCCCTTGTGGTTGAACATGAACACCGCGTTTTGATACCCTTGTTCTGACGGACTGCTGAGCGTGTAGCTTGCTTGTTAGGAGACCTGGCTCAGTCTGACCTTTCCTCTCTGGGACTATGTCCTTCATGGCCCTGTAACAAGCTGGTAAGCTGGGGAAAGACAGTGAATGTCTTCCCTTGTGCGTCTGCTGGGACCTGGGGAAGAAGACACACTGTTTGACTGCTCCCTGGCCTCTCAGATGAGCAGAACAGGAGGTGTGCAGGAGGCAAAGCTGGACCGAATCCTCTGGGAACACCAGGAGTCCTAGCAAGAGCATCACTTTGGATCTCTGGTTTCCACTGTTGGTCAGTTTTTCTTCTTTTTCCTCTATGCTCCTTACCAGTCATCTCTGGGAAATGTAACCTGTAACTTCAGCCGTCGTAACTGCATCAGCCATGTGGGTCAGGAGCACCTGGGACCTCTTTTCTGCTGGTGATATCTCCTGGGTGCACACTGACAGGTAGTCAGGACTCATTGTCCCTTGAAGAAACCAGAAAAATAAGCTTATGTTTGAATCCCATGTGTAGAGAGGGTCTGTCTGTCACAGCCAATTCAGCTGCTGTTCTGCCTGGCAGAGTTTGTCTCTATTCTACAGGCTCCTGCTCACCTCGCTCTCTTTTTCTTTTGCTTGCTTTCCCCTTCGATTCTCTCTTTGCCTCTCCTCCTTAAGCTGCCTCCCAGAAGAGACTGGCTATTAAACCAACTGTGCCAAGGTTGCGAGATGCACACAGGCACTAGGAACAAATGACACTGAGCACTTGCCCCTTTTGCAGCAGTAAGACATTAGGAATCTCCAGGAGCAGAATCTGCCAGAGACTATGTGTGTGCTGGGAGAGTGTGGGAACAACCCACAGACAAGAGATGTGATCACCCTTAACTTTTTGATGAGCTGCCCTTTGCATTGTGCAGGTCAAGGTGTGAATCTGTACTGCTTGAGCTGCCACCACATGAGCATGCAAATTTCTGATATGGCCCGTGGGGCCAACAGCTGCTTTGTGTCAGTGTATGTTATGTGCAGGTCGATGGGAATGGAGGAGATGCCTGGCCCCCTCATGCAGCTGTACAAGAAACAAGGTAAGTCCATCTCCAGCATAAACTGTGTGAGCAGCTCTGGGTTCCCCTCACCTGTGGCCAAAATGTAAATGCAGATGCACTTGGGGTATCTTCTGGCACTATGGAAGCAGTGGTTTTGGGAGGGCAGTGGGATAGAAGAAGCACCATGGATATGGCTGTGTCTGTCACATGGAGGAGGGGAGATTTAGAAATGTTGGAATTTGTGCAGCTTAGAGCAGCATCCTTTGAAGAGAAAGAAGGATGAGAGTGAGGTTTTGGCGTAGCCTCTTCTTCCCCTTGAGAAGTTTATTTTACTTTCATGATGGCAATTTCTCAGGTGTCTGGAATCTGAAGGGCATATGGTGGCATCCTGCTGTGTAGTGGTGATGGTGGGGGCAATATGGGTGGGAGGAGTGAAAGTCAGGGTGCTGGGCAAATATGGACATTATCCTGGAGGAAGAGGATAGAAGAGAGAAGCAAGTCATCAGAAGAACAGACTCACATGCATTTTATGAGTTTATTTTTGTCTGAAGGAAATTAAATGCCTTTCCCTGATAGGCATCAATGACTTGGTCATGGCTGTGTTTGGAAACTGTGTTGAGGTAGCCATGGCTGGCGTGCCTTCTAAGGATGCTTGATGCTGGGAGAGCAGGGGAGAGTGACATGGTTAATGCTCAGCATCCCATGCTGCTGACAGGCAGGCCTTTGCAGGGGACAGAATCAGCTGAAGGGGGATCATTCTTCACACACTGACGGGTCAGTGCCTGCTTGGAATCTGTCTCACTTTATGACAGTTTCCCTCACAGACTGGTTCTCCCTCACTGTAACTTGTTTGACTTTCAGGGATTTGCCCAGGAGTGGGTTAAACTTCCTCATTAATAACCAGACAGATAAAAATCACTGGAAAAGGTAAATGAAATGCTGCTCTGACACATCTGATGCAGTGGGGGAGGCAAATTCTCCAGACTGGAAAGCCATTGTCTCCCAGGGGTTTTCAGATATCACATCCTTGATGGAAGCAAATAGGACATACCCAGCTCCTTGAGAGCATCTGGTAATGTAGCATGGAGTGAAAATACAGGGACAGATTGGGGCCAACACCGCTTTTTGATTTTATTTTGGGAGAGAGCTTCATGAGAGGCAGGCACTGTTTTAATCCCTGAGCTGAAGAATAAAGCACAAGGGGCAGAGACAAGACCAGCTGCAGGGTTTCTAGGAGAGAGACTGTGAGCGATGAGCAATGCAAGGGAAGAATGAATCAGCCCCTGCAGGAAGGGGTGACAGACTCAGGTCTGGAGAAATCAGCAGTGCCCAGTGCCTGGACACTCAGAATTTTCCTTAGGATGAGCAGCATCTCCAGAGACTTATTTCCCTGTGACACAGCCTACAGTATTAAAATAAATTAAAAAATGATTAGGGAAGTATTTCAGCTACTTCTTGCTGTTGTCAAGGAAGCTTTGTAGCAGGCAGTGGTGAGGATGGGCAGCAGAGACTGGCTGGCTGCTGCTGGGCAGAACTTCCCAGCGGGAGATCACGCAGAAAGCAGTAGTGGGCCAGGGTCGTGAGCAGGTGCTCCTGCTATGAGCTCCTGAATCTTCACCCTAATGCTCACCTTTGCCTGTGGCAGCCATGCAGTTTGCGGCAAATCCCTCCCTTTCTCCTGTGCCTCTACTCTAAATCTGTTCAGAAATAAAAAAGAAAAAGATGTCGAAGGAGGGAAGATGTGGGAAAACTGCCTTGGAAAAATAACTCTGGTGTAATATAGGAAAAATTGTAACTTATTTTGTTGAAACAGACTCAGTTTAGAGGAGGAACATTAAGCAAGACTTTAGGGAAATCTTTAATCCGGTAGCAGCATCCAAGAGAAACAGTGTAGGAGAAAAAGACCTGAGGGAGATGAAGATATGGAGATGCATTAGCTGATAAATAGCATGTAGCAGGCTCTGGGCACTCCCCCATAACTGTGCCTTGGAAGGATGATCTGGGTCTTCCTTTCAGCGATTCCAGATCTCTGGTAGAGGAAGAGAGGGATGCATGGCTTAGCTCTCCCTGTCCTCAGCTAATCAGAAGCTTCCCATTGACCTGGCGTTTAATTCTAATATCCAGAGCTTGTTCCTTTAAGCATTTACACCTCCAATCAGGCCTCTAGTCCCACTGCCATGTGGAGCCATAAACAAGGATAAACACTAATTAGTATGGTAAATAGCTTGGCCTTGTGTTTTCTGGTTACAGTATCATGGTAATTATTTCCGGCTCCCTGCCTGTGTGCTCCTGCTGCCTGATTTTGTGCTCTGTACATCCTTGCCAGCCTGATTATCACTGGACGCATTAAAATTGGCAATTGCTCTCTCCTGTCTCCCATCCACTTCTCCCATCCACTTCTTGGTGGGGGGACTGGCCTAAGCCCATTTCACCAAGGTGATCAGGGATGATTGAGGGGTGATGGGTTACATCAGACATCTTTCTGTCTTTGGGGGGCTGTAACTTAATGGGCAGAATGCAAGGCCATGCTGAGATGACATAGCACAGCATTTTCAGGGAACTCACCAGTGGTCACCAGAGCTTTGTAAAATACGGGAAGAGAAATGACCAGATGAAACAGCTCAGCAGCTCCTACCTGTGCTGAGGTTTTTTTCTCTCTCCCTTTTGGCTGCCTTGCTGCAGCAAAGAGCTTTGTCTCTGACAGAGGGTCTGATTTTCATTCTGGATTTTGGCCCTGCAGGGATGGATGTGCACATGCACTTGAGCATACATCAGGTGGCTCAGGGTCTTGTTCACTGGTGAGGGACAGATCAAACCACCCTCATCTTGGTCTCTTGATCAAGATCCCAAGCTTAGCTTCTCCACATGCAGTATGGTTGCTTTGGCATCTATATACACAGGCTGCAACCAGTTGAAAGCCTGTGGGTTCAGAGGCCTGAGACCTTCTGACCAGCTGTGTGGAACCTGTTCCAGCTTGTGAGACAGGACACATTTCTTTCTAAACTTGCCCCAGTTAAAAGAGTGCAAGTTTTGCTATGTGCTGTGCTTTTGTCTTGCCTCTGCTCTTCCCCAACATTCCTGACTCACATTTTCCTTCCGAATGTCCTTCCTCAGCCACCCTCCTCCATACTACAGTTAAGTATGTGTCTCTGGCTTTATTTGCATCCAGCCCTTTCTGATAAGTATGCATGAAGATCAGGAGCACTGGTGGCAGCTTCTGGAGCTGGGGTAATTGCGCATTCACTCCCTCTCTTCCAGTGGCCGGGAGTAGCGTGAGCAGTTTGTTAGAGCTCTCTCTCAGGTCCTGTTTTATTCATGGTTTCACCTGTTAAATGTCACCAAAATGGTTGTGTTTTCCCAGTTATAGGTGAACTCTCCCCTCTTTCCCCCATGGACCTACACTGCCTTATAACCCCTGTGGGCCTGATGGGTTGGATTTTGCAGCACCGCAGGGTTCATTGCCAGATGCATTGGCTGCTCCTGATGTACACAGGCGCGTGCCTTAGCTGACCCAGTTTTTTCGTTTGCTGGAGACATATGAGTGTTATTATTCACAAAGTGTTGCAAACACATGCTGGGCTCTGTGAGACTCTCAGGAAGACAAAATAAATGGGTATTGCTGAGGAAGAAATGGCCAGGGGAGAGACAGCTGCTGTTTCTCCCCGAAAAGCACCACAACAGCAATGCTTGATTGTGGTGGTGGCCACAGGCATTTGGGATTAGACACCCACAGAAGACAGGCCTGGCAGTATCCTCAGGATGTCACTGATTTCATATTCATGTCAGGATGATCAATGTATGCATTATTCCCAAGAGGTTGTGGCTGGCCTGGTTTCGAAGCCCCGAAGTGCAAGACATCCCCCTCCATCCTCAAGCAGTCTGTGCATTGTACGCCTTGTCTTCCTTATCGCTACGTGCCCTGTACTGCAATGTAAGCCTCTTATTGCTTCTATCCACTGTGGACACCAAGAACTGAGAACTCTTCTCCTTTTACAGTAAACTTGTAAGTATTTGAAGGCTGTTATTGTACCCCTTCTCAATCTTCTGTAGTCTGAACAGCTTCATTCTGCTCAGTACTGGTGGGTCATGCTTTTCTGCATCTCTGATCATGCTGGCATGATTCTCCTAGCTATTTGGAGGAGTGCTGTGCTCTCCTCCCCCATCACTCTGAAGCTGATGGAAGAAAAACTGTCCATCACTCGAGGAACTGTAAGTCCTTACGGAGAGGCATACTATGCTTCACTCCTCAAGTATGACTTTGACTGAATGTCATTTTCCAAGACAACTGAAGTCATTCATCAGATTTTTCTCACAAGGCTTGGATTGGAGTGCATTGCTGTTCACCAAGGCAATTAATTCTAGCTAAATCTGTGCTTAGATGTGAGCCAAAAAGTGTCTAAAGGTAAACTGATTTTATGTGTGAGTGTGTCGCCTTTTGAAAGTCTCTGTAGTGCTGATCTAAGGCGCGGAAAACCTTTCAATTCATTCCTTGTAGCTCCCATGCTCCTTGGAAAACCATCTCAGCAGTGGAAAACCACTTTACTGCTTAGGGAGTTTTGCAGTCTGTAAGCAAATGCGTTTTCCCTGGGTGGCTGCCCTTGAAATCAACCTTCAGGTCCCCTTAGCCAACACACCTGGGAGGTTGTGATTTTGTTTCCTCCATCCAGGGTGCAAAACAGTTCATGAAAATTATTATAGCAAAATTCTGCCTATCTCACTTTTCCCCAGTTTTTTTATCTCCTACAGGATCAGGAGGTCTGTCTTGCCTATGGATTATCAGAAGCTCCTTCTCCTCTGATTTCTCATTTTCTTCCAGCATCTGTCACCTAGTCTTCACCTTTTTTCCACCCAACTATAGAATTATAAAATTATAGAATGGTTTGTGTTGGAAGGACCCTTAAAGATTGTCTAGTTCCATGGGCAGGGAGTCTTTCTTGTAGACTACACTGCTGTGAGCCCCACCCAGCTCGACCTTGAACACTCACAGGGATGAGGCATTCACAACTTCTCTTAGCAACCCTGTTCCAGTGCCTCACATCTTCACAGTGAAGAATTTCTTCCTAATATCTCACCTAAATCTATCCTCTTTCTGTTTAAAGCCATCCCCTTTGTCCTACAACTGCATTCCCTGATAAAGAGTCCCTTCCCACCTTTTCTGTAGGACCCCTTTAAGTAATGGAAGGCTGATGCAAGTTCTCCCCAGAGCCTTCTCTTCTCTTCTCTAGGCTGAACAACCCTAAGTCTCTCAGCCTTTCCTCATAAGGGAGTGCTCCAGCCCTTGGATCATCTTTGTGGCCTTCCTTTGGACCTGCTTGAGTGAATTTTTGTCTTTTTTATGCTTGGAGCCTCAGAGCTGAACACAATGTTCCGATACTTATGGCTGCAGGCTCTGCCTATCTGCCTTGGTTGAAGTCTTCTTCCCAGCCTCGACCTCATCTCCTTCTGGCTGCTGCAGTTCCCATTCACCCTCTCAGCTTTAAAAATGTTCCCTACTTGCTTTTGCTTTTGCTGCTTTGCTTCCTTGTGATTTCACTTCAGTGGCTGCAAGAGCCCTAACTGGCACCCATGTTTTGGGAGCCACCTGCCTTTACCTCTTCACCACTCCCACTCCTGCTGAATGCAGCTGAAATGTCACCTGTCCTCTATTCCTCCCTTCCTCCCATGCCCTCCCTCCCTCCCTCCCTCCTTCGTTTCCCACTCTACCAATAAAGTTCAACTCGCATGCAATGACGCATGCAGAAGCAGTGAGCGTGTGCTCAAGACATATAATAAGCACTTGGCTCCTACGGGCTGCATTTCAGCCTTGGGCTTCAATATACTTCGGCAAAATAATGGAGATACTACCCACCCTGTGCAGAGGGGCAAGGTGACTCACACGGGGATGCCCAGCCTGCCTCTGCCCAAGCTGGGGGAAAGTGCAGGCAGCCTAATCCTTGCCTGATGCTTCTCCTTACTTAGATAGGCCTGTCTCTGGATGTGTTTGCCTGAGAGACACCGCCCCACAGGTGATGTACATGCATGTGAAGATGCAGATACGTGGGCACAGGCTGACCTTGTTTCGGCTATGAGTGCTTGTGCACATGTGTAGGCAGATGTGTGAGTGCTGGAGGGCACTTCTAGGCACAGACAGCCTCCTGGCCCTAGTGCCTTTCCCAGCAGCTGGGCTTTCTGTCTGACTACTTTTCACACTCCCGTGGTGGCCAGGGAAGGGGAATGCAGATGGTCACCAGGGGCTCATCCAGCTCAGAGTCTGGGAGTTACTGGGAGACAGAACGTGTGACTGCTATGTCGCAGCAGCTTGATGGCTAATGATGGCTCTAACCCGGCTCAGTGCTGGTTCCTGAGAGATGCTGGGTTCAGAGTGCCGAGGTTAGCTTGGCAGTCAACCCACTTAACAACTGTATGTCTTAGACAAGCAGCCTTACCCCAGGAGTTTTGTGTGGCAGCCCTTTTGGTAGGGTTGGTGTAGCACTGGTCTGAATTGTAGATGAGAGAGAGGGAGCCTTTATGAAATGCTCATGGCCAATTTGGGGCCTTCACCTGAGCCCTGCTTCCCAGTTGACATCAAGGCAGCTCCATTTGGTGGCTCTGGAGTACTGATGGTGATAAGAAGCCACACGTCTTTTCTACCCTCATACATACACAGAGTATTTTATGGGTCTCCTTGCTGTGCTGTTGTCAGGAACTGTTCCATGTAGGGCTCTTCCTCCTCTTCATCTCCCATTTGCTAATGCTGGAGTCCTTCCCTCCCTGTTCAACCCACTAGCACCTGCTTGCTCTGAATGTTGCTGGGTCCTACCCTGTGTGTCCCAGTGGGCTGCATGCAGAGTAGGAGAAGGAGGAGGCTTTTCCCCTCAAAGCCTGCACAGCAGAGAGGGTAGGATAAGGAGACATGGAGCCTGCTTGTGCTGCAAGCTTGTGATAACCCCTGCTCTTCTTGCCCACGCCTCCTGAGCAGCCCTTGGGGATGCATAAGGCACCCTGCAGTGCCATGCAGATACTAGCTGGTTACCAGCACTGGAGTGGCTGTGTCAGCAGGACAGATTGGTTTGGCCAAGTATGGTGGCTCCACGGATCTCCTTCAGCTCCGGCTGTACTGTACTGCCCTGAGTGCTCAGACAGACCATCCTCCTTGCTCCATCCTCAGCAAATGGAGAACTCTTCCCCTGCAATTTTGGTGTGCTCCAAGCACTCCCTTCCCACCCTCTGGCAGAGGTCTGACAGGGGAGCCTGGGGAGCAGGTGCGCCCATGCTGACGGCTGGGTCAATGGTGTGAAGCCGTGGGAAGAGGCAGGCGCCCTGCATCAAATTCCCAGCCTGACTCGAAGTGATGGAGCAGAAAGAGTGAGCGACAGGGAGGGCGGGAGGCAGGATTGAGAGTGATGAAGGAGCTGGGGGAGGGGAGTGAGAGACTGGGCTGCAGCCTGGGAGCAGAACAACAAATTGGCTTATTATTAACCATAACCCCCGTCCCTTCCTAACCTTGCATCTGATAAACTGTTCTCTGATTCTTCTGTTTTTTTTATTATTTTTTGTGTTTCTTTTTTCTTTTATTCTCCCTCAGGCACTGCTGTAGCTCAAATTTAGCCTCCAATATTTATATCTTTCTGTCTCTTCTATTTTCTTTCTTATTTGGAAAATATACTCAGAGGACTGTGGGACTTAGGAAGAGTTAGGAGCACAGTGCGTGCCACATTAGATCAGTTGATCTGTTCCAAGACCTTAATTTCTGCCTTTACTCCACCTTCATGGAAAAATTAAACTGCCCATCCCAGAGAAAAATACAGCTGTGCAATGGGAGGTTTGATGAAAAACACCTTCCTTACTCTCCCCAAGGCAGTGCACATCTTAAAGTGTCAGATTGGTTTTCCATTTGATGATATTTGGTATTGAGAAGATCTCCCAGCTGGGTGCTGGTACAGGATGACCCACTGTGTGGATGTTGAGCTGGGATTGGGCAGATCTTGATTTGCATCCACTCTGCAGGGTGATCTTGGATGGATCGCTTTCTTTCTCTGGACCTCAGTTTCCTTGTCTCTAGAATGAGAACTAGTAAGATGTTCCCTTTCATCAAGTGCTTATGTAACATCTCTCCAGCTGAAAAATGCTGGAGGAGATGCCTTGTTTTGTACAATAAAAAAGAAAGTACCTCAGCTGTCCCTAGACCTGGAAAATTCCTCACTGGTAGCATCAAGTACATGGAAGGGCATATTCCCCCTGATGAGGGGGAAATCAGTATGCACCATGCTTCAGATAGAGCTGGGAAGAGATACTGTTGGGGAGATAATCAACCCAATGGGAAAGATTCCTCTCAGCTTATATCATGGGGATTGGATCTTGTTTCATCTTCCTCCAGAGCCCAGAATAAGGATTGTTGGATAAAATAAATTTTCAGTTATGTTAGAGGGCAGGTGAATCTCAGATCTTTCATGTTGTGCTAGTTTGTGCTTTTGATTCGGAAAAAGGCAGCATTGCAGCCACCCCTCTACTGCAGTGGTGAGCCCTACAATAAGAAACACATTTTCCTTTTCATTCCCATGTTGTTTTGTGCCTTTAGCCCACAAGCTTCCCTGCCAGAGGGTACACTTTGATGGGAAAAGGTTGAATCCATCCACATTTTAGGCATCCTCTATCATTTGAGTTGGGAGTTATCTACTCCCTTTCCTGGGCTTGTGATGCTCTCAGGAAAAATAGTGTCTCAGTCAAAGTGATGTTTTTTCCTGAGCCACAGCAAACATGAATGTGTCACACCTTTTTGTCCATCTTACTGCATATAGACTTTCATTTCAGTACTTTTGCACTGCTGCCCCTGGTCCCAGGACTTCTTGGCCCAGGCTATGCTGTGCAAACCCATCATGAGGTGGCACCACAAGATTGCCTTTCTTATTATTTTATCTTTGTCAGTCTCCCTCCTTTTCTCTTACCAGCCTCAGTTGTCCTCTTGTTTTTCAACCTGTTGCTGCTCCATGCCATGCAGCTGACTGCAGACATTTTTCTGGTTTTCCTGGAGGCTCCCCTGGATCCAAAGCCAGGTGAGATAAAGCAGGTGTTCAGAACATGGCACAGAGCCTCAAAGACTTAAGGCCAAAGTGATGGATGGGTGATGAGAAGGACTGTCTGTTATTTGAGGTCCAGGTTTGCTCTCTTTTTCTTAAGGAGTGGTGAACAAGCCTGACAGGAGACACCAGTCTGCTCTGGGATGCTCTATAACCCTTGCTACCTTCTTCTCAGCTCCCTGGAGTAGCTGCTGATTGGAGGATGCATCTTACCTGCTCTGGCCTCCCTCCAACTGTGAGGGCAGGCAGGGGCTGCTTGAAAGAGCCAGGGAGCACAGCTGTGCCAAGAGGGCAGTAGATCTCCTGGAGGCTGTTGACCTCAGCCTAGACAAAGCCTGTCCCTCTGCAACAGGCATTTTCGCAAGCGCTTACACACTTGACGTTAGCTTGCTTATGCTCTCCAAATGAAGTGCTGGTCCTTCTTGCTTAGAGGATGAAGAGGCTGCTGTATGCAGGCTCTCCATGCTGTCCTTTGGATGATCGGGGTGGTGAAGCAGGTCAGGATGGCTCAACTTTGCTGTTTTTTTGCCCACCAGCTGGGAAACCAGCTCGCTAATATTTTGAGTGAAGATGAGAAGGTTTTGAGCAAGATAACATACAGGTACTGTATGACACAGTCCCTTAGAAATGAGTGTACCTCAGTCTAGGTCCAAACCCAAGGGATGCCTTGGGAAACCTCAGATCCAGGTTTCACCACTGGATCTCAGAGACCTACATCTAGAGAAGATTCATATAGGACTTTTGAAGATAATGTTCCCCTTCTCAGCAGCAGCTTAGCAAACTGCAAAGGTGATCTTCCTTTCCTAGACTGAGCTGCTGGGTTAAATTAAATTCCATCCCTTGGAGACCTCTCCCTCAAATGCACACCCTCTCATAATGCTTTTCTTTTCCACTGTTGTTTTTCATAGCAAACCACCTTTTTGTAAATGGTCTTTGTCTCCCATCCATGAAGTTTGCCACCATAGCTTAGAGATGCCCTTTGGGGGCAGAGATTCCTTTTTCTCTTGCACTCTCTTTGTTTCTCTCCTCTGCTGTAGGGATTAATTTGTATTTTCCCTCTTGCCTCTTGCTGAGCTCTTCTTTTTTTACCATCTCCTTCTCCACTGTTTTGGATGAGGAGGGGGGAGCTAAGGGAATCCCACAGCTTGCAGATATGACAGATCCAGGGTGGCATTCAGTGTAACCAGAAATGGTCCTTGTGTGCTCAACCATCTATTTCAGCTCTGCTACACCCCTCTGGACCTGTAATTTTGGGAAACCCAGACAGGTTTGTGCATGTCCTGCAGCCTCATGTACGTGTACACTCCCTATCTCCAGTGTTAAACCTTTAGAAGGGCTTCTTTTCCTACGTGTAAGATGATGCTGTGTTTATCAGGTGGCGTGGAAGGAAGGCAGCACCAGGCAGCAAGGAGGAATGGATGTGTGGGACCTCTGTCTGTGGGCACTTGGACCTCCTGTGCAGCTGATGGACAGGTTGCAGCCCATGTTTGAAACATCATTATTGACAAATGGGAAAGCAACCATGGCACCATCATGCCATCAGTGTGCAAGCCACAGGCACGGGTGTGAGGGAGGCTGCTGTGGGGTGCCAGCCACGCGGGTCCCCTGTGTGAGTCCCTAGCTCTGGCAGATCACAAGTGAAAAGAATTGTGAAGGTCTCATCCTGAAGCCTCCTGCTGATGACAAAGTCCTTTTTTCTGGTCCCAAAAGAGGAGAACAGCTGGCAGTGGCTGTCAGCTCTTCGTCATTGAGCACCTGATGCCCAAGTGTGACAAGTAGATCCTGAGGCACATCAGCAAAATGGTGTCGTGCTCTGGCGCAGTGGGCTTGGAGAAGGTGGGGATGCACTCTGCCAGCCCTGGGACACATGGCTGGGCTCCAGAGAGGACCTTCATGCTGAAACAAAGGGACAAGGGACCTCTGGGGAGGAGGTGTGTGTGGGGGGGAGATGTCCGTCTTGAGAGCCGTATAACCATCAGGATCAGTGGATTAGGAGGCAGCATGGGATCTGGTTGCCAGCATGGAATGGTTGCTGGGAGCACCAGGCCAGGTCCGAAATGCATCGGCAGATCTGTGAGAGGAGCTGTGCTTAAGAACCACAACACTGAATCATTTCCCAGAAATCCCCTGTCAGTCTAATCATAAACACCGGGGAGAGTGGAAGGTGGGGACATGTGTTTCTTCAATTTCCTACAACAAAGCAAGCATAAAGGGGATTAGGAAGGCAATGCTGGGGGAAAAGAGAGGAAGATTTAGAAGGGAAGGGAACATTAAGATTTAGAGGGATAAAATGCAGATTGAAGTTGTTGGGCCAGAACAGAAGAACTTCTCAGTCTATATATTTAGCTCAGTGAGGTATATAAACAGAAACCTACAGCCAGCTCAGCCGCTTCTCCCCCAGTGGAGTGAGTCATCAGCCCTTGGATCTAAAGTTAGGTTCACGTCAGAGCTTGCACTCTCTCATTTTATTTTTCTCTTTCTATTTTGAAGGGTGTGGGAAAAGCTGAGCACCATCTCCTGGAAGCAGCAAATATAAACCCACAACAGCAACAGATGCCAGACCTGATGCCCTACCTGGGAGCACTGTGACAAAGCCTGATTTATGTCTCCTCTTCCTTGCTGCATGCCTGGGGATGAGCTCAGCCAACATGCAGCCATGACTAACCTGGGCATGCAGTGGACTGAGCTCCCAGGGTCTGTGAACTGTGTAGATGAGCCAGAGAGTGGGAGGGGCTGCAGAGTCATTCCTGGGGGCAACAGCAACATGATTTTCAGCAATGGTCAGTGTTTGGCTCCCTTATGCTGTGCAGGAGAGCAGGGTTTGCCATCAGGGCTGGCAAGAAGGACTGGGCTTGGTCACCTGGCAGGAGGCAGGATGATGCCTGTGAGACCTTGTTAGAGGCTGCCTTTAAATCCAGTGTAGGTTGCTGCCTGGTGAGCTCAGCCCACAGCCACCTGCAAACCTGCAGAAGAGAGGGCTGCATCTCCTCAACCTATTCCTGCAGCATCTATGCCTTGATACAACTCCCCCTTTCCTCCTTGTTCTCTCTCCCCTGGTCTACTCTCTGAAACAGTTGCAGTGGATCACATACTTTCCCTACTAATCCATCAGCCAGTGCTGCTGGCTCAGGTAGTGACAGGGATAACATGGAGTTTCCTGTTCCTCTCAAAAGTCATAGAGAGGATAGTGAGGGACCCTTGGATATGCTCTGGATGCATCTGTAGGACCAGTTCATGCCATGCTAACCTCTGATGTGATCTACCCCCAGATCGCTCCATAGAGAGCCCACCTGCATCACTCAGGGCAGATGACAAAGCTCTTTGAAAGTGCCTTGGAGATTGAAGATGGAGCCCTGTGACTCCTGTGAGCTGCAAGACAAGAAGACCTTCATCTTCAGTCTCTTGCCTTGTGGATGGTGGAGAGGAGGGTCTTGTTCAGGGAGAGCAATGGCTTCCCAGCCCTAGGCTTGAAATGGCTTCTGTGGGGGATGCCTGTGGTGTAGGTACCAGCAAGCCCATGGAAATCCTTCCCAGTATGTACATATGGGAAGGGGTGTGGAGATGACAGGGGCTCTGCTCTGGAGCATGAGTTGCCCCGGGCTTGCTCTTCTCACCAGCTTCAAATTTGTGAAGTGATGAGTGGCATGGCTCCATTTCCCCACATGGCCCCTTTCCCTCTCCCCTCCCTCCAGGCTTGTTGCATGTCTTTATTGATTTGGATGGTTTGTCTAGTGAGAGTTCAAATGTCTCATTATCCCCATGCGTGGGCACGCTGGAAGGCAAACAGACATGACCCTGGGATGTAGACATGAGTGATGACCCACAGATTATCCTGGATGTGTATTCGTGTGCCTCTGTCCTCTTGTGCCCCTCTGCATGTACTCTTCATCTTCCTTTACCATTTCAGTTTTTTTGCCTCTTCTTGCTGCTCTGTTTCTCCATCCTGCCTCACCCTCTCCCTCTCTCTCCTACCCTCCTCCTCATTCTCTTTTTCTCATTTGATATTCATGCATGAATAAATTCAATTGCATTTTTCCCTGTTCCCCCTGAAGGGGCATGTTGGTGAATTGCCAGCATCTGAAATCATATAGCGCTCAGATTCATCATTTTGGGGACAGAATTGAAGCCCTTCTATTTCTCAGGAAGGAATAACAGATGCTTTTCATGAAGAGAGGGAGTGGAGAGTGTCTTGTGGTTGGTGATGAAGAAGCCAAGGGAATTAACTTTGGCAGCACAGGTTGAACTTGCTAGCAGAGGGGACTAGAAGGTCAGCCAGCCCCTCCGATGTGAGGCACACATAGGTGTGTGCATATGGAGTGTGAGTGCCTACAGTTTCTGGCCTGTTTGCTACATGTGGTGCTAGTGGTGTGCTTAGGGATGAGTAACATCTCTTAGGGGGCTGCCCAGAATTGGTTGAGGCGGGAGTTGTCTCAGTGGGGTGTCAGCAGCCTGGCACCAGGGTATTTAGAGCCATTGTCTAGAGATCTGTCTCGGCATCTGCCTCAGCTGACACTTGGGACACTTACATGGCTCTGGTATCACCCCAAACTCTACTCTGTGCCCAGCAGCACTTCTCCACCGCACTGAGAAGCTGAGGTGGTTGTCACAAAATCACATCTATCCTGCACTTTGAGGGGCTTCCTGATGTGAATGGGACCTTGCTGTCTCCCTGCTCCAACACGGGAGCTTTCCAGCTCATGCAGGACATTGAACCCAGGGGCCAAAGGTGATCAGAGGTAGTGTCCTGCACAGCTTCAATACAAACATGCTCTGACCCATTGTAGGAAGAAGTCTGACCACCACAAAAAAATTATTATCCTAGAAAAAAATCTCTTTCCGTCTTCTGGAAGATGCATAAGTTCACCATGGAATTGCAGCCCTGGTCAGAAGACGTGGAAAAAGAATGGCTGTACTTGTGTGAGGAAGAGCTGTTTTCATAAGAGCTTTAATCAGGTAACTTTTAATGCTCACAACATTCCCATTGTTTACAACATTGCTTCTTTTTTTTTTTTTTTTTTTTTAAATCACTCCTGGTGTAGCCTGAGGATCCTCTGAGGGCTGAGTTTTCCTTTCAGGAGAGGTAACAAGATTAGACACTTTATTAAGCACAGAAGTGTCATGCTAAAAGCGGACAGCAGCCATTGTCTTTGTTCAAAAGACTTTTAAGGGCCTCATGAGAGACAGTGACATGCCAACCACCTTGCTCCAAGGCTCTAAGGAGCTTGGCTGATGTGATGTAAATGGCTAGAGGCTCCTTGACATCTGCCTCACATCCCTGGCATGTCAAAGCCAAGCCAGACAGACATGAATGGCAGAGGAGAGGATATCTATTGGGTATTTTTCACCCTCAATGGTGAACGCACATGAGCTACCTTGAGCTAAAACCAGGGTGGTTCTGACTTTACCAGAAGATGGGCTTGCTCTGCTGACTTCCCACAGAGAGTTACTGTCTGAGGGCCTGTTTCACAGTATGATTAAAGTACTTAGTTTCCCAGCCATTTTTAGTTTAGATGTGTTAATTACCCTGACCCAGCTATTCTAGCCATGCATGCAAAGCTGTGACAGTCGATGCAGATATCATCGTGGCAAGGAAGGTTTGGAGAGGCTTTGTGTATCCCTGCAAGGAAGTCAAGGTGCTTTGGGGCTGTTGTATATGTTGTACCATACCCCAAGTGGTAACTTGGCAATTTCTTAGATCCTTATTTATAGCATATGCCCACAGCAGAAGCAAGAATGTCTCTGTCTCTCATAACACCTGGGGTTTTGTCTGAACAGGCAAAACCCATGAAAAGCCTTGAGGACTGTGATGGCTTCATCTCTTTCTCAGAGCTGACTTGGGGATCCCCAGCAGGAAAATGCTGCAAGAATTAGGGGCCTGTGCTGACACAGAGCAGGGCTGCTCAGCCATGGAATGGGACCAGTGGAGGAAATGCTGGGCTGACTATCCATTGGATGAGGCTCAGGTCAGCAGTACTCTGTTTAGGCACTGGAGGGTGGGATCCCTGCATGTTATCCATCCCCCTCATTTCCCCCTGACTTCACAAAATGCCACAGGAAACTAATTTGCAGGGAGTTGTTCCCACCCCCTGAGTTCCTATAATAGATCTGGTAGTAGGATAGGGGTAGAGAAGGGACTGGTTTTGAGGGAAGGACTTTTAGGGGGGGATTGTTAGTTTATTTTTTTAGCTCAGCTCAAAGGATAATTCTCTAACTTGCTTGATGTGTGACTTGTGGAGGGACATATGTTTACAAGTCCAGGGAAAAGCAGGGATGCTGAAAGCCAGTGTCCATCAGAAAAGGGATGATGAGTGGGCTGAAGGCAAGGACAAACCAGCTGTCCTGAGACCCCACCATGGATGTGAGTGCGTGATGGTGTACAAGGAGATTTCTTCCTTTTCCCCCGTGTTGTTAGAATTCCTGCATTCTCTGCCTCTAATTGTAGGTTTCCCCAAAAGACATTTGGTGTCACTGTAAGGACGGCATTTCACTCTCCCTCTCTGCCTATGCCGTTATTCTCTCTCTCTCACTGTGCAGTTCGCTCCATAAGCCGTTGGTGAACATACCATGAGACAGAGAGAGAGAGAGAGAGAGAGAGACAGAAATCACACACCAGCCCGTCCTCCTCACTTTCCCATAATGGAATAGCTAACCTTGCCCTCACCCACACCTCCATCACCTCTCAGCGTCCCACAAATATTTTGACCCTCTCTAGTCTTTTTGGCAGGAATCTTCAGTCACTTCTTAATACCACTCGCCTGGAAAAACACACAGACAAAGCCCCCCAAACCTTCCTGAAAAGGAAGAGGTCCTTTTTTTAACCTCTTTTCCTTTGCTCTGACCCCAGAGCTTCAGACTCCAACCTGAGCAGCCACAATTTCTTACCATGTATTCCCCTTTTAAACCATCTCCTTCCTGCACACGCTCAGTCCTTGCAGGCACGGATCTAACACAACTCCCCGCTTCTCGCCGGCAGGTTCTTTGCTCCCCATCACTCAGCTGATCCTGATCCTTTTTTTTCCTATCCCCCCCTCCCCGGGCACTGAGGTGTGTGTATCTGTGTGTGAGTGTGCCTGTGTGCAAGGGGGGAGGTGGGGGGGCCTTTTTTTTTTTCTTGGTGGGGGGATTTTTTCAAAGCATCTTCATTTTTATTTTTTTTTGATTTTCTGACTCGGACACTTCTCTCTTGGAGACTGCTTTTCCATGCAAAGGTAGGTGAGACGCATGCACACCTGGCTAACCTTATGTCTGTCTCGTTTTGCTTGGTTTTGCTGTCCTTCTAATAGAAAACTTGCGCCCACCCATGTACCTGCATCATTCCTGTTTTGTTTCATACCTGTTTCCTCTCTGGCAGAAGTAAAAGCTGAGGGTAGACATGTCTGTAATGCTAATAATTCTGTCTTTCCAGAGAGGAAAGTTATTTCTCTGTGCATGTTCGGAGGTACCCGAATATCCATGTGCGGTGCCCATATATGTGACTGCTTCTGTTTATCCAACAAGTAGCAATAATTGATTTTGGTGTCTGTTTTGGGCAGCAGTGGTGGTGGAGAGGGAACAACTGTATGTCCAGCAGTTCATGTCCATGAGCGATTGCAGCAGGGAGTGTGTATCTCACAGATAATCAGCAGCTCTTTATACACAACTATAAATGATACAGGGAGTGTGAATAATCCCAGGAATTTCAAATTTAGCTCTGGCTAGTTTGTTCTGTTATGATGGGGAAGAGTGGTGGGAAAGAGGAAGGGTTACAAAATCTCCTCCCTGGAGAGGTAAACTGTCTGAGACTTGTAAATATGTAACTTTTCTTTAAACCTTATCACTGTTTAGGGATTTCTTGGGTTTGGGGTATTTTTTTACTTTGCAAAGCAAGACTAGGGTCTTGGATTCAGATTTCATAAATTGCCTTTTCTCGTTTTGGTAATGGCTATTATTGCATTTCAATTGCATGTGCAACATCTGAAGTGTCTGAAAAGGGACAGGGAATAGGAGGTACTTTAATATAGCAAATGCATCATTTTCTGTACATCACTGGAAGCTGTTGGCTGGAATCAGGGGGTGGAGGGGGGGGGAGAAACAGAAGAACTAAAAAAAAAAAAAAAGAGAGAAACAGAAATAGTGTTAGACATTATTAACCAGCAGTTTTCTGGTTTTTTTTCTGCCAATATTGGTTTTCGTAACACTCTTGATAGATATATTTTGCTTCTGTAACAGCAGCTGTGTGAAAAGTAGCAGGGCCTTTAAAAAATAAAAAGCCAGAAAGAAAAAAAAACACAATATGTGTCAATTCCCTGCAAATTATTGCAGAGAAAAATGGTAAACATAAAAAAGCAGAACTTGTTCTGCATTTTCTCTCGCCGACAGGAAGATTTTTTTCTCATTCTTTTGGGGGTTGCTAGTGGTTCTCTGTCGCTTAGAAGACTGCTATGTTAATTGTTAGTTGTTTCTCTGTGCTATTGCAGAGCTCTTGGTCTTAAATTTGGGCTTAAATTTGGAGGATTTATTGTCTCAAAGAAGGAAGAGGTTTGCTGTCTCTCCACTCCCCTCACCCCTCAGTTTAACTCTGACACATAAACTTCTTTATCAGTGGAAAAAAATCCGCAAGCACATTATCTTCTCAATGCCCTATATGCAAAGAAACTTTTAATTCAGAGCACTGGGAAAGGAATCCAAAAGCCATATTTCTGCCCCCCTCTTTCCCTTTATATTTTAAGGATATCTTCTGAGCACCTCTCCCCCAGCCAGCACTGTCCCATCCCTGAGGTCTGGGCAGGTGCACAGTCTCAGTCAGGAGGCAGCTCCCTGCTACCTGCAAGGGACTGAGAGCATTTACTCCTCTCTCTGTTAAATAACATAATAGTTTCATGGCTGGCATTGGATGTCAGCTTCCTCATAAGGGCAGCAGTGCATGCCTGTCAGTGAAGATCTAGTGCCACAATCCTCTCGCAGGAGAGCTGGGATGGAGGCAGGGGTGGAATCTGAGCATCACACTGGATTCCGTGTTGACTGGCAGGGTGTGTTCGCTAGGCTGGCTGGGTGAGGGTGCAGTACCTGTTTGGCAAAAGCTTGGCCCTGGCTGCAGCAGGAAGGTGGGGAAAAGCAGTTTTTCTGCAGATCTTACTGGAAAGCGGGTGTCTAAGCACTGGCCACCTCGATGCACCAGCAGATGCACACGTGCCTCGCCAGGAGATCTGGTAGTGAATATCTCAGATGAGAGTCAGGGGGACAAGGAAGGAGCTTTGATCTGCCACATCTAAGGGGTTTGCCTTGTGAAGCCTGAATCAGTCTGACAGTGCCTATTATAACGGGGGGTTATGCCAACCTGCTTTATCTTTCAAAATTTCCTTTTGTTGCTGCCTCAGGAGAGTTTTCAGGCAGTGGACTTGGCCGAAGCAGGGCCACTGCAGCCACAGCAGTCAAGAGAGCAAGGGGAAGCATTATGGGAGGGGGATGCTGATTCACAAGAGCTCACTGCTTGCCTGTGGTGTTTCTAGGTAAGTACAGTGGCCTTAGTTGTGACATGAGGAGACCTGAAGGGCTCCTTGGGGTCTATCAGAGAGCACCTGCCATGCTGGGTGAGTTTTCCTGTGTCCCCGCTCTTGTTCCCACCGAGAGCGACACCTTCCTTGCTGGTCCAATCCTGAGCATCCTCAAAGTGCACCAATAATGCACCTGTATCCCAGGCTGCAGCTCTGGCATCTCCCCTAGTCCTGGGATCCTTTGAGTCCTTCCTTCCTTTATTCCTTCCACCAACCCACTTCACACCTGGCTGCATTACTGCTGCCTGATGTGGTTTTGGAGAACACACGTGTCCATGCCCAGTGTGACACAGTCCCAACCTACAGCCCTACTTAATGTTAGAGCCCTACCCTGTCCCATCCAAAGCAGATCACATCAAGAGGATGTCCCAGACCAGGGTGGCTTATGCTGAGCCCTGGCCACATTTGATTTTGGGAAAAGCCTGCAATTCTGGGCTGTGCTGCAAAGAAGCCATATGCTTGGTCAGCTTTTTTCGTAGGGAAAAGAAAAATGTTGAAACCAAGTTTGTTTGGTTTTTTTTTTCATTTTTCTCAGAGAGAACAAGTATCTACAGCTGTAAAGTCATGAAATGCACACACAGTGTTAGGAATCTTTAAAAGAGCAGGCTACTGATTTAAAATCAAAGTTCTAATCCTGCACATTCAAACAAACAGACAAAAGTCTGCAGTTGCCCAGAACCTTACTAAAACTGCTGTGTCCATGGATAGGTTCAGAAATCAAGTGGCACAGGTGATCTGCAAGATCATGTAGTACCATTTCCTAGCTGTTTCAAAAAATCAATTAGATGGGATAATGTAGGGCTGATTTTGAAAGTGTTCAGGATCTACAAAACCCTAAACTCTATTGGAAAGTAAAGGTTTCTTCCAGTTATGCAGGGGTACATCGTTGATTATTACGACCTAATACAAGCCGCTTATTTAGTTTATTCATCTGTCTCTGAAGTGTGTACCTTGAAGCTCTGAGAAATCACAGAGGTTTGAAAAATGTCTTATACTGATGCAAAATTTATTTAAGCCCTCTAATCATAACTGAGATGGCATAAATCAACCCACTAACTTGGTAATAAACTCCTCACTCTCCTGGTACTTGTCGGGCGCCCGTGTTTGAAGCACCGCAGTGTGCCCTGAAGAGCAATCAGCCCGGTGTATCAGGGAGTAATTGCAATGAGAAGATCTCAGAAAATGCCTTATCACTTGCCTTGAACTGGAGGTGTGTGCTGCTGTGGTGGTGCAGGAGGGAGGTGGTTTCTTGGCTAAGCTAGGCTCAGTCATCAGGGCCTTTTCAGGTCAATACCAGTCCTCACAGCCTGAAGGCAATGGGACACACTGTGGGGTCTTGGTGTGAAATGCTGCTTGTTGGTGTTTTCTGCAGTAGCTTGTGCTTCCCAGCACCCACAGAGCAGTACAGAAGCCTTATTTCTGTGTGACCAAGGCAAGATCAGAAGGATGCTTCCAAAGGAAAGGTTGTTCCCCTCTTAGCTGGTAGGGGTGTGTATTAAAAAAAAGCCCAAACCAAATGCAGCTGGCCTCTGCTTCTGACATAAGCATTGTCTGCAGCAGAGGCACCACATCCTGCACCTTTGTGCCTTAATGTAAAGCTCCACAGAGACATCCTGGGAGGGCTAGCAAGGGGCATGTCCATGTGAAGCCACTGGAGTTGGACTTATGGCAGTGGAGTTGAACAGGATGGAGAGGAGCTGCTGACCTGTGCCGTTGGTAGCTGGTGAAGTGGCAAGTGCCAGGGATTTTGCTGCTGTGATGTGACTGCTGAAAGTATTTGTCTGGTATGATCATTGGTGGGGGGCAGAGGGGAGAAGGCTTTTATTTCCTTTCTCTGAAGTGTCAGAGTTTGGCCGTGGCTAGAAGAACAGCGCTGTATGGAAAGCACAGGTGGGGTTAGCGGTGTTAAACATTTCTCAGGTGCTGGGTTAGTGTGTCTGGCTGACAGGCTCAATTAAGCTACTTTCCAAGACAGAGGTTAGGAATGGATTTTTCTACAGATCAAGCTGTCAGAAATGGATGGAATCCTGTTTCTGCTGCTGTGTGTGTGTGTGCAAGTGTATGCATGTGTGCCCAGCGTCTTCTTTCACCTCGTCCCAGAGCAGTAAGTTCAGCAGCGGTGATGTTTTCAGTTGCTTGTCTTCCTTGGATTTTTTCTCCCTATTTTGCCTTCAGAACTTACTGTGAGTTTGCCTGTGGTAATGGTGGGAAACGGGGGGTAGGGTAACTGTTTATGGACTCCTTTGAATTGCGTTTTGGAGCCAGGTTGCAAGGATTTGGCTTGAACTATAGGAGTCCATTTCAGGTCTGTGGTCAGATACACTTGCAGTGGTGTCTTTGCTGCTTTTCAGTGATCTCTATTCAAACAACTGTCCAGGCTTTGATTTCTTTTCCTGGTGGCAGCAGGGAGAGAAGACTTATGTAAATGAGTAGCAGTGTCAGTAGTCAAATCAGGTGTGATGCAGGGAGCCACTACAAGGTCCTGGTCTATCTACTGACCTGAGATTGAAGAGCCTGTAGGCCTTTGCAGCAGAGCTAGGAACATTATCTCCTCTTTGCTTCTAGATGATTCCCATCTTCACAGCTACATTTCTTTCCCATATTCCCTCTCCTTTCTAGAGGCAGAGCCTGGGGCATCATCACACTCCACATCGCCTCTCCTGTTTTCGCTTTTGCTAAGAGTTAGTTTGCTCCAAATGTGTAGCTGGGTTTATGCAGATTGTTTCCTTTGGAGGGATGGAGGGGAGAGCAGTAAATTACAGGGAGAGGAGAGGTGTTAGATAGAACTCTTGATGCTCCCAAAAGCTCTGTTCTCCCAGTGTGGGCTTCTCTGGGAGGCACAGTTGAGGTATTTGCATGTTTTGCCTTTCCTGCAAGCGCTTCATATTCTGGCTCAAGGTCTAAGGGTATGAGGACAGCCCCAAAGCCATCATTGCTAGTAGCCTACAACTCGACTATCTTTCTCTTCATCATCCTCATCTGACCCATCTTAGTTGTCATCTCCATTGCTGATCTAGAGGAGGGAGTAAACAGCACATTAATCACTTTCCTGGATGAAGATAAACCAGATTTTTGCCTACCAGTGGGGATGCAGCAAATAACACAAAGGGAACCAGTGAGGTCAGAGAGACGGGCAGAAAATAGCTTCATGAGATTAATCTTAGGAAAAATGCAAGCTAGTGTATCTGGGGGCAATGCAGGCTGAAACACGGGGTCTGAGGAGTGAGGAAGGGGCCCCTCTGCTGAGGGGTGAGGAAGGGGCAGCACGGGCCACAAAGCCGAGGTGTGACGGTAGATGGCATATCAGACTTGGACTCGCAGCGTGACAGGGCCAGCAACAGAGACATCACGATGGCAGTTCGCCTCTGCGGCCGGCCCAGGAGCCAGCCCTGCGGGAAGGCGACACTTGGCACATCATTATCGGCGGAGCCCTGGTAGGCGAGAGGCGGCTTTCAGTGCGGATCTGCACGAAGGGACCACGAGGCTGGGGAGATTAATTTATGAGCAAGGATTAAGTGCTAAAGATGTGTAGCTTGGCTAAGCGGTGGTTTAAGTGAGAGGACATGACAGGAATCCACTTAAGTGAAAGGTGTTCGTGTGCCTGAGGAGGAAGCATCTCTCTGAGCAGTGCAGATGAAGGAGGACCACAGGGAGTGAGTGGGGCAGGTCTGAAACAGAAAACACTGACTCTAGGGCAGAATCTCCACATAGATGGGTCTGTTAGAGTGCGGAGTCACCTCAAAAAGGAGGCTTTTTGTCTCTGTTTATTTGAGACACCAGAAATGTTTTGTTGAAAACAAGTAAGCACATTCTCTGGGGAGCAATGGGATAAGGCTAAGGTCTTCAGTAGGACTCGCCTCTGGATCTCAAGCGCCCCACATAGTTAAGGCCAGGTGGGAAAATTCCTTCTCCTCTTGGGTGTACCTCCTACACCCAAAGTGACCATATTTCTCCTATTCTTTTTCTTCTGTTATTACCTTTTCTCCATCTCTCAGCAGCATCTTTGCTGGTCTCCACAACATCTCCTTCAGGCTTGGCCAAAGGTTTCTTAGTAACATAAGCAGATTCCTGCTTTGCTGTGCTGGGGGTAAGGACCAGAGGCATGGATAGGATAGGGGTATCCCAGCCACATGAGAGGGAAGTGATAGAGTGGACAATGGCTTTGATGAGGAGGATGGGAGTCTTCAGGAGATCTGGGATTACTCTTCCTAGAGTTGTGGAGTGCTGCCTGCAGTACAGGTTGAAGGCAGGGTATTGTCAAGGTTTCAGGACAAATAGTTTGCTTATTTTGTCCTGTGCTGGCTGGATTGCTCCTTCCCCTGCCCAGTGGGATGCAGGAATTTTTCTGCTCACTGACCCGAGCAGGAGGAGGGATACAAAATCACCAGGGTGAAAAAGGTGAGGCTGTGAAGCTTTTGAGCAAATCTAGCAGAGGTTAAAGCATGTGTAGAGACAAGGCAAACAAACAACCAGCATGCAGCTGATAGGCAACAGGGCATTTGACCAGGGCAGGGCAGCTGGGAGACCCTGGTTCTGGTGCAGGCCATGGATGGTGGCACACCAGCACCTGTGAGCAGTGGATTTGGGCACTATTTGAAACACCATCAGCTTTGTTTCTGCCATGTCCCTCTGCATTTGGAGGTGCTGAGATGATGGAGATGTAAAAGATGGCCTTTCAAATTATCTGCTAATAAAAGTGACCCTATTCCTTACTGGCACTTGTACAACTCCATACACACCAGCAGATGAGAACAGGAGCTGCCTCACATGAACAGGCAGAGAAACATGCCGATTCCAGATGAACACAAACACAGAGGGAGCCATGTACCACTAATTATACTGTACCATGACAAACGCTCAGAATGTGAAACCTGTATGACTAACACATCCCCACAGCCAGACACACGCATCAAAGCTAACGCTTGCCATTTATAGCAACAAACAAGTGGGGGCTCCCAGCCGTGTACAGCAGACCACCCTGGGAGGCACACGGGTACAGCCAGCCACCGAACGGGGTCACCCACGTGCATTCATCAATATGCCACGCAGTCAGAGACCTCCTTCAATAAGTCTGGGTCTGTACGAAGCTGGCCGCAAGAGCAGTGCCGCAAGATGCTTGTGGGCTTTAGGATGGATGTTTGGAGATGATAAATAAATACGTGCGCCTCAGGTGCTGCTCTGATTGACGGGGCTGTCTTGCCCTCCCCTGTGATGCCAGCTGGAGTTTGTCATTTTTGTCCCTCCTCTGCAAGGGTGTTAGCAGGACAGCGTGGCTGCGGTGCTTCCTGCTGCTTCTGAGTAACGGGTGACTGATGGTGACGGATGGTCTGTAAAGGATTTGTGTGCCCTCAGGATGGAGGTGCTATATGTACATAGGTCTGCTCATAAAGGAACTACACTCTGCACTTTCATTTCCAGTGTTGACTCCAGTGTTACCTCTGTGAACAGCGTGCAGGGAGGAAGGGACTGCTCCAGGGCAGTGTAGGCTGGTGAGGGATACAGAGTTAGGGATGGTGCTGAGGAAGATGATCTCTGAGGATGCTTCCACATGGGAGGGGAGCCATCATCCCACTGGACCCTGAGTGGATTGCCTCCAGCACTGGAACGGTACTCTGGGGATCTCTCTCTGGTATTTCCCTCTCCTGGCTGGCTGGAAAAGGCTCTTTCACTGTCAGGAAGCAATAGTTCAGAAAGGTCTGCATGAGCATTGTAAAGGTCCCATCAGCCCTCTCTCATCTGTGGCCCTTGTCCCCTCTCTGAACAAAGCCCTGCTGAGAAGCAGTAGGGAGGAGCCAGAAAGCTTCAGCTGGGGTGCGATGCCTGCAGGACACCTTGGGCTGGCTTGCTGATGGCAGGTCATGGCATTAACAGGCCTGGGATGCCAGTTGCAGCTCTGGAGAGGAGCATGTCTGGGCAGGGACCTCTCTGAGCAATGCATACCAGGAGGTGACACTGACCTTTGGGGACAGACACCCCTCATCTGTAGCACTTCTCTTGAATTGTGACATCTTCTCTTTTTTTTCCTAACCAGTTTCCACTGCTTATTAAGTCCACAATTCGCTTGTTATTTCAGAGCATCCTTTTCCCTTTCTCCTCAGTAGAGTCTGGCAGGACCAGGTGCTTTTGGGGAAAGGCTGAGCCAGAGGCTGTCAGCTTCTCCTGTGCTTGCCAAGTCCCTGAGCTCCCTGCCAGAACACGTGTCCAGGGCAGGTGTGTGTGCCGGATGCAGGACCAGTGGGTGCTCAGCTTGGGCTGGTGGTGGTTTTGGATGGCCCTTGGAGATGGACTGAGGTGGGAGGAGGGGGTGCAGACTTGAGACCTGGCTCCACAGAAGGTGTTGGCACAGGCTGTGCAGAGAGAGAAGCAGGAGCTGCCAGCCCACAAATAACTTCCTTTCCCCTGGGAGGGAGTTGCAGCTGGTGTAACATCACTCCTCCAGTGGTATGTGACTTGCAGGGGAATGTTTTTGTGTATTTGGGGGGCATTTGGCCAGAAAATCTGAGGTGGAGAGGATTTGATTTTCACTGATGGGTCTGGCCTGCCACCAACCAGCTGGAGTTAGGTTTGTCTGAGCAAAGGAGTGAGAGAGACGAATCTGCTTTTAGCCACCCCAAAAACATTTAATTGTCCTCTTGTGTTGCCCTCATCGCGGTAAGGTGCACTTGCACAAAGGGAAGGTTAGAGGCATCCCAAAGGCAAGTTCTGGAGATTTTTAATTTTCTCTGGTCTCACTATTACTGTCTTTTATCTGAGTAGGAACCCTCTCCATTGATGCACGTTTTTCTGTGTATGCAGCTGTGTGTGTGTGCCAAACTGTTTCCTCTTGGTGATTTTGATTTAAATAGGGCTTCCCTGGGTTGAAATATTGTAGCAGGCTGACTCCAATCAAGTTACAAAGCAATGCTACAGCATAGGAAGGCCAGTGATTGCAATCCCAGAGAAAATAGCAGCATTGCCTGACCAAAACAGGGGAAATAGCTCATTCCAACCTCCATATCTGAGATGGTAGCGGTGAGGACCCTGGGCCTGTCTCTGGCAGTAAAGCCACTCTATTCTTCTTTGAAACTGAGGCGGGAGGGTTGACTGCATAAAGAGCTTTGAAGTACCCCACTGCTTGATTTTCCCCTCTCTCTCTTTTGACACAGAATATTAATCCTGCTTAATGTAGGAAATACTTCATGATCACAGCCTTGGGGCTGCTTTGGGAGGCAGAATGGGATTTAATCTCAGGAATGTAAGGGGTATTACTCACAACTCCATTGGGGCAGCTGTCATTCAAGGACTGTATTTAGCTTCAGGACTTCCAAAGGGATTCACCTGACTCTGGGTCCGTACAACCTCTAATGAGTCAATTTGAGCTGCCCAATTGGAGTGATGAACTGTCCGTGATGCAGCCACTACCCACTTTGAGCATATGTGTTTGACATGGGCAGAGTAGCATCCCCAAGTCCCAGCTGCATCTGGCAGTGGGGAGATGGAGAAGAGGCCCTGGATGCTTGCTTGAAGGGAAAGCAGGGAAATGCTGATGAGGTTGTTTCTCTCATTCCTTTGCTCAATTGTACTGTTAATTATGAAGCTTTGTACATCGCAGTTTGGAATTGCTATGCCCTAGTCAGTGTGCATGCTCTGAGCACTGTAATAAGTAATTCCTCCTGGCTGTCCTGCTAATCTTTCTCCTCTGTACTGTTATGGGAGGGAAGCTGGGCTCAGCCACTGCATGTTAATAGCCTGGGAGCCAGCAAGGGAGCAGCTCAGAGCAGGCAATGGGGAGCTGGTGGGAACAGGGACTGGAAAAAGGGGTGCAAGTAGCTCTCTGGGTGTCCAGAGTCAAAAACCTGGTGGAAGAGAAAACAGAGGCACTGGGTGGTTAGAAGGATACACTGGCAACTTTTTCACAGGGCTTAAAAAATTAAGAAGAGCATCCAAAAGCCAGTCAGGAGACATACTACTTGTTTCTTTCCAATAGCTTCTGGTCTTCGAGATAATGAATTCAAAGAGTCTCTCTGCTATCCCCCAAGGGACACTATGTCTGCTTTTTAAACCCCCGTGCTTGCTGCTCTTTCTTCTGACAAATACCAAGCCTCGAAGAACAAGCAAAGCTTTGGATCAAAGTGTAAGCAGGAGGTTGAGAGAACAGGATGGATAGGCAGAGTTTTCGAGATCTCAGCTGGGAATGACAATGCACTACAACCCAAGGTGGGAAGGTTGGCGAGCGCCTGACAGATGTGTGCTATAGAGAGTGGTGGAGATCATGGATCCAGCAGTGCGGGCATCAAAAGCATCTGGAGCTGAAATGTCAAGGGTGCAGCCATTCCAAGGCAAAGCAATGTCAACAGCAGTGTGTGTAGGCTTTGTGATACTAAGGGGAAGAGAACTGAGACAAGTGTCTGGGTTCTGGTACAGCCAGTATGCAAGGAGATGAGTTCTGTGCCATGGACAGACACTTTCTTTCCTGCTGCTGATCATTCCTTTCTGAATTGCAGTGTGCCTGAGGACTCTTGGTTGCTTTTAAACCTGTATTTGTAGCAAGGGCACTCCAGATGATTGAGTCAACGCAGTGAAGGGAAGAAAGTGGGCAGTTCTTGGCCAAACACTCTTTCCTTAGACTGTTGCTGTAACACCCTTCCAAAATCAGGCCTTGGAGTTTATTTTACTCCCCTCATTTCAACAAGCAACTTCCACTCCGTACTTTAATTGGGAACATTTGGCTTTGTGTTTTCCCAGAACAAGACTGCTGTTAAGTGCACCCGGGCAGCAAAGGGACGTTCTTTAGCAAAAGCATGGTGCTCTGCAGTGCTCAGCTGTGTTGTGGCTTAACCCCAGTTGGCAGCTAAGCCATACACAACCGCTTCCTCATTGCCCCCCAGATGGAATAGGGGGGAATCAAAAGAGTAAAAGGATAGAAAAATGAGATAAAGCAAAAGTCATGCACTCAATTGAAGCAAAACAAGGAATTCACTCATCACTTCACTTGGGCAGGCTGGTGTTCAGTCATCTTCAGGAAAGCAGGGCTCCATCACGCTTAACACTGATTTGGGAATACAAACTCTTATCACTCTGAATGCTCCCCCCTTTCCTTCTTCTTCCTCCAGCTTTACATGCTGATCATGATGTCATTTTGTATGGAGTATCTCTTAGGTCATTTAGGGCCAGCTCCCCTGGATGCGTCCCTTCCCAGCTTCTTGTGCACTGCTGGCCTACCAGGTGGCACAGTGATATGAGAAAAAGAAAAGCCCTTAATCAATACTGTTTCTGGCATAAATCTAAAACACTGCACCACACTAGCTACTAAGAAGAAAATTAACTCTACCCCAGCCAAAGCCAGCACAGGGTGCCACTGAGTCTGAGACCTGTTCTTCCTGTGGCCATCCAGAGCACCTCTGACCATTCCATTTAGTAGAATAACTTCTGCCATGGTTTCGTGTGTTCATGGTGTTTCCACTGCCCCAGCACTAGAGAGCTCAACAAACTCTGGGGAAGGGTGCTTACATGTAATCCTACTTCTGGCTTGCATTACCCTGTTTGAGTGGGTGACTGTTGTGTATGGGTTTGGCATGCATTTGTCAGTGTCAGTCTGAAGGAGCCCGTGCAGTGGTGTGACACAGGGGCCAGCCCAGCGTGCCCTTGGATGGGAGAGCTGGGGCAGCGGAGCTGAACCTGGGCTTGGTAGGACCATGTGAGGGACTGTGAGGGCAAGGTGGCTCTGTTGTGTCAGGATGGGGCAATGCCACTCAAAACACAGTGCTCCATTAAGGTGCTCAGGCTGTCTCCAAAAGAGCTGGCACCATCCTATGAGATGGTGCAGCAGCATGACAGGGTGTCTTAGGGACTACAAGGATGGTTTAAACAGTTAGTGATGGAGAGGACTAGCCAGAGGAATCTTGATGGAGAGAGCAACTGGCAGAAAAGGGTTTCACTTAAAATTGCTTCAGCACAACGTGCAAATGTGTTTTATCATTTGTCAGAGCTGTCAGTCCTGCAGCTCTTCCCTGCTCTAGACTCTCTAATAGGGCATGGATGTGCTGTGCTTTTGCTGTTGATTCCTCATGGGATTTAATTTCCCTTTCTCCCCTTCTTTCCAGGAGTTCTCACTTGTGGCGGGATGGCAGAGTACGTTCCCCAGCCTCCTTCCACCTGGCCTGCAGGCCCACAGCCCCCTCACACTTCTGCCATCTGCCCACTGGAGCCTGTGGATCTGGGGATCTCGGAACAACAAACACCACCGGAGCAGCCGCCATCCTCCCCAGAGCTGGGTGAGGATGAAGAAGTCACCTCCCCGCCGGATCCTGATGTCCCCTACCCTGATTTGGCCCCAGTTGTTTTCTTCTGCTTGAAACAGACCACCAGCCCACGGAGCTGGTGCATCAAAATGGTGTGCAACCCATATCCTTTCTGAGCTGCCCCTTCTCCCTCCCCACCTCTGGGTCCCTCCTGCCCCATCCTGTCTTCACACTGCCCTTCCAGGGCACCTGGCAGGTAAGGAATGACATTTCCTACATATTTAACGGCCTTTTTTGTTCGTTCATCAGTTGCATTTAAACAGAACGTCTGCTGGTTTAGTGTGTGATCAAAAGAAACTCATTATGAAAGAAGGGACTTTAAAGAGAGCTGCTGACAGTCCCAGGCACAAGGGACAGGGTGAGAGGAGAATGGAGATGTGAAGAGAGGAATATTGGAAAGGCCTGTTCTCTCCCTTTACAGCTCCCTTTTTGCCATGGACAGAGTAGGAATTGCTAGCCCTGGAGCTTGTCAAAGACTGCCATGAATGGCAGAGGTGTCTGAGCGTACAAGCTTTAGTGAGAGATCATCTTGCCCTTGGTGAGGGAACCACCCTTCCTCCTGTACCTCGACTGGAGGGATACCTAGGCAATCCTTTGCCTTTCCATCTAGCACGTCACTGTCCTGCCAGCGTCTTGTTGTAATGTCTGACCAGGAACAAATGGGAGAATCTATTCAGAGTTTGATGCTGAGCTCCATACACCCTGTGAGAGATCCCTAGAACATAAGCACATCCTCCCTTTCCATGGCTCAGCAGTCACATACATGTGCCACCATTCATACTCAGTGCCTTGATTGCAGGGAGGCCCCTTGCAACTCATCACTACAAATGTTGGCCACCTGCATGGTTCATTAGCCCTGAGCCTGCCGAGAGAGCAGCGGCCTCTGTGGCTCCTCAGCCTGATGCCATATGAAGACCAGGTGGAGAGCATTTGCTGTTCTTTGGACTGTGGAACCATTCGTGGTGGGGAGAAAGTGGAGAAGATGAGTCAGTAGAGAGGTTGGTCTGAAGTTTTATGTGATTCTTTTTCTGACCAGAAATCTTAAGTGATGGTGCTTTCTACCTGGAAGTTTCTTAGTTCCTGATTAGGTGGGTGTTATTGATAAGGTTGCTTGTTCTGGTTTTGATGCGTTGGCTTCTAGATTAAATCTGAGTGCCTGGGCACAAAACAGAGACTAGCAAAACTCTAAGAGTATTTTCAGCTTCAAGAGCTGAACCTTGGCTGAAGTCTTGAGGTGTCAGCAGTAACAGATGATCTTAGATGGTTGATGAATCTGGAGATTTGTTTTGATTTCAAGTGTAGGTCAAGGTTTGTATTTGAGCTCAAAGCTCTTGTCTTAAAGTTCAAAAGTCCTTAAAGAGGTGTTTCAATCTCAAAACCAGGTTATGGCTGAGAACACACTGGAGATTTAAATTTTATGCTTTCCTTTCTACTGGCTGCTCCATAAAATTTTAAAATTTTGTATTGAATTATGCATTGCATTTCTATCACTGTCTGTCTCACTGTGTGTCTGTGCTAGTTATTACGTCCTGGGAATCTTGTCTCAGTATGCAATGGGCTCAGAGTAAAGCACAAGACATTTGTGTCCGAACAAAAAGATTAGGTTTGGGAAATCAAAGGCAAGTAGTAACTTGGGTTTGGGATGAAGATTTGCCCTTGAGTTGGGGAAGGAGGTTATGTGGGAAAATGTCAGTCAGAATATTCCCTCCAGTTTGATATTTTGCAAGGAGTTTGATTTTAAGTTGTTGGAGATGTTATTCAAGGAGTTGGACACTATATAGCCATTTTAGTGTTTAAATGATGCTTCTGTTCTAATCCTCAGACATGTGTGCTCTTTAACTCAGAAAAGGAGTTTTTCCTATTATGAACTATAGCAAGAAGGGAAAACCCACATTTGATCACCTGCTGATAATGTTACACTTGGCTACCTGTGATACCAGGGGGGGAAGGTCAATGGTGGGGATGCTGGAAACAGTTTGAAAGCATAGTTTCAGACCTGAGATTTCAGCTCAGCTGCATGAAGTTAGGAGATTGTATGACAAATGGAGACTGAGAGGAGGGGATTCAGGTCTTCCTTTGATTTCCCCTTAACCCCTTGTGGTCCTCATTTGGAATGAATCATGCAATAAGTAATTCCCATAATTTTTTTTTTTTTTTAAGATGTGGGTTTGTTTCTGCACCCTGAAGGCTACTTGCAGGTTATCATATGTTCTTGGCATCACACTTTTTTTTTTTTTTTTTTTTTTTTTTTTTTTTTTTTTTTTTTTTTTTTTTTTTTTTTTTTTTTTTTTTTTTTTTTTTTTTTTTTTTTTTTTTTTTTTTTTTTTTTTTTTTTTTTTTTTTTTTTTAACAGCACCAGAGAAAGGATACTTTTTTCATGGCCTCGTGGCAGATCCCTTGCTGTGGCCTCAGCCCTGGCTAGGAATGAGACCCTTTATAAAAGATGCTTCTGTGAAAGTCAAATTGTGTCTTCTAAGGATTGATATGCTTACCTGCTTTTTCCTTGTCTGAAGTCTTTAATTCTTGTTATACTGAGGTATTGGATCTCCATTGTGCTTAAGCTAAGCAGGGGCAGGCTGAGTCACTGTCAAAGGTCAACCCCTGGCATTTCCTGAAGATTCAGCAGAAAGATAGGGTATTAATTAAATGCCTATTAATCTTCTCATTGACTTTTTACTAGGCTAGAGCTTCGTGATCACTGTTACAGAAGTGCTGTCAATGAGACTTAAAATGGACGCTCTGATAGTTAAGGGCCATGTAGCAATTTTTCCAAGCACGAGGTCATTAACCAGCAAATTTCAATTTAGGTAATTGCATTCTACCTACTTAAATCTCCCTCCCCTGAAGATTATTTTTTCTTTCATGAGCAGTCCTGCAATTTTGTTATGTGCTATTAAACAGCTGCCATATTGCTTTGCTGCAGTGCAGTAAGAGGAGAAAAAAACCACTTCTGTGCTTTAAAATTGCTTCTGGAAACATATTAGCATATAAGTGTGTAATACTGTCACTGCAGAAATTGTAGATCCTAACTCCCTTTTAAGGTAGGGACTATGTTCCATGTGAAACTTGGCGGGGGTTGTCCCCACGAGGAGTATTTACTGTGCCTTTTGCTATTGTGGTGTGTGGTGAAAAGGAGCCTGATGCTTTGAAGTTTGGTGACTTTGAGTTTCTGAGATGGCTTTACATACAGTGGGAATGAATGCTTGAGTCGCCTTAGTTTACTGGGGAGCAGATTTTTGTTAGATACAGGTAAGTGCTGTGTAATCAGCTGGTTATGCAGTGCAATGCACACCTGGAGTCTGGCTTGTCTGCTGAGCAGTGTGTCTGTCGGAAAGGAGTTGGTGTGATGCAGCATGTGAGCAACCTGCCAACTGCTTTGCTTGGGTTGATTTCTGTTTTGATGAACTGAGGCTTGGACCACTTTGAGTTGCAGACCATGGGGTTGTTGCAGCTACAATGCTAATACAGTCAGTATCTGAGATATGGTTATGAGGATGGCTGTAAGATTTACTTTTTTTCTTTTTATAAACCCTAAAATCTGTCAAATAGGATTTGAAATCAAGCTTGGATGGGGAATAGGGTGACAAGTGTGAAAATGGTTCCAAAACAACTGCATAGAATTCATTTATGAATTTATAAAGCATTTGGGATTAAATAATGGGTATGCCACATGGCACCTTACAAATGGACCCTCATGCACTTTGCAAATTATGAGAAGATTGACAGAGAGGCCTGGATGTCTGCAATGCTGTTTGACTCCTTGAGGTTCCGTAAAGACTTTACACTTCATCCATCCCCAGGGTCAAATGCAATGGATTTGGGTTGTCCTTTGAGCCTTTCTTTAAAAGAAACTCTTCTCAGGAGATCCAGACCTCCCTTTGCTGTTGTATCTATAATATTGACGTGACAGTGAGAGCTGGAGTGAAGTGTGCCATTAAAAAAAAAAAAAAATCAATGCTAAAACTGCAGCAGTAATGAGATAGGCTCTGCACTTCACCACTCTGTCATTTTCTTGCTTTTTGTTCTGTACCAACCCCTTGGTGAAGTGTGTTGACCATTTGGGCTTCTGTTTTGCTCTCAGGCAGTGAAGTGTTGCATTTCCAGTTGATTTCAGAGGTGTAGGAGCAGCAGGTCAGGTCCCAGTCATGGAAAAGCTTATATATACACTTAAGTTTTAGTGCTGGGAGCTGTGTTTTATAGAGTATCTGAGCAGGGTGACTTCTTAATGCTGGTATGACGGTGTGTACTGAGGAGCTGCCTTGCAGCTGGTTAGCTCTAAAGACTCACTAAATAGGGGCTTTGACATCATACCTGCTGCTGGAGATACCTTCCCTACAGCTTTTGCCGGTGGCATTTTCAGCTTGAACTATGTGCTTGGTGCACGAGGAAACAGGACTGGCCTAGGGCATTTTAAGGGAGAACCGAGAAAGCCCACAGATGTATTCCCCACCTCCCCCCTGCCTAGTGCCACAGACATCATTTATGTATGAGTCAATGGAGGATAGGATGGCTGCTGAGAGTGGTGGTGTTTCATGCTGGCACTCCCCTATGAGAGCTGAGTGGAGAATCGAATGTTGGAGGAGCAAAAGAAATGATGTGTGTGTGGAGTGCTAATTGATACTTCTCTTGGTGACACTGGGCAGGTGGTGCCATGGCATGTAGGGACTGTGGGCACCAAAACCACTGCTTTTCAAGTGGCATGTGGTTGAGAAGCCAACAAATCTTTTGCTCATTAGTAAGCTTTGGGTGAATAAGTGTGTTGTATACTATGCCCTGGTGAAATACCAGTTTGTGTAATTTGTTTTTGTCCAAGTGGAATTTTATGTGCAGATTCTGTAGTATATTGTACTTATTTCTGCCTTAAGCTGTTGCCTTGTGTACTGTTACACCTTGGACATGGTTTTCATAACAACTGGATGTAGTTATTTAATAAGCAAACATGATGTTGAAATTTATTGCAAGTCTTGTAGTAGTTGATGACTGTCTTAAGATTTGAGCTCCTGTAATCTTCTGAGTCTTTCTTTTTCACATGTGCATATTTATTTGTGTGTGTGTATAAATAAAAATAATGGTTCCTGTATATCTAGTAGGTAGAAATAAGTTTGAAAATGGGATCAGAAAGTGTAATAATACATCAAAAATTGAGTAGCTTATGGATTCTAAGCAACATTCATCAATCTTGAGAACCTAGGGATAGTGACTTTCTGCTCTTGGGGTCATCAGTATCAGCTTTTATGTGCATACCTGAAAAACAGTAAATATATGTTATTCTTGATGGGAGCCCTTGGTGGTCTAGGGGAAAGGCGCTGCACTGTCACCGCAGAGACCCGGGTTTGATTCCCGGTCGGGGCCCCTCCCCGGGCAGATGGAGCTCGTTAGCCCTGTAAGGCAATCCATCTACGTCCTGAGGACCTCGCTGCCACCGTCCAAGCTCGCTTGGCCCCGGCAGATGAACCTCAGGATTAAAGGGTGGGCTCAGTTCCGCGCACACTGTGTCTCACCTAAAAAAAAAAAAATCCAATGCGCAGGCTGGAAGATGTAAAGACCTTCCCCGGTTCTTCGTTCGCGAAGACTGGCCCTTACGTTACGTTACGTATGTTATTCTTGTGTCTCCATTTTAAAGGCAGAGCTCTCCTCTCTCTCTTAGAAAATCTGTCTCAGAAGACACATGAAGAGTCTGGCACTTATTTGAGGACTTGTGACAGCTTTGTATCATTCTAGGTAATCAGGCAGATGTTGTTGTTGTGCCCTTAGTAACTTATTGATTTCTGCTGATCGTGCAACTCTGTAGACCTCCTTCCAGCCAAAGAAGATAAACCCAAGATCCACCAAGTGCAAGATGATTTCCCCCCTCCACCCCGTAAGAGATTATCTAACTCCTCTGGACTCCACAACGCGTTAAATCAACTTTGAAGTTGTTCCTGTTGCATGGGAAACTGAGCTGGTCCAGAGCTCTCCAGTGGAAGGGAGCAAGACTGATTTAGATCCTGCTGGGTTTTCTGCCATGCTCCCTACTGGTGGAATGAAGTTTGCTATTAGCAAATAAGGGTGACTTCAAATAAGTCAATTGTCCATTATTTTGATTAATATTTGAAGGCACTGTATGCAGTGGACCAATGTGGTCATCTTCCCAGGAGCAATCTATCATCAGCTACTCTCCTCCTGTTTTATGCTAGCAATGTGCCTTAAAGCAGACATTTCCTGTGCTTGTGAACTGACTCTTAATTTCCCTGTAAATTCTCTTGGAAAGCTGGTTGGGCTTCACCCCATCTAACTATACCTGTCTGAAAACCAGCCATCCAGACTTTCTCCAGATACACTCGACCGACTGCCATTGTAGCAAGAAATTCAGCATGTTTAATTTGACTTCTCTGTTCAGAGGGCAAAGGAGCTCTCAGAAAGTGGCTATTCTTCCTTCTTTAGCAAAGAAGGAGTTTCTGGATAGCAGGCTAGAGGGGTTGCTGGCTAGCATCTTGGGCTGCATTTAGGGTTTTTATGCCATTTGGTTTCCCAGATGCTCTGGGTGAATGCAAATGGAAAAGTAGGGAGCAGGTTTAGTTTTGGAAATCATGCAATCTGAACCTTTTAGTGTTTCCATAATGAAATACCGGGCAATTGCATTTTTGTGGGAGGAAAGACACACTATCCACCTGGACTCTGGATTGGGGAAAAAAGTAATTCTGTAAATTCCAGCTTTTTTTTAGGATAGTAACCCTGTTTCCTGATTATAATTGGTTGGCAGGGGGATCAGGATAATGCTCAGGACCCACATAAGTAGTTTGGAAGGAAGTTGTCTCTGCAAAGCTAGTGACAAGGAAGCGCCATATGTGTGGGTAATTTGATGTGCAAATTTACGATGGGAAATTTAGAGGAATCATTTGCACAATCAGATGTGGTGTAAATGGAATTTAAACTCAGGAATTGTCATTAGTAGCACACAAGGGATGGATATGTTTGAAAGGGATTTACATGCTTGAGATCTGTAAGAAACTGGCTGGGTTGTGTGTATGTGAGATGTATGCAGTTCCAGGGAAGTGGGCAGATATAAAGGGATGAGGTCTAAATTTGGCTATCTTGCAAGCTGGCCCTGTGCATCTAAGCACAAATGCTGAAATAGGATAAATCCCTGCCTTCCATCCCTTTAGCTTATTCCCTGGAGGCTTTTTTTTATAGTGAGAAGTCAAAGACCACGGTTTGGAAATGAAGCAGGACAACAGCACAAACAAAACCAGGGCTTTGACTCTCTGAAGATTTAACGTCCACAGGGTCTAACAAAATTGGAAATAAGGCTGAAAATTTGTGATGCATCCTTACTGTCTTCATTCGAAGCTCTGAGCATTTTTCATGTTACTGAAGGATAGATTCCTGCTGTTGGAGGAAGAGCTAACCGCAAGATACTGAGAGAGGAGCCTGTGGTTTAGGAGACGAGTATTTCTGCTGTGTGTTTGTTTTACTGCCCTGTTTCCCCTGTATGTTTCAAAACCAATAAGAGACCTTCTAGACCTCCATGCCCTGATGCTTCAGGAAAGTGGGACTAGGACTTGCTTTTGATGGGATGTCTTAATACTGTTCCTGGATTTATGGTCAATGAATGTGAAAGGTGCAGGGAAGCAGGTGAGAGAGAGTAGAGGATGAAAGTCATAGCCTTTTCTGGTGTAACTCAGGGTTGTTCTGCTATACCTAGTGAAAACAGATCTCTTTGCACCAGTCTCTTCAGTCTCTCTTCAGGCAAGGCTGGGGAGATTGGTCTTGTCATATAGCAACATGCTATCCAGCACAGGCAGTGTGGTTTGTGGCAGCCTGGGGGTATCTGGTAGTGCTAGACAAGAAGAGGGGGATGATGTGCTCAGCCGAATGCAAGGATGGTAGCAGTGCCTGCTCTGGGGGACCTCCCCATCCCTCTGCAAAGTGCATTGCTGAACTGAAGAAAATGCTGTAAAACCTTTCTGGAACATATTGTGCTTATTCACTGGAATATATTTTGCCTTGGAGATGAGACCCATTTATTCTTTGAAAAATGGTCAGTTTGCCTTTTTCAGCCTTTGTGAACACTGTAACAGGGTGTTTGAGAGAGCCAGAGGGGCTCTTGTAGGAATAAAAAGAGCAATAGAAGTACTCGTTTTGAGTTCAAGACCTATAAAATACTCTGACCAGACCTCTAATTGCATGTCCTGTTATAATAATGTGAATTAATGGAATTAACCACTAACAAATCAACCAGGTGCCTATTTGAGGACTTAACACTCTTCCCACCTCTGACCATGGGAAAGGGGCCTGGGCCTTTGGTCTGTGAGCATAATACTTGACAGGAGCTGCTTCAGGTGAGCAATAGTTAACAAAGCTTCAGCTTTTCTGCAGCAAATGGCCTGCAGCTGGTCCCAAGATAGTTAAGAGGAGTGTGTATGAAAAACTTGGCCCATTACAGCCTCTAAACTGGAAAGATCTTTATAGTCCTAGAGAGACAGTGTCTTTGGGTGATAGTGGGAGAAGGCTCTTGTCTGGTGTAAGATGGACCAGGCTTAAGCTTGTATCCACCTCTGTCCTGTGCTTGCTTTGCTTGCTGATTCTGCTTGGCCCAGGACACCTTGGTCAGCCCTTCCTGGAGTGCCTTGTACATCCCTGCCACTGCCTCTCCTGTGCCTCACTGTCTGCTGAGGGGCAGGGCTGAAGGAGGTCCTGTTTGACATGTGCTTCTCTGAAATGGGGTTTGCAGCCTCTTGCAGGGGCAAAGGGATGAGGGCTGAGTAGTGGGAAGGGCCACCAGCCTAGGCTGGATGTTTTAAAGGACAGATCCAAAGGTTAATTGGGCTTGCCTTGCTCTTGGTTGTTGTTCTCCTTGGGCTATGAGTTTGTGCTGTGCTTCCTCCTCTCAGCTGTGCTCCTCCATCAGGAAGGAACTGCTGCTGGCCTTGTTGCCCTATCTGCCTTCCCTCCCTGGAGGGGTACGCTGGGGTCTGCTGTGGAAATGAGCAGAAATCATCTCTGTAAAAGCTTTGGAGGGGATGGGCTAGTGAATGGGGATGGGTTTTTTTATTCCATCTGGAGAAGACATCAGAATTGAGACCAGCAGCCAGGGCAGGAGGCTGAGATGAGCAAGGAAGGCAGATGAGAGTGCAGCTGGACTTGTAAAAGAAGAGATGAAGTGTGATGATGAAGATGTAAGACAAACTGATGGGGGGTTATTAGTGGGGGATATTTAGGTTGGGAACAGATGATGCAAAGCCCTGCTGAGCTTGGCAGGCACCTCAACAAACCCTTGCAATCAATGGTATCAAAGGCAACTGATAGATCTGAGACAATCAACATGAGTGTTTGATCTTTCACTGCCATCAAGGGCTGGTGAAATAAGAAGGTGGTGTGATGGCAGTGTAAGTCTTCTGCTAGAAGACCTGAGTAAGTGTTTGGATGGATTGCCTGGTCTGGGGGCTGGAGTTTGAGTGCAGTGCTGTGGCTGGAAAAGCTTTCACACACCCAAACCTGACCACAAAGTCAGGTGGTGGAGATGGAGATGGAAAGCTTAGCTTGGACTTCCTGCCTGAAAGATGTCCATCCCTGCCTTTCCCTTCTCGAGCTTTCTCCATGTCCATTGCATCAGGGCAGATCAGGGAGGGGAACAACTCCCTCAGGCGGGATGGGGGATGCACAGAGCTGTGATGTAGGGACCATCTGTCCCCTGAGACAATGGTGCCATTTACACTTACATACTGCAAATTCATCCAAGAGGAAGTATAAATCTGTCTTCTCTAATGATACAACAGCACACTCTTTGTTTATCCTTTCTTCCTTTAGTTTTCTCTCCTTGTCATCACCTACTGTGCTTGAGTCTATAAAAGAAGCCATTGCTCCTCCTCCTCAAGTGTGATTTGGAGCTTCTGAGTCCCTGTAATTCCTCTAGCAGACTCCACTGTGACTAGCCACCCTGTCACTCCCCTCTCCTCTCTGTCTGTGGCCGTCTGTCATTTTTCCCCCTTTTTTTTTTTTTTTTTTTTTTTTTTTTTTTTTTTTTTTTTTTTTTTTTTTTTTTTTTTTTTTTTTTTTTTTTTTTTTTTTTTTTTTTTTTTTTTTTTTTTTTTTTTTTTTTTTTTTTTTTTTTTATTTCCCTTGCAGTCATTCCTGGGTTTTTGCTGCCAACAGCCTGTCTGCTTTGATTGCTTCTGCCCTTGAATTGGCTCTTTCTGCAAAGTGCATCTCCTGGCCAGCATTATGAACAACAGGATTCCTGGGGTCAGGCTTCCTGAAAGGTCAGAGGTTATGGGGAAGACCTGGAGGTACAATTTCAATAGAAGACATCACTCACTGGCATAATTAGAATGAGAAAAAAGGCCAGGGCTCTGCAGAGATGTCGGACCTTATCTGTGAATACCACAGATTTCCCCATCTGTGGATGGGATTGCTACGTGGTAGGGTGGGATTGCTGCTTCCTTGTACTCACAGTTGCTTTTATCCTCGTGTAAAGCATTTTATTCCAAGACCAGGTCAACCACTATTGTCCTGTGCCCTCTAACATGCAAGTGGCACCCCTGACATCCCCATCCTGAGCTGTCAGTGTGCAGAAGCACTGTGCTCATCTCTGGGTGGCAGAGTCTGAGGGATCCGCCTACCCTGGGAGCAGGGACAGGGTACTGGTAGGAGCGCATCCCCTGAGCCAGCTTGGGTGAAACTTGCTGCTGAATCAACTGGCCCTGACCTTCTCTTGTGGTGTAGCTGGCTCTGGGCTAATCCCCACTCACCATAAAGGGCTCTTGCCAGCAGATGCAGACAGATGTGAGCCCAGAACGCTGGCTGGGAGCTGTGTCTGCAATGATCTGGCCCTGTGCCCCAGCTTGAAAGCTGGGCGAGGTGTTCAAGGGTTTGCTTGCAAAAGTTAAATGAACACCGCTGGCTCAGCCTTGTTCTCAGCCCCAAACCTTTTGTGAGAGCTGTTTCATCTTTAACTTGGTGTTGTTTGTCGCTACCTCCCCAGAATAGCAAAAAAAAACCTGAAATACCACAAGGGCTTTCAGGTTGCTTGTAGCTTGAAGTAACTGGATGTCGTGAGAGGCAGAGTGAACCAAATGTACCTCTTGGGGGATTTCTCCTCTTAAAGAGTCACGGATGGAAAGGGCTAACATCAGTACAAATTCATCCAGGAGAAAGATGCTGAATCCAGTGCTTATAATGCTAACTACGAGATTTGCTTTAACAGGCAGGAGGGGAAGGAGGGAAAGAAAACACGTGTTAAAATATTAGCCTCCCTATTGAAACAGGCAGCTCATAACAAACAGCAGCTGTTCTGTTTCTCATGGCATGGAAGATGCAGGAGCTCGATATTTGAGGGTGGAGAAATATTTTCTTCCCCACAGAGGTTGATAGTCTCTCAAGTCAAAGATCAAACATATCTGCTTGTCTTCTAAGCCCTGCTTATTCTTTGGAAGCATACTGAAACATCGTGAAAGGTGTACTTGGCAAAACTGTCTTGCTCGATTATTCACACACCTCAAAAAGATGCTTTCTGCTTTGCCTGTATCCTGCATTTGGCTTCTCAGCCAAGAACTCTGCACTCTAGTGTGGCAGTAAGTCCCTCTGTAAATATAATGTCCTTATTTTCTACAAAATGTACTACAGATCATTTACCAACCAGCTAAAAGATGTTGTTAACAACAATTGTTAACAATAATCAAGCTAAAACATATTTGAGAAAAGTATGCTTTGTGGTGTATTACAGTTTGTATGTAATTGTTCTTGTTCAAATGTTTACCAGCTTGTGACGTAATTTTCGCTCTGAGTAAGTCTCCTGGTTTTGTGGGTGATTCTGGCAGGCTCTGCTTTGTCCATGTTTGAGATTCAGGCCAGACCTTGAAAGTGTTTGTCACAAGTGAATTACGTTAAAAAAGACAGGCTTATAGGAACGCACTAGTAATAATATATTGCCTTTGGTACCACCTGAGGTTCAGTGCCACTGGCCAAGTGTGATATTTCTTAATGAAGAATTTTTTTTCCCCTCAAGGCAATTTTTTACTTGCTTTTTTATTTCCCTGTGGCTCCTTTCTGATTAATTTCCTGGGTGGAGTGGGGTCCTTCTTGGCTTTGGATTTTGCTCCTCTCTTCTCTGTACTTGTTGGCCCACTGCTTAGCAACCTCTGTGCTAGCAACTGTTCTTATCTTCCTATCTAGAGCCCTCTCTGGAAGTAGGATTTTAGCGAGTAGAGGAGGCTCTAGATAGTAGCCCACTTGTTTTATACAGGAAATGCTTTTGAAGACAGCAGTCTTCTCACTGTTTTCTTACAGCATTTTGTTCATTCCATGCTACAACCTCTCAATTTCCACTTTTTTTCATAGGTTGGCCCTGTTGTCTTTCCCTACATGGACAAACTCCTTATAATATATGTTTTCTTCTTTTCTGGGTACTGGGTAATGTTTTTCCTTCCTTTTCTGCCCAATAGGATTTCTGAAGTTGCACAGTTCATGTGAGGGCCACACACAGAAACAGAACCAAAGAAATGGAAGATGTGGTTTCCACTGCTATATGAGGTGGTAGCATGGCTCTTGAAAGCTGGCTTTAACTTTTTCCATTGTAATAGTCTTTTTATCCTTCAGTGAAACTCTAATTCGAGGTCTGGGAGACAGAGACAAGACAAAAATCTGGAGAAGGGTACTGGAATGAGAGACTGAGCAGCCCAGGAGGAAGATAAGCCCACTGGGTCAGGCAGCCAGCAGGAATTTGAGGTGGAGAGGTCATCCACCAGGTATTTCACCTTCAGAGTGGAGGGATGGCATGAGAGAGCAACCTGGAGAGTGAACTGAGTGGGCTGGGTGAGGCTAATGGAGGGGCAGGTAACCAGGGTATGGGAGGTGAGGGTTTGGATGGGAAGAAACTGGCTGAGAAGGCAAAGGCTGGGGTAGTGAGCCTGAGTGGAGGCAGGCTGGCAGGGCTGGAGGGCTCAGCTTGCAGTGAGGAGGAGCGAGATGGGAACATCTCGTGTAGTGGAGTGAAGTCATGTCCCCACCAGGAGCCTGCATGCTTTGCATTGCTGCCTATTTCTGTTTCCCTGCTGTCAGCAAACTCCTGTAAGGCCCACTGGCTACATAGGTGTCACATCACTGTCTTCACTGAATACCATCCTTCCCTGTGGGTGCAGGGATTCTGTGGAAAAAACCATCCAAAACCTGATCACATGAGCATGCAATGCAAGGTTGTGTTGGTAAGGCAGTGTGGGGAGGGAGAAACTGAGATTCCACATTCATCCTTAATTCTGTCCTTATTTCTTGGATTGAGTCATATCAAAGTCCCTACTGAGCATATTCAAAGCAGTTTTCTTTCTCCCATAGCAGCTGCTAGTTTATCTCCACTTGGATGGGTTGTTAGAGGATGAGTGAAAGAGGCCTAGGGTTACTCTGCTGCCCAGTGTGAAAGAAGTGTTTAGAGCATCCAGCAACAAGTGCTACCCAAAAAAAACAACTCTTGAATACTTTTGCACAGACAAAGGTTGGGTTTTTTTTGTTTGGTTTGGTTTTTTTGTTTTCTTTGGGATTTTTTTTGCAACTGTTGAAGTTTTTCACCATAGCAGTCATACCTGCTATGTGAGATTCAGCTCAAACTGCCAGTCAGATGAAGCTCTAAGCAAATGAGACTAGTTGTTGGAAGGAAGTAGAGTTTGTGGTAGGATTAATTAAAATTAGTGTTATCAGTGTAGCTGCATGCAGCTTCCCACCATATAGGTCAGCTCTCGCTGAAGCCTCAAGTTTCCCCTACAGTGTAATAATTAACTCTTAATGTAGGTACTTTAAAAAAACATTCCTTCCCCAGAGAACCATAACGCAGTATTTTTTTCAAATCACAGAATTAATTGTATCCCTCCACAGTATCTTTGAGGTGCTGTTATTTCTTTAAAATGCATTTACAGCATATTGTGATATGTCACACATCCTTTAAATATCCAATAGCTTTTTAACTTTTAAAAATCTATTTCACACTTAGTGGCATGTCTGTAATGCATTTTTCTGGAATGTGTGGCAGATGTCTGGGGAAACTGTGTTTTCTCCCATATGGGGGTTATTTTACTGGAAAATGAAAGAGGGTTGACACTTCATTTGATTTTCCTGAGCTGTCACATTAGGGATTCTCTGTCTGGGTGTGAGACATGAATCCAGATCATACGTCGACTGCACAAGGCAAGATGTGCTGCCTTCCCAGGGTGAAGGGAAACTTCCCATGGAAGAACATCCTCTGAGGGCTGCAAAGGGGGAAACCAGGCCAGGGAGGTCTGCTATAGGATATCTTGATCCATGGGACTTTTCAGCATGCTCTGGAGATACAGAGATAGCATTGTGTGTACTTGGATCTTCCTCTGTGAGGAGGAAGAAGGTGGCAGTTTTGAGGTTACTCAAAGCCTCAAGGAACTCCTGACATTTGTGACCCAGGTTCCTGAGCTAGTACTTCAGGGTTGTGTGTTGCTGGATTTGACTCCTAGGGAGGAGTCACAAATGCCAAGGCTGTAGTCATTTTAGATATGTAAGGCCACCATTGCATGGTTGTGGTTTAGGGACAGACAGAAGGGAATATGTCATCGCCGCATTGGCCAAAAAATACATGTTTGCAGGGGTCTGATCTCTGTTTGTTTTGACTCCTCTTCTTCTCTACCCTATTGGAATGCAGCTTTTTGTCCTTGTGAAATGGTGGATCATGTCCCTGTATTTTCTTATTCCTGTTCCCTGATGGAGCACAGTGCTTGAGGCAGGCTCCTCTGTTATTTCCCCTGCAACATCAGAAGAGAGGCAGAGGATGGAGTCAAGCAGAGGAACTGCTGCAAGCTCCTGAAACTAATGCCTCTGCCAACATTTCCCCGTTGCTGAGACAGATGTAGTGGGGATAAATACCAGGTGTCTCTTGAAGAGTATTTAGATGCATCAGCAGTCCCTATTTTGTCCTGTTGGGACAGAAAAGTCTTTCTTCCAGCTTTACATTTCAAAAGATTGCCTGTGGCACTTGGCCCACCCCTCTTGCGCTCAACCTGGGAAATACACTCTTCATTTTCTCTGCAGTAAAAATACCCAAGGCTTATTTGGCTGCGGTAGCAGCCAGAGTGTCCTCACTGCTGGTATGTGTGGGCACAGGCGTGCTGCTGTCAAGGCATTTCTGGGCAGTCTCTTAAAGGCTGAGGAGCATAGCCCTGGGGGAAGCTGTCACTGAGGGCCTTGAGTGGGGAAAACAGGAAGATGCTGGATATCACTTGAAATAAAGATGTCAGCTTCTACATGGAGGTGAGGGGATTGGTGGCTGAATGACCTGGGATGTCCTCCACAGGACTGAGGATGCCTGTGATCCCATCAGTGGAAGCAAAGGTGACAGGTTAGACAGTTCTAGCAGGAGAGCACAAAAGTGATTATTTCCTTCCCCAGCCACTTGACTTCTCTGGGTACTTCTTGAGTGTGATTAAGCTGATTAATGTCATACACTTGAGACTTTGTCTTGTACCTATGGCATTTCCCATTCTTGTTTGTGTGCTTGAAGGATTTCCTCATCCATTGCTGTGACACTTCTCCCCACTGGATGGAGGATTATTCTTTTCTGGTGATTAACATTTTCATAGGTCTCGGGTAGCTTTTTAGGAACATAAAGAGACATTCCCAATAGACAATCTGATGCAAAGTCTTTACCTAATGGATTTAGTAGCTACACCTGGGATTATTTCATCCCCACTGAATGACCTCTTCTGAGACCCTGCTGCTTCCCCCTAACAGCGTTGAAGCTTTGTACTTGTAGGCTTATCTCTGCACCTCTTCCCTGCCAACTATGCTGCTTATGCTTGGTGCCTTCAGGCACTTAGCTACATACTTGTGCTTGGAAACTGTTTGGAGGCATAATGCACTGTCAAAAGATTGTTATGTCTTAGTCTTTCCCCCACACACACAACCTGTGCACACTGAGATGCATCCTGGGAGATAACTCTCATGGACCTAGTGTGGTTCTCAGCAGAAATGTGTGCAAGCAGCAATCAGATCATCAAAGTGCACTGAGAACTGGGCAGAAGAAAGTACATGAACTGTTACTGCAATGTATGTATTGCTTTTATACTATTAACTCTTATATTGATATACATACACTATAAAGATATTTGACTAATAGTGGTACAGTTCCTACATAATAAATCATCTGAGTTCTTTATTACTCAAATTAATTTATATGCATCTGTAAAAATCAGAGGTGTACTCGGAATTCCTTTGCCATCCCTGAAAGATACAGGAGGATTAGAAGACATTTGCATTGATGAGACTTAAATAAATATTTGACCTAGTGCTGAGTTCCACTGCAATTATTCCTGGGAGAGACTTGTACCTTCCCCTGTGCATCTGTCTGGGTGATGCCAGAGGGATATAGGGAAAAGAGAGACCTCTTTCACTGGTGTTTAAAATCCTGAGGGGACTGAAAAGCTTTTGATAGGAAGCTGATTATTTAAACCTGTTGTTACTGTTCAAGTTGTAGAGGGAAGAGTGGATGAGAGAACAGGTCATGGTGTAGGAAATCTAGAGGGCTGTTGTATTTTGAGGCATGGGGAGAGTAATGCCTGAAATGAATTAGACAGTTAAAATCAATGAGCTCCCAAACGTCATTCAAGTGTGTTAGAATTCCAGTGTAAATCACCTGTGCAAGAAATTGCACTGATGGTGGAAGTGGAGCCCTCTTGGCTTTTTATTAGGCACCTGCCTGTGGGCTGACATATCCAGGCAGCCAGTGAGAGTTGGGAGGTATGATTTGGTTGTAAAATTAGATATGTTACCTGGACTAAAGTTCATACCCAGGAAAGGGGCTGATAATGAGAGCCTTGTTTTGATAGAGGTGGGCATGAGGCTGCCCCTACCTGCTGGCTGCATGCAAGATGGGCTAAGTCTTCAAAGATGCTGGTGTCAGTTTAGGTAAGTGCTCAAGTGTTTGAGTCATGTGCTGTGGTTAATTAACTAGTACCACTCCACTGAGTTCTGTTTGTTAACCCCCGTTCAGGCCCTCTTGGGTTTCTGAAAGCAGGGTGTAAATTTTAGAAGAGAGAACAAGCTCTCCCTTGCAAGACTCTGGCCACCTTCCTTGTCTAGGTCAGGCAGAACATACTATAAAAAACCAACCTTTTTAATGTTTTCATGCTTCTGTTTGAACCAGGCGCTTACTGAAAGAAGATGAAATTTAAGCTGGAAAGTTGAGTTTGAATTTTGGCTTCACTTGGTTTGTGCTTTGTTCAGATTAATTCTCCTTTCCCCCAAACGCTCGTACCTCCCACTCCGTCCCCCAGGCAGGGAGGCAGCTGTTGGGTTGTCGTTTCTCTCTCTTTCACAAAGGCCCAGTGGGAAGAGGAGACAAAGCAGAACATCATCTGCCTTCTCCTCTGGCAGGTGGGGGGATGAGCTCCCAGAGGAGCCTGTGCATTGGTGGGATGTTGCTCTGTGGGGATGCTCATGCAGCAGGTCTTGCTGGAGGGAAAGAGGAGGAGGGTGCATGAGAGGAGATGATAGCAAGTCCGAGTGCTGTGAAGATTTCCAGTTTGGGTACTCTACTGGTCCTCTGTGTATCTGTCTGTCTGAGGGAGAACTGCTAGGGAAGACCTCCTGGGATGGCCAGGCAGGCTGGAGCATGGAGACAGTGTGGGAAAGAGGACCTGGGGGATGGGAGGAAGAAGTGTGTTAGTGCTCCTAGGAGCTGGTATGTCTGCAAAGCTGATGTGTTGCCATGGTGTGCTTGGCAGTGAAGCTCCCTTGTTGCTTCTTTAATTCCATTCAGGCAAAGAGGAATGGGGAGGAGATTAAAAACAATGCAGAGCAAAGGCACTCTATCTTCTGTTGCAGGGAGTTCTCCTTGGCTTCTGCACTCTCCACCACCTCAGCTTCTCTACAGCTCACTATCTCACGTGGAGTGGGTCAAACAGCTTCCCTGGTATCTGCTGCCCTAGGCAAATATATTGCTTTACCACATTGTGGGAACCTGGGAGAACATATGCCACAACTTCTCCATAAACAACAAAGCAGAGTGAGAAGGGACCTTTCTGGGAAGCCAGGAGTGTGGGTGCAACACTGGAGGCAGCAGAACTAATGGCAATACTCCCATTAAGGTAAACAGGAGCAGAACTGTGTTGGTGGAGGTCTGGTGTTACTTAGCTCCCTCTTCAGTTGTTACTGATTATGTTAATGGTCCTGTAATGGAAATGTGAAAAGATCCTTGACTACATGATATTATAGGTAACATGACATAGAGAGGTTAGTAGCAAGGAAAAGACACAGGATGCCACTTTAACCTTGTCCATCTTGCTTAGCTCTGTGTCTCCTCTATAAGCTTTTCTCGCCATCATCCCCCTCACATTGCTTTGTGACCCACCTATTTTGTGACCTCCTATCTGCTGGTGTCTTTGCTGTCCCTGCCTCGGATCCTCAGCTGGGTAAGCCATGTTATCTTCCATTGCAGGGTGCTGGCAACCAGCCTCATCAAATCTCACTGCCTTCACCCCTTGCCTTTGAACATTTTGCTCATTCTAGTCCCTCTGATTGAGGCCAAACATCTCACCCTACTACCTGCCATGGTCTTTTTGTCTCTGAGTTGCTGTGGTGCAGGATTCCCTGTGCCAGAATGGCCCTTATTTGCCAGTGCCTACTGTCATCCTCCATGTGCAAAAGTGCTTCCTTCTTTCACTCCCCTTGTTTTGATGGGGAGACCGTTGGGTCACTATTTTTTCAGTATCAGCTGGGGGAGAGACAATAATTTCTAAGGAAGAAACAGCGGTGCTAGAGGAAGAAGCTGCGGCTGTTCCTCTGCATGGGAGTGACCATCCTGTGGCTTGTGAGCAGTTCAGGTGAGGTGGGTTCCCTTCAGTAGCATGGAGCTGCCTCAAGGGCTCCTGAATGAGCCCAACCCCTCCTCTAGAAGGAAGCAGCTCCAAATTGGTGAGGAAACAACCATGTTTCTCAGAGTACAGCATACAGAGTCTCTCACTGATTTAATAAGCTGTTGTTTTTTTGTGGAGAGTTCCCTCTCTATGCCAGGTCCCCTTTCACGTTAGCCAGAAATACTTCTGTTTTAGTCAAAGGCACTTTCAGTGAAAAGACACCTTTCACCTTTGTGCTGTCAGGGCTCAGTGACACTTTTGCTTGGTAAAATTGGAACTCAAGTCTTGTTAAATTGACATCCCCTAGTGGAGCCCTCTTTGCTGAGCCCTGATACCATTTCGCCCCAGGCTGCCTGTGATCTCTGTCCCCCTTTCAGCTCTGTGGCATCCTCAGGCCTCTATGGAGCTTTGCAAATGGGTCACCCTACTTCCAAGAGGGCTACCAGATTTCTTGTGCCTACACTTGATTACTGATGGATTAATGGGTGTCTGAAGTGGGGGTTATTAATCCTAACCTCAGGCAATGTCTCATTAAGAAGGAAAATAAAACTGAAAATTTTTAGAGGAGGAAATGAAGAGGCTTAAAGCCAAAGAAAAGGGAATTGTGAGGAAGAAGCAGGACTGTGAGGAAGAAATTCACTTTGGGGCTTGATTTCTCTGGAGGCAGAGTAGAGAGAAGGGAAAAAGAGAGGCTTAATAGGTAAGAGAGGACAGAGGTGGATTGAGAGGAAGGAGGGTCAAAGGAACTCTCACCTAGGCAGTCTGCTGTGGGCCTGCTGAGATTGCAGTCTGAAGGCTGCATGAAACATTTAAGATGCTCCATCAACAACTTCTCAGTTGTGGTAAGACGCTGGGTGGGAGAGGAGAGGACGAGAAAAATTTGGCTGATTAATAAGAAATTGAAAAACTATATTCTGACAACATGCAACTATTTTCTTTATATCTCTCCTCTTATTTCTTGGGCACCAGGCAATGTGATGTAGTGAGCAACAATAGTGCAGGCAGAGCAGGGAGGGGGGTTGAAACTAAATGATCTTTAAGGTCCTTTCCATCTCAAGTCATTCTATAATCTTGATTTCTCCAGAGGTGAGATGCTGTGTAGTTATGCTGGACATAAGGACAGCTTTCTTCAACCTCTAAAGCTTTATTTTGCTTTTGCTTTATATTTCCTCACTTTCTTCCTCTTTTCCCCATTCCCCAAACTAACAGCATCTGTCAGGCAGTAACCAGTTTCAGACTAGCTGGGTCTTGCTCCCCTCTTCCTACTGCTGGGGTATGATGTAGCCCTGTCCCCTTCAGGCACAAATGTGTCTTCTTCCTCCACGTTGCTTTGCTGAAGCTGGGAACACCAGGTGGCGTGCCACCTCTCAGGCCCTTTTCTTCCCCCAGTCAGTGCCTGGTCCCTTTGACATCTGCTCTTGAGAGTGGGATGACTTGACTTGTGTCCAGTTCAGTGAAACTTTGAGCTCAGTTGAGGTGATGTAAGAGCAGAATCTACAAGGATTTCTCTGACCTTGTCCCACACTGACTGGCAGCGGCAAAGCTCTTGAAGTGTAATGAGTGTCACTGAGTGTCTAAGGATCCAGGCAATGGCAGAGCCCAGGAGAAGTCAGAAAGTTCAACTGTCTCAGCTCAGTGAGTGTTGGACCAATGTGTACTAACCTAGATATGAATGCCATATCTGCCTAGATATGAATACCACTCTCACGTGCAATACCATCACCCTTTGCTTCTCTTGCTTCCCTCCATGCAAGCAGCAGAGAGGCATTGCCTTCAGACTGGATATATGTAATCACCATGACCTAGTTTGGGAACTAATTCTAGAAGGGAGAGAAAACCATGCCTATTAAGTTAACAAATACAATAGGTAACCATACTCCTTCACCACTTCTTTCCCACCACCCAATCCAGTGTTAACCAAAGCCTGATCTAAATTACTAAGTAAATTTATATTAAAATTCTCAACACCTGTAGCAACTACTGTTTTTAAATGTAGAAAATAAATCAGAGTTAATTCTGAATCTTTTAGCTCTGGAAACCTCATTCAGAGGTGACATTCTTTTGTGGTCTTCCTGTGTGTGTCCTACTGACTGTTTGCTGCCTCCCCTTCCCTGTGAACCATGCTTGATATTTTCTAAGATAGTGTTTCTAAGACATTGTCTGTTCTTCCTGCTGACCCAACTGAGGTCTGCAGTTGCCAGGATAGCAAGTGCAGGTTGGGTTTTTTTGGAGGGGGACAAGAATGGAAGGAAAGATAGGAAGTACATTTGACACGATTCACAAAGCAAGTGAGCCTGGGACTGGTGTCCAGGTTTTCTTGATTCCTCTCTGTCTGGCATCAGAAAATATCACAAGACACAGACAAATATTACTGTATGTAAAAGTAGAGTGTGCTACAGGGTTATACCAGCGTGAGTTAATGAAAGTGAAGGAATGAACAAAAAGTAAATGTTACCTCAGATGACAAAATAACAGGCTTTCATAATGAACTAGCATCTCTCCCTAGGATTGATGGCATCCAGTAAGCCTGAGCTGTTCTTTTCCACCCTTTGGTATTCACAGATAGAAAATGCTCAGAAACCTTTTTCTTTCCCCATCATTTTTATAATGGATGCCAGGTACTGAAAAGTATGGTTAAGGTTACTGATAAAACATCCACAGTACAAGACAGCAGCATGTCATCCAATTTCTTCCAGTGATGTGAAACATGGATCTGCATTTGCAAGAACAGTATGGCAGTTCACATCTGAGTAGATTACGTGTGGGAAGCCTGCATGTTGATGCCGTCTCTCTATAATCCTATATCAAGATTGATATCAAACATTACCTTAACTCTCCTCAAGTGTTGTTATTCTCTGGCTGTTCTCATTCTTCCCTCATTTGGAGGAATCCATGAAGGAGGAGGGAAAAATAAAGAAACCTGATTTGGCTCAGGAAGCCCTCGAGCTGGGAGCGATTGGCCGCTGGAAGAGTGCCTAAGAGAAGTATTGTGTCTGCTCATCCCGTTTTTACACATATCCCTGGGCAGCTGTGTTGTAGCCCAGTCTGGACAGGTGTTTGGCCCAACTTGAGATGTGTATTTCTATTTGTTTTATTCCTCTGACTTTTTTTTTTTTTTTTTAATATCCTTTCTGCTTAATCCTTTTTGCCTTCTTTCTTTCAAGGTACTTACCCTTTTCATGGGTGTTCCCTTTTAGAAGGGGCATGGGACATCCAGCTCTGGAGGGAACAGGACCTACTCTACTCAACACCTTTTGGTGGGGATTTCTGACATTCTGTAACTGTTGGGGTGGGGTTGGAGACTACTGTCTCAGCACCTGCTGGTGAACACCCTCTCCAGGTTTACCTGCTGACTAGAGCACTGAAGGAGCAGGCTCGCAAAATGTCCCTGCCCAGACCCTGTAGTGTCCCATCCTCTATCTTTCCTGCTAAAAGCAGATCAGGAGTAACAGCTTCCCCAGAGGAGGGAGGTGAATACGGATTCTGACTCTCCACTGCTGTGAAAACAGATGCAACACAGAGATGAGCTGTTTGCCTTGAGAGGATGGGATGCATCCCAAGGGGGAGATTATCTCCCTTCATTGGACAGGTTAGCCTGGCTTTAGTTAACCTGGACACACTTGATTCTACTTCATGGTTTGCTTTATGTTCATCTTCCCCCTCTCCTCCTTCAGTGTATATGAGCCTTTGGTGCAAAACTTTAATTACAGTGACCTTTTCCTTCTGGACCATGATAATGACAGTCCCTGGTTACAAAGAAAGATCTAGACCAACTTACTGACTAGCTGGAGGTTCGGACATGTCTTGAGGTTCATTCGAGGACAAACCTGTAGTACAGCCATCAAGTACGTAGGCAATTCAACAGCCTGAGGCTGCAGAAGGATGCACTGGCTGGGCAGAAGTTTTCATTTCACTGCACAAAGGCCCAGACCTATTGCATTACTCTTGTGTTTCCCATTTGTGGCTTCAAACCAGATCTGCACTGTTTTCTGCACTCACAATAGCTCAAGCTCCCACAGGTTGAAGTTCAGATTTAGTCATAACACTAGTATTTGTCAGCAAGAGGTGGGTATTGGTGTGAGAGAAACACTTCTTATTTCTCACTTCTTTTAAAATCATATTCAAACTTAGTTAAGTGTTATTTTATATGAAATACTTCTCCTGCTCTGACAGCCCTATGTTTCTTTTATAAAGGCTTTAGCTGTGGGGGCTGTTCCCATGCCTTTTTCTTTAGACTCAGCATAGTATGTGGTTTTAAGACCTAGTAAGCAATTTTTCTAAAGCCATGCTTAATTTCTAAGAATATACCAAGTAAGTTACTGAAAGAATGAAGTAGTCTGGAAGGAAGGTACAGGAATGAATGAATACAAGCTTTGGTGGACATCCAAGAAACAACCTTGTAAAGGACAGAGGATCATGCAGGAGTGGTTATTTAACTTCTTAATGAAAAGGATGAGAAAATACTATTTGCCTGGGTACAATCTGCTTTCAACCTCTGGGAGATGGTCCATGTTCACAGGTGTTATAATGACAGTAACACAGCCTAATGCTAATGGAGACAAAGATGATCAAGGCTTTGTAGGAGTGGATCGTCAGTGGACCCACCTCAACTTCTCAATAGAAGCACCCCGTGCATCTAAATAAGAAGAAAGGGAAAATAAAAAAGTGTTTGGAAACAGCTGATGTTAGCAGTTTTGGAGGAATTTGGAGTGGGTGGAGGCAGGACAGATGTTGAAGGGAGAGATTGATTAGAATTGGTTAAAAATGCCTAATTTGCCTAAAAGGTTTTTTAAAGAAAATGACAGTTCATAAAAATTCTCTCTAGCTTTGGGCTAAATTTCAGAGGGTGAAAACGACTGTTCAGCAGATGTCGAGAACACTGAGGGAGTTCGAGAGGTGGTTCACTTGCCAGTGGGTGGCGCAGCCTGATGGGCACTGGGGTAGGGATACTGTTGACTTATTTATTTAGCATCTGTCTGAGCTCTCCCTTGTGGGTATTCCTGTCTGGGCAGAAGGTAAGTTGACTGTATGAGAGAGCCCTGATTAGAAGAGGAGGAAGGATGAATACCATGTTCCTCAGAGGGAGGTTTGTAGGCAGAGCACTCAGGTGTATGTGCAACACTACCTTGAAGTCTCTCATAGTAGAATATAAATGTATTTGCCTTCTTCCCAAATCACTCTCTCCATCTGTTTTATATTTTAGGAACCTTGGTTCTTATCTAATGTTTTATCATCTTGATAGCTCTTACCTTATTAAGTATGTCTGCTTCTATCTCTCTAATCTCTTCATATCACCTCCCCAGGGTACTCTCTCCTTTGTCTCTTACTGTTCACAGTGCATCCTTTACCTGATGGTATCTTTTTTCCCACCCCTCACTGATGCACTGCAACCTCAGTTGACATTTCTGCTTTCCCTTGGAGCAGTGGTGAGGAAGGACTGTTTGGATACTGGAAAGGGATATACCTCAAAGTACACAGTGTGCAGCTGTAGTACCCTGGGGATCTGGACATCTGCTACGCCCTGGGATGGGAACTGACCCCTCCAGGCTCCCTGTGTAACTGAAGTCAGCTCTGACCTTTGGTGGCATAGACAAAACAGACATGAAAACCTCCACTCCGTGTTCACACAAGGAAGCAATTTATGTGAGTAAAAAGCTTCTCACAACATGGCAGGTGGTGCCCAGAAGTGTTGCAGTAGTGAGCCTTTTGCTCCTGCGCTATCTCTTCCTGGGCACCTCCTCTTCCAGGTGCTGGTGCACAAGAACAGTTTGAGTGGCAAGCAAGGGACAAGGAAACACCGAGTCCAAGGAGAGAGGGCTTGATGATGAGAGCAGAAGTCATGGCAACCTGGAATAAGCAGAGGTTAAAGCTGTCTGGAGCCTGGGGACAGATCCATATTTCCTAAGTGGAGTGACCAGGAACTGGTCAGAGGAATGTGAAGCTGGCAGGAGAGCAGCTGATGATGGTGTTGCTCTGTAAAATGGTTTGCTATCCACCTTCAGCAGGGTTGGCTTGTCTGAGCAGAGAGCCTCACCTCAGAGGCAAAGACCAGCCAGAGAGCCCTAGATGTCTCCAGCCTGAACAGACTTCTTCTGCATGGGCACCCATCAGGAGAACTGCTAACAAGAACTACTTGTATAGAAAAGGGCTTGTGGTTGGCTGCAACCTCACTGTGGAACATCTACAGGCTTGATAGTGTGTGTACCCTAAGCACACTGACATTACAATGGCTTGTGAGCTTGGTTGAGCACTGTGCTGGTAGACTCGAGTCACTTCAGAGAGCCTGATCCCCTGGGAGCAGGTTTATTTGGCTGAAAGTCGATTTCTCAAATTCAGACAGGCCTGTCATGGGGGGAGAGATGTGGAAGCAAGCTAAGGAAATAAATCTTTTCTGTGAGCTGTCTAGTTGCTGATATCCAAGGCAAGTGAGTTGGATGGCCCATGGAGGTGCCTGTACCCCATCAATGATTGGAAAGGGAGACTGATTTAGCAACTCAAACTGCATCCCTACCTTCTCGTGGGCTCCCTGTCTACTGGTTGAAGGGACATGAGGGGAATCTGAATCAGGGTGTGTGTGGGAGCTATCTGCCATTATTTGTGCTGAACGTGTATCATTTGGCTGTTATTCTGCTTTGCAGCAGGCAACTCTGCTCTCCTGGACTGCAAACAGCCATATTGCATCCCCCTGTGCACATCAGCAATGGCATCCTGCCCTCATGGGGTGCTCTCATCAGGGATGAGACTGGCATTTTGAGCACTGGCATCTGGGTGCTTTGTTCCCTGTTTCTGGTTTCTATTAGGTGGTGGGGCTGTCAGCAGAGCAGCGTGTGAACACATGGCTGCTCCTCAGGCGTAGAGATGTGAGGAACTCTGACTCCTGAGCTCTTTCTGCCACTGCCTTTTCTCTGCCTTCACTCCCCAGATCCTCTCTATTCTTTGCCTTGGCAGGAAGAGGTGTCCCAGTATGCTCAAGGCTTGAAAAAATGCAAGAAAATTTGGAAGTGTTTCAGCTTTTTTGTACATGTTTCAATTTTTCCTTGCAGTTTACAGTGCTAGACGCACTGGATCTTATTACATAAAGATGTTGTTTCTTGTCATTAATCCAAGGCACGGTGGCTGTTGGCACTTTCCTTCTAATTTGCTGTTCTCCTTGGTGAATAGCTATCTCATGGCATATACAGACTCACTCTACTTTATCCCTACTGAAAGTATTTGCTCCTTAACTCTAGGATCAAGGAAAATGATCTTTCCTTTTTTGCTTTATCCTCCTAATTTTATTCATGATATAAAAAATAACTGTCTGAAGCAATAGCAACCCAGCAAAACCTAGACTACTCTTTTTGTGGAGCAAAACTTTCAAGGTTTGCCCATTCAGCTCAGGCAAGGGTTGCAATGCTAAATTCTGGGTCCACTGGATTTGAGTATTGGACCTATGGACTCAGTTTTGTCTGGAAATGCTGCTTTAAAATGCCGTGAAGATGGTTTTCCAGAGAAAGAAAACAACTACTGGTGCTCAGCTGTTCATTCTCTTATGACTTACTAGAATATGTCAGTATTAATGTTTCAACATTTCTTCGTTTTTGCCCAAATCAGGATGCAGAAAGCATCATCATTACAGCTTTTCTGAGCACAAGCATGGTCTTTCAGTCAAGGATCTGACTAGTGCGTGAGCTGTTGTTGTGGTTTAACCTCAGCTGGCAACGGAGTACCAGGCAGCTGCTTGCTCGCTCTCCCCCGCAACCCAGAGCGATGGGGAGGACAATCAGGAAGGAGAGAGGTAGAATCTGTGGGTTGAGAAAGTAAAATATGATAATAATACTAATATTATTAATTATCATAGTAACAATAATTGTAATGAGAAGGAGAGAGAGGATTAACACCTGAAAGAAGCAAGTGATGCACAATACTACAGCTCACCACCTGCTGACCGATGCCCAACCTGTCCCTGACCAGCTCCCTGCAGTTTATATACTGGGCACGATCTTCTGTGGTATGGAATGTCCCGTTGGTCAGCTATCCTGGCCATATTCCCTCCTGGCGTCTTGTGAAGCTTCTCACGGGCAGAGCATGAGAAACTGTAAGTCAGGGACTTTTCCCTAAGACACTACCTAGCAACAACTTCAATATCTGTGTTATCAACGCGATTCTCATGCTAAATCCAAAACAACACTGTACCGTCTACTAGGAAGAAAATTAACTCTATTCCAGCAAAAACAAAGGACAGCTGTCCTGCAGTGAATGTTTAAGGCTAAAATCATCCAAATTCTTCCCTTACTTCCCCCTGAGGTAAACCTCCTGCTTCTGGACTTCTCTATACTTCTTGCTCATTTGAAAATAAGACAGATTGTGCTTCACCACCTGGGGAAGAAACTGAGACAAAGGGAAGGATGGAAATATGAGAAACAGTTGCAGAACCAAGTCTTCCACTGTTCACAAGTGCAGAATTAAGTTGGTCAGTGTCTTTTCTCACCTTTTCTCACAAACTGTGTTTTTTCCCATCAGTTTCTTGCTTTTGTCAGATGCTTAAAGGATGGTGTTCACTTAATGAGCAGCCAGATAACACTTTGTTTTCCTGTGTTTGTTCAATGCGTGGCTCTGGGCCTTATTGACAACACACTGTTTGTCCTGCTCTGAAGATGGGATTATTGATTTCCTGATAGTCTTTTTTTTTTTATTTTTTATCACACTAGTATCTGAGTGCTCATCACTATAGAACTCAAGTGGTTCACAAAAGTTAATTTATCTTTACAACACTCCTGGGAAGAAAGAGCTCTTCTTGGCTCCCTGCTTATACAGAGGGCATGGCAGTGGGCACAGTTGAAATCAGTAATTTTGAAATCCTAATTAGAGATACACAGGACTAAGTATTTTCAGAGTCTATGGAGTGTAGCACTTGCTGTGTTCAAGGCCTTGAGCCTTCAGATGCAGAAACGGGCTGTCAGACATCCCTCAAGCTGGACTTGGGATTTCTGGTCTGCAGTGCATAAGGAAAATAACAGAAGTAGTGGCCACATGCTTAAAGTGACTTATTTTAGAATCATAGAATCGTTAAGGTTGGAAGAGACCCCCAATGTCATCAAGTCCATCTTATGACTGAACAGTACCATGTCATCTACACTATAGCACTAAGTGCTATGTCCAGCTACTTCTCAAACACTTGCAGAGATGGTGGCTCCACCACTTCCCTGGGCAGCCCATTCCAACGCTTAACCACCCTTTCAGTGAAAAAATTCTTCCTGATGTCCAACCTGAACCTCCTCTGGTGCACCTTGAGGCCATTTTATCTTGTCCTGTCACTGGTTGCCTGAGAGAAGAGACTGACCCCTGCCTGGCCAGACCCTCCTTTCAGGTGGTTTTAACACCTGTGTAAACTCTTGTCAATTTTGTAAGCAGGGAAATATGGACCCTGCTTTTCCCATATGGGAAGTACTTGGGAAATATGAGAATGTTCTGACATGGTGAGTTTCCCATGTGAGAAATGGTTTCTCTGAGGGAACCTCATTTTGGTCTAGCTACATGTTTGACTTTCTTACTGCTTTGTCTTGGGTATTTCAGGTAAATATGAGTTATTTACTCTTTTGTGCCTTTGTATTTTGCTCTTTCAGAGAGCTTCTCATCAAAACTGTCTTTCAATAGAAAGTTGTTTTCTCAATTTCATGGAAGCATTGCCATGGAAAGTGTCTCATTTTCACATAAAAAGATTACTTGGGGCAACAAGCCTAACACCACCAGGCCTGCGATGCTTGCTCTAAGCCCTTAGTATCCAGATTCTGCAGTATGTTCTGCCTTATTATAACAGAGAAGGTCAACTGCAAAGTATGAAAGCAGCCAGACACCTGTTCTTACGATGCCTGGCTGTCAAAATTTGCTGCTTCTGGTTGCCAAAATAGCTGCCCTGCTTTACAAAAGGAGTATGAAACAGGAGTCCAATACAGAGAGTAAAGTTTGAATGCTAAGCAAGTGGTTAAGAGCCCCCCGGGGCAACATTTCAAACTTGAAACAGTTAATCTTTTTTTCTGTAATCAGTATTTCAATTTAATGCCAAAAGTACAGATTTTTCTGTGAGGAGGTGAGGAAATGTTTTCCTGACCTGCTGTCCTCTGCAGAATGTAATTGCATAGCTCTTGCAGGGCTAGCAGCTTTGCTTTGTGACTTCCAGCTGTAATTGTTTGATCTCAGCCTTACTGGCTGATTGTCTAAATGATGGTTTTATATGCCATAGTAAAATTTTGGTTTATTTTGCCTCTCTCCCAGCTGCACTCGCACATTTGGTTTTTGCTTAGATTTGGATAACTGATGTCTTGTGGGGGATAAATGTACTTGTTTTTCTCCTTGTTGGCATCTGTGATAGGAAATCTAATCTTTCCATTGGTGTCTTTCTAGGATCCAGCAGAGATGGGCATAGGTCTTTATTGTCAATTTTAGCTTTTTTTAGTCATGTATATTTGCTGTGCAGTGGGATGTCTGGTTCTCTGTGCGCGTCTTGATGAAGAGGTAAAAGGGTGAAATGAGTGTTTTAGTGTAATTCTAAAACTTCACAGCCGAGAATTGGACTCCTGTGTTTGCATTTGCAGAAAACTATCTATTGTGCTATTTGAGCTTTTCTTCCCATTGCAAAAGTGAACCATTGCTACCTGCATTTTTTTTTTCTAAGGTAGTAGTGACCACTCTGAATTTGAGCAAGTGTCATCTTTCTTAGTGTTGCTGGAGTAATTGGTCTTGTTAAGAGAACATTCCCCTCACTGATTTCTTCCCTCAGTGGCCAATGCCATCCCAATTTGCTTCTGCTGCAAGCCATCTTTGGGAAACTGCTAATTGCTGCTTATATGAAACAAGGCTTCTCTTTTGTCATTCAACTTGAAAGGCTGCACATCTGGATGTGGAGAGACAGCTACTTTCCTAAGGCTGTGACTGTGCCATCATTTGGACGTAGCCACAAATTCTGATTGCCTGGCATTACATGTGGCACTGAAATAAAGCCATAAAGGATGTTGAGGGCCAGAGCGCTATGCTGGGCTCGGTGCCATGTCGGTGTGGTCACAGCTTCCTGCTGGTTCTGGCCACAAGTGTGGGGTCTGCACTGCTTGCCAGGCATGGTGTGAGCATCACTTCTGTATGAAACTTCTCAGAGTTGAGCAAGAACAAGACTAGGGCAGGTTTTGGTCCTCACAAAGCTGTGAAAACAGGCTTATGCAAGTGCTGTTGGTTCTGAGAAACGTAACACATGTGTACAAGTAACAAACCCTAAAATCCACCTTATGCTTTGGAGAAGGCAGATGCAATTTTTATTCCTTGGTTTTAATGGTGTTGGTTTTTGAGACTTTTCACTGAAATTGTTTGGAGGAGAAACCTCCTTTCAGATAGCAAGTTTTCTAATAAAAGCAGAGATGGCCAGTTGTAACACTTGGATGAGAACTGCAAGTCCAAGCATTGCTGTGAAAGTGTTCTCACTCCCTCTGTGGGAGAAGCTGATCTACTGTGATCTGCATATTGAAGGATGTCACTGTGGAGCAATGCTGGCGTGGCGTGCTCAGTTCTTTCTAAAATCACAGAATGGTTTGGCTTGGAAGGGACCTTCCTTGAGGCTCATCTAGTTCCAACACCCTTGTCATGTGCAGAAACACCTTCCAGTAGGTCTGGTTACTCAGAGTCCTGTCCAACTTGGCTTTCAACACTTTTAGGGATGGGGTATTCACCACTTCTCTGGGCAACCTGTGCCAGTGTCTCAATACCCTGATAGTACAGATTTTCTTCCTAATATCTAATCTAAATCTATCCTTTTCCAGTTTAAAGCCATTCCCCCTCGTTCAATCACTACATGCCCTTGTAAAAAGTCCCTCCCCAGCTTTCTTCTAAAACCCCCTTTTGCATACTGAAAGGCTACAATAAGATCTCCTCAGAGCCTTTTCTTCTCTAGGCTGAACAATCCCAAATCTTCCAGCCTGTTTTCACAGGAGAAGTGCTCCAGACCCCTGATCATCTTTGTGCCCCTCCTCTGGACTCACTCCAACAGGTCTATGTTCTTATGTTGGGGGCCCCAGAGCTGAACACAGAACTCCAGGTGGGGTCTTATGAAAGCGGAGTAGAGGAGGACAATCTGTTTCCTCCACTTGAGTTTTCCCAGTTTGTATTCTACCTGGAAATAAGGGGCAACTTTTTGCTACCTCCCGTGCATGACTACACAGTCATTTTTAGAAAAGCAAAGTGGATTTGATGGTGAAACAAGCTCCATCATCTTTTCAGCTTTGGCATTGTATATTGTAGTCTAGGTGCTGCTCCAAAGCATGCTCTTAAGAGGAGCTCACAGCCATCTGTTTGATATTTATGAGATTTGTAATTTTAGATCAGGGAATTTATTGTTCTGTATTAAAAGGTAGGCATAAAATAAACCAAGCTAAAGGGCATACAGCCTTTCAAAAGGTTTTCATCTAGTTAAAGCTTTCTCTCTCTCTTCTATGTAACACTACGTTTGAAAGCAAGATTACAAAACACCTGGATGTGATTTCTGTTGGCTCTGTGTAGAGATTGCAATCCAAGTGTAACTGGCTGCTCTTGACGGGGCAAAATGCCTTCTGAACTTTTTTTTTTTTGGGGGGGGGGGGAGGGCAGAAGGGGAATTGCTGACATTATAGCTGACTTATTTAAATTACAGTTTACAATTGGCCTGTTGTTCAGTGTGTTTAACTGTTCTACGCCCCCCAAAACAGCTGCTGGAGGCAAGCAATGTTCTGGCACTTTCCTGAAGTGGTTTTACTGCTTAATAGCAGATTTGCATTGTTTTTCATTAAATCTGTATCACACTTACAAATCTTTGTGGATACATTTAGGTTCTGGTATGGCTGTTTCCCCGTAGCTTTTATTTGTTAATTGGTTGTTGTGGTTGGTGTTTTTTTTGTTTGTTTGTTTGTTTTGTTTTGTTTTTTGTTTTTTTGTAATGCCACTGCAAGTCAAATTCTCTACAAAAGGAGGATGATCCAGGGCTTGGCAGTTGCTTGGCTTCTAGATAGACATAGGTAAAAAAAAAATTCTCTGTAGTATTTGCCTGTATTTCATCAAGAGCTTATGTGCGTGCAAGTTTATCCTTAGCTGGGCTCTTGAAATGAAGATGAATTGTCATTTATGTGCAGAGAGGAACTATTTGCCCCGCAGAGAACAACATTAACAAATGTCCATATTGTTTTCTGAACCAAGGTACTGCTGTATCTCTAATCTCTGGCAGATGTGAAATGTATGCTTAAAGCTTTGCATATAAATATTTGTCCATTTGTATTAGTGTTTCTGTGCACGTGACCGTGAAATAGGATTGCTTTCATTTATACATGCACACTGTACACAAATATATCATGTGAAATGTGCATTTCTTCACTTAGTTTTTTTGCATGCATTAGCACAGCTGGGATCAGCCCGTAGCTTAAGATTTTACATGTGGGTTACTTGAGTTGAACACAAGGCAAGACTTAAAAGCCTGGATGTGACTACTGCAGCACAAAAACACATGCAGGCACGCTGAGGTTCTCTGCATTTAGTAAGGCATGTGAGTTTTTATCCCGTTTTTCCCTACAATCCTCTCCCCCACAAGTGAAGGTTCAAAACCTCTTGGGACCAGAAAATTTCACCCCTCTGTAGTTTGAAGATAAATGGATAAGTGATAAGTAAAGTATGCTAAGCTAAAGCCACTGAGATCTGCCACTGTAGCAGAAAACTTTGTCTGTGACCTTTATCTGAAAAGATGGGTTAGAGTGACATTAGGAAGGTCACTCAGGAAACTTGTCTTTGGAAACCTGTGATATGGTTTGGACTTGTGCTGTTGGGTGGGTTGCTGAAAGCTGCTTCATCCCAGGATTCTCAACGTTGGGGCTTTTTTCTATTATAATGGTACTTTTAATACATTTATTAGTTAATGCATGTATATTTGCAGCAAAGCTTGTCTGTAGAGTGCTCTTCACCGCTTGTTATGTCACATTGTTCATGGTAGAATCTAGTAGAAGTGGAATAGCATGGGGAGAATTAGGCCCTGTTCTCTAATTGTTCTTTTAATGGATTACACTAATTAGAAATGCATTACTTAATAATTAAAATGCACTAATTTGTAATTCTGTAATGATCTAAGTAGCTAGTCTTTGCAAGACCTAAGAGGAGATTTGAAACCAGGTGGAAAGCTCTTCCACAATATCTGAATATGCACACCGTCGTTAATTTAAGCTTAATCCTTCCTTTTTGCCAAAATGCTTGTATGTACCCGCATTTATAATCTCCTGTTTCTTTTGCAAACCTGGCTTTTCTCTTCAGCAGTGGGTTTTCTCAGGCAATGTTCATAGTTTATGGCTTTATATAAATCCCATGTATCTCTGGATAACCATTCTTAACATGGCCTCTCAGTAACAGCCATAGACTCTGGTTTTATAGGAAACTTTACTTTTTATACAAATCTCCAGACTAATATGGTTTTTGCATATTGGGTTAAATCCAGATTTTACCTCTTCTCCTTAAGGAAAGTGTCTAGGTGTTTGCACCGGCTGTCTCTTGAACTCTTGAACCTCCTTTTGACAGAGGAGCAGAGGTCTCAAAGTAAAGCTATTACAGGGAGGCCATGTAGGCTTAAAAGACCATACAAAGGCCTCTGCAGCAGGAATCCTGTGGTGTATATTCACTGTTCATCAGATATCAGTGATTCCACGTGGCTGTTCAACCTTCACACGTGCATTCAAGGGAGACCTCGCTCCCTGCAGAGCCCCTGGGGGGAATTTGCTACTTGTCTGGATTCACGTTGAGTCCTGTCAACAGATGGAAATCTTCACTCCTCAGTTGCCCATGCACCTTGGAAGATGAATATTTGGCCACAGTGGAGATGAGATTTTCCTCCAATTTATATTTTAAAAATATATTTCCTGGGTGCTCTGCCTCTAAAACGGTTCTGACAGCTGACATCCAACCTGAAGGTTACTTCTGCCTCCTCTTCCTCCTGCTTGGAGTTTTTTTTCCTGTCCCATCTGAATGACTCACCAGTGATTACCCTCCATCGTAATGCAGATCATGATGGGAGAGCAACTTGACAGAGGAGCTCTGTGTTTCTCTGTAGGGCCGTGGATACACCCGTGCTGTACCAGAAGACACTTGCAGCCGATCTCCCTGTGTCTGGCATTGCAGTGAGGCAGGCCTTCAGCTACAATATATTTATCTGTGTGCACTGTATGGAGAGCTGTCACCAAGTGCCACTGTTATTTTTTATTTATTTTTTCTTTTTGAGAAGGGTGGAAATAGTTATTTCCCTTTGTATTTCAAGTCCTGAATTATCAGCATAGCTTGCCTTAGATTTTTGTGCATTTTCCTTAGCTATGCCATTTATTTTCTAGGATTAATCCTGCCCAGAACACCAGTACCTGGCATAACAAGATAAAGCTCTGTCTCTATTCAGCTACAGCTGCAATCATAAAATCATAGAATATCCTGAGTTGGAAGGGACCCACAAGGATCATCCAAGTCCAACTCCTGAAACAGTTTGTACTGTGGTCACTGCCGTTAACAAAAGATGTGGATCATCATCAATGCTGATGAAGCATGCAGGAGGCTTTGTCTTTAGCTGTGATGTAACTTTGAAAAAGCATTTCTTGTGTGCAAGTGCTGATGACATAATTGACTAAATGCAAAGTGTTTTCTGGCTTTTATTTTTCTGTTTGTGTAAGGCTTGTTATAGCTGCAGCAGAGGCATCAGAGGATCTTTCTAGGCAGTGATGAGGTGTGGAGTTGGCTCTTTGTACTTCAGGTCTGAGGATCTGTGATTATTGCTTTAGTTTTCTGCATCTCTCAGCCCTGGGGATTTCTGTCTTTTTTTCCAATGATGTCACCTGGAATAGCTGCTTCTGCTGTCTCAAGTCTAAATTTGCATTTAATTGTAAAATTAATTTGCATTTCACAGAATCTGAAGAATCTCTCTGGCTTGGGTTAAGGTTAAATCAGCTTTTCACATGAGTCTGCTTGCTCAGTCCTTTTGTATTCTGCATATGAGCCTAATCTTTTCACTAAAGAACCGTATTTCCTCAAACAGATATATTTAAGCTTGAAGTCTGTCATATGCGTCTACTGATTCATCTTTCCATTGGTGAAGATTAAAGGAGGAAGGTTTTCACCAGTAACTCTCTTGCACAGAAGACGTTCCTTGCCTTGGCATCCGTCTGTGCCCTGTGCTTTGTTTTCTACCATCCTTCCCTTCATCAAAAGCCTTGTGTGCCTGCTTCGCTTGGAGCCTGTTGCAAGGAGAAATTGCATTCCTTGCCCTTAAAGGCTGCAAAGAAAGAGCCACTACCTCCATCCTAATTTCATATTGCTCCCTCAAATGCCATGTCTGCTGTGATTCCCTTGGGGGTTCGAGGCAGAGCAAAGATACTGTCTTGCTGTCTCTTTCCTTTCTCTGTGCAGCACCTGGCATACAGGCCCTGACTAGACTGGGGCATGGAACCACTGCAGTTGTGCAAACAATCAGTAGCATTAATTGCAAGCCCTCAGCCAACAGAGGAGCCAGCTGACTGGGCAGAGGAAGGCTTTTTGTGACAAGAGGTATCTAGAAACTGCAAGTCGACCCCAAGTACCATCAGCACAGATTTTGTGACGCTATCAGTTTTCTTTTAACTTTGTGCAGGCTCTTGGCGCTTCTGACCAAGCATAGGAGGAGCTAATTTGTTTTAGCCTGCTCATAGTCTTTGCTGTCCCCAAAACTGGTGCTCTCTCTTCCTTGTTTCAGGGTGTCTCCAAATTAGGTCTGCACCTGTTGCAGAGCCAGCCCAGGACTGTAGGGTGCTGGTCTCTTGATGCCAGATGGTCTCCATATGGAATGGGCTCCTCTAGCCTCACATCACCTCTGCCTAGACCTCATTGCTGGCCTGTCACTGGCTGCAGGTCTCTCCCTGCTTCCACCTCCCACGTCACTGAGCAAAGATATGAACCAGACCTGGCACACATTGCCATTGCACCATGTGACTACCTGATGGCATCCAGTGGTACTGGGGAGACCTGCCCAGAGCAACCAAAATGGTTTAAAGTATCTATCTGGGTGAGACCATTTGCTTTCTTACAGAAAACATGTCCTCTCCCTTCTCTTTTTTCGCTCCCCGCTTTTTTTTTTGCTTCACAGTTGTTTGCATTTTTCCCCTTTCAGGCTGTCTCCTCTTTTTGAAAGGAGTTAAAAAAACTGACCTTGTAAAACCTTTGCTCATAATTGACAGAGCTGCTTTGACAAAGGCACAGAGGATGAACCTGACTGAAGGGGAGAAAAACAAACGCTGTTCCTGATCATCTGAGAAACAAAATTATTTCCTTTTCTTCTTTTAATAAGTCTGTGTGAAATGAAAAGGGGAAAAGGTAAAACAGAAGAGTTTAAATTCTGCACCAGGGAAGATCTTGGTGTGTTCAGTCCCTGTGCACAGTGTATAATTAAACCCAAAATAGAGCAGTGAACTGAGGGAGGGAGGTGGGCTACAAGACCAAGCAGAGAGGGGGCAGGGTTACTCACTTCAGAAGCACTATCTAAAAATAAGTTTCCATTTCTTTCCTGCTTAATTTGATAAATGGGCTTGGTCTCATTTAATCCCATTTCTGGTTTACTCTCTTTTCATTTTTGTCTGCTCCCATTCTCTCTGCTATGTCACCATAACCACTTTTTGGAAGCATACTGGGACATGATGTCCCCAGCTGAGGCTGGATCTGCTGTGCCAAAGATGCATGTGCAGTGAAGAAGACCGGTGACTCTGTCTGGGGAGCACTGTGGGGTGTGGGCTGCAGGAACTCAATCTGTGTTGACTAAGCTCGTAGCTTTCTTTAATTTGTCTTTTAATTAACCCAGACTGCAGCCTTTTTCTCTTGGTCCAAATATATCTCAATAACTTTTCTTCCATCCACTGCATCCCCATGACTTTTCACCAGCCCTAAGTACTTTTTTTTTTTTTATCTGTCTTGTCTAGTTTTAATTTATCTTCACTTTCTTTTCTTTTTTTTCCCCTCTTTGTTCTGTTTGCACGTCTTCCTGCTTCTTCTGTCTCTTTTTCTTCCCATTAATGCTCTCTGTTGCTTTGTTTTTCTCTCATTGCATTGCATTTTTCTAGGGCATCACACTTATAATATAGCCACAAGGTAAAGGCCAATGGGCTTGCTAAGGAAACTGCTTTGCAAGAAAGTGAGAAATTCAGGTTAATTGGATGCAATCAGGTCAAAATTTAGTTAATCTTTGAGTGGGTGGGTGTGTTAGCACAAGGCTGTGTATGCATGCCTGGTCTGGGGGCTGATCCAGGCATATTCGTTTCCAACTTTGTATGAATATGCACATTCCCTTGGAGACTGGAAGAGTGACGTGCATCTGGGGAAAACGACAGGAATACAAAAGTGACATCTCTTCATGTCATAGCAGAGAAATTTCTTCCTTCTCTGGCAAGAAAACAAGGCTGTCAAATCCTAGAGTAAGGGGAGCGGTAGAACTGTAACCTAATAAACAAGAGTGAAAGATCAAATGGAACATCTGTCCTCAGGAAAGGATGCTCTGTGTGGAGGACAGAGGGACATTGCTATGTGAAGGGTGAAGGAAGGGAAGATTCCCTCAGATATCTCTATTGATTTTGTGTGTGTGATTAAGGAACAGGTTTAGTTTTTCGAAGCTGTCCTCCTTTATTCAGCTGTTGAGATGTCCTTTGTACTTGAACGTCGGGAATAGGATTGGAAGGTTGCGGAAAATGGTGCTGTAGTTTTTAGGGGCAAAAAAAAAAAAAAAAAATCATTTAATCCTTCAGGAATGGGCCTCGGGAGGTCCTGCAGGAGTCCAATCTCCTGCTCAAAGCAAGGTCAGCATTGAACTTGGGCCAGGCTGCTCAGGGCTTTGTCCAGTTAGGTTTTGAAAACCTGGAAGTACAGAGTCTGCACCAGCCCTCTGGGCAATGACTACTATAGCTGCACTACCGACCTATGGAAAACTCTTTGCTTCTGTTTGATTTAAAGACTATTGTTTCTTTTTCTCCTGTTATGTATTGCAGTAAAGAGCCTGGCTGCCTCTCCTTTAGTGTCCTGGATATAGGGCTATTAGGTCCCTCAGATCTTCTCTCTAGGCTGAACACACCCCTGTCCCTCAGACTCTCCTTGCAGGGCAGGTACTTCAGACCCTTGAGCGCCTTGGTGGCCCCATGCTGAACCCAATCCAGTTTATCAACATCTTTCTAAGAGACCCAAAGCTGAGCCAAGTATCCATGTATGGTCTAGCAAGTACTGTATGAAGAGAAATAAACACTGTCCTTAATCTACTGGTTACCTATTTGCATGAAGAAAAGTGTCTAATGTGTTAATACAGTGTCCTCATCTGTGTGGTTTGATGTGACCACTGAACTATGGGTTCATGAAAATATAACCTGCAGTAGATGTTCAGAAGCTGTTTTGCTTCTACTGCTGGTTTTATATGACCATGTAGTTATGGGTTAGAATTATTCACTTGTACATCTTTGCATCTAAATAGCTGAAATATAATATTAATGAATTACAGAGAATTTCCTAAGCAATTTGAATATTCAGAAATACAGTAGACAACCATCAAAAGGAGTAACAGATAATTTTTAAGGAGAAGCCATTCAGAACTGTAAGCTGAGTCTCCTTTCTTTTGAATTTGGTTATAAATCATTCATGATTAGGGTCTGTAGGAGGGTGCTAGAAAATGGAGATGTAGGAAACTTCTGGGAAACTAGGAAGAGTGCAGTGTCCTGATGTAACCTGAAATTAATAACAACTTTGCTTCAAGGATATGCTCTGTCCACATTTGGGGAACTCTCCAACAGACCCAAGGTTTTAGTATTATAGCAGAAAAGGCCCCAGTAATAAATCAGCTAGTCCAACTGGTGGCCCATGAACTGCATGAATGTTCATGTGCTTCAAGCGATTTCCCACTTGGGGTCTACATCAGGATTTGGATGATGGGAGAGCTTCTGGGCAAGTTATGGTTTCAGGCTGGGGTAGGAGGTGGATTGGGGTGAATTGGACACCCTCCATCAGAAAGAGAGGTACATGGTGGCTCTTGGTTGTCTGATGAGGCTGGTTGGCTTAGGAGCTTAGAGGTTGTCCGTCTCCACGCTGCAAAGGAAAACACTCACTAGATACTTCAGGGCTGTGATGGACTCTGCTTTACAGAATGTTTTAAGGTTGACTGATGGATCGTTGTTACTGGAGCCATTTTGGTAGCACCTTGTAGACCAGAGAGCCCCAATGCACTACCATAGAGGGTAAAGAGTGGAAGATCTTGGAGGCAGAGTCATGACTTCAGGGAGTAATGATCTGCAGCAGGAAATGGTAGTTGTGATTTTCCTCTGCCTTTGGGCATCTCCTGCTCCATGTCCTATTGACACAGAGCCTGGAGAGACTCCCTTATCCAGAATTGAGGTCGCTTTGTGCCATGATGGGAGCTGAACTTTACTGCTGAAGGAGTAGAGCCCTGGTATTCTCTGTGCCCTCCTGGTAGGGCCCTGAAGTCCCCAAGGAAGGGGACAAAATTATATATAGAGAAAGATGTAGGTGAAGCAGGAAGGCTGCATCGAGAGGGGACTCTGTACCTTTTTTCCTGTAACTATCCAAAGCCAACCCACAGGCCCCTGGCTGAAACACGTTTGAACATCTTTATCTGTGGCATGCTAAACACTCGTGATTAGTTTTAATTCCAGCTATTTTCAGCTATTAAAGTGCTGCTTTCTTTGCATGGCCTCGTGCTTTTAATTAGCCAAAGCAAACCCATATGCCACAAAATCCTTTCCTTCATCCAAAAGGGGGAGAGTGTTATCGTTTCTGCCACAGCTCCTCTTTCAGACACACAAAACAGGACCCAGTAGCTGGGCAACCCCCAAAGCTGCCAGGAGCCTGTGCTGCTGCAGGTTGTTTCCTTGGCATAGGAAGGGAGGGGTGGATGATCACTTTTGCTGCTCTGTTCCATGGTGAGCATCGCCTGGGATGGTGGGAACTGAGGGTCTGTGATACACGTGTGCCATCTCCTCTAGGCTGCTTGCTGCTGAGTGGCACATGCAGTGCCCACCTCATTGCTCTAGTCCAAGTACCTCCACAGACCCCCCCGCCTGCTGTTCCTGTAGGTGCCTCTCTCCTCCTTTCTCCTCTGCTGTAAGCACAGATTTTCAGATAAGTGATACAGTATCATCTTATTTTGTGAGTTATCTACTGTGCTAGCTGTATTCTCCGAACACAATAGCACAAATTACTTTACATAACAGAAGCAGGGAATTCAATAATAGCAACAGCAGAGGGAAGGGAGAAATCAACCACTGAAAAAACGAGAGAGATGTTTCCAGCTATGAGCTTTAATATTCACAGGACTTAAATTCAATGCAAGATAGATTTTTGTGGGCTAGTCCTGAAATAAGGGAGATGCTTTGGTAGAGAGCGACATGGGGGAAATCCAGGTGACTGTTTTGCCTGAAATGCAATGCAGAAGGTAGGGACATGTGGAATGGCCTTAGGCTAGATGGGTTCTCTGTCTACAAGAGCTGTCAGTGTATCTCTTCCTAAATTTGTAGTCATGGCTTTGTTTTACCCGTCCTCCCCATTTTAAGGAGTTTTGCCTTTTTTTTCCCTTTGAGAGGGTGACCAGCACTGCATATAATAATCCCAGTGTGATCCCAGCCCTGAATTATAGAGGGCTCAGCACAGTCTTTGTATGGCTTCATCCTGTTACTCCTGTGTTCTGACATTAGTTGTGTTGATTTTTTTTGGATTTGTTGGTTTTGTTTTGTTGTTGCTTTTTTTTTTTTTTTTTGCCACAGCTGCACAGTTAGCTGAGCTCAGCATTCAGCTGTTCCTGTTGCCATCTCGATTCCTTTCTTTAGTGAGACAGTTATTTCATAAATTTGAAAGATGTGTGAATAATGTACAGTTTTCTCCTTTTCAGAGGTATTATTTGCATTTAACAACATTGAATATAACTTATTATCACATTGTCTCCTTGCTTAGGTTTCACTCAGGTTCTTCCCTCTTCCTTCTGGTCTTGGTTACCTCACATAATTTGGTGTTGTCTGCAATTTTGTCACTCACTGAGTGCCCTCATTTCCAGCTAACTGTGTTTAAGTAAAATGTGACACAACCTAGAAATGCATCTTTACCCATCACAAAATTCATTGCCATAGTAAGGATTTAAACACTGGGGTATATACATTGACTGATTTTATTCATTTACCAGCTTGTCATGTTTGAAATATTCAGAGGGTGGCAAGACACAATTTTCTTTAGTGTATGTATAAAAAAAAAAGCATAGAGTTTGTCACGGCATATTCTTCCAGACGTTTAGATATTATGCTTTTGGAGGTTATTTTATTCCAGTGGCTGGACCTTACTTGAATAATTCCTTGTATAGCAATTTCTGGACTGGCTTCTGAGATGCTTTCCAACTGTGAAATGTGGTCTGCTAATTCCACAATTTATGTTTGTTATTGAATTTTAAAATGATGGAGTTCCTGCATGCTGCAAGTCATTTAGAGATCATTACTGTAATAGTTGGGAGTCGAAGCTTTTTGCCTTTTACTGTATTGGTTTCTTTCTGAGTTGCTTCTCCTCCTGGCTCCTCAGTCTTCACAGATCTTGTTTCCCTTTTAATACAGAAAAGGATGGAAAAGAGGCCAGAATTTTTTTAAAGGGGCAATAGTAAACTAGTTTCTTCTAAATGAAATGAAGATTAATGAAGCTATTCAAGTGCAAGAAAGATGATAGTTTTTCCTTGTACAACGTGAAGAGTAAGAGAGTGATACTGGGGGCATGGTCAAGTGAAGTGGGACTTGAGGCAAAGTAGGGAAATGGGTCAGGATAAGAAATGAAAGTGTGGATCAAGGTTGCAGTGAAAGGAGGCTTGAAAACTGTAATGATGGTTAATTAGACTCCTCTCTAAATAACTGTTTTCATCTGTACATCTAAAAGCCATTCAGATGTGCAGCACACCTTCAGAGAGTCCTACAGATAATAAGGGTAAGTAAATTAGATATGAAGTTGCAAACCAAAGTATCAGAGGGAAAGCTCAATGCAGTCTTGAACTGCGCTGTTAATGCTATTACTACTGATATTTTTAGCTCTGTTGCCTAAGGAAATGAAGTGGAGGTGATCAATGTACCCCTGTAAGAACCTTTTGGCTGATTTGAGTCCCAGGTGCATGGGTGGAGGAGAGCAGTCCTCCTAACGCTCTCACCAAAGGAAGGATGGACAGGGCACAGCAGAGACCTCACATATTCTGCTTGGTCCACCAGCTGCTGAAAGGCAATGAGCACGTGGGCAGTCAGCCTGCCATGCAGTGCAGGTGCAGCCATGGGGCTGCTGCCACTTGCTCTGCTGGCAGGGCATGCTGTGCTGAGTAGGGTGCACTGGTGGGAACAAGGAATGCACCTAGGCATGGTGGCAAACTGTTGAGATGTTGGCAACACTGGGAGAAAGTGAAACACTGTGGTGTGATGCCAAGTACATAGAGTTGTATGAGAAGTTGGCCTGAGATGTGTTGGAAGGTGGGCAAACTCAAAGAAGATGCAGGAAGTAGTTTTGTGAGCAGGAGAACTCATGATGCCTCATGTTTGTATCTCATCCCTTGAAACCCACTCTCCCTGCAGTAAGGAAAGTCACCCCCTGAAGCACTGGGGAAGAGACCTGTTTCTGAAGAGGGGACTTTTGGAGGGATAAGACATAAATCACAAAAGAAGCCTAAATTCTGCAGCTCAGAGCACCTTGCTCTCACTAGGATTCTAGTAGGATCAGGAACTGTTTGTGGTAAACCATGTATAAACATTGGAAGAGAAAATGGCCCCTGCTTGTTTATGTGTACAGTAGTAAGACATCACACTGTAGACCTGGCATGTAGTCCTCCTTTTTCCTGTGTGATTGGGGTCATTACACATTGAGTACTCTGGGCTCTGGGGAGATTTTGAAAAAAGGAGAATGAGAAGAGCAGTGACAGGGAAAACAAGGAAAATACCAAAGGATCCGGAAGGATTGTAGGTGGTTTTTTTTAGTTTGGTGTGGATTTTTTGTTTGTATTTTCTTTTCCCCTTCAGGATAGATTGAAAGTTCCACTTGTTGGTTGTTTGACTTAGCAACAAGTCAAAGGGAAACTGGGAAGGAATTTAGAACAATGGGAAAAGTTTCTGTCCCAGGGATGGAGAGCTTTAAGGCTGTACAAATTACGGTAAAGAGACAAAATATTTTGAAAGTTCAAAAGAGCTCTGTGCCTGTGAAGGTGTTAAGCTGATGAATGCCCCGTGGCTTGTGACACTTAAAACCCAACTCAAATGCACTACAAACTGTGTTGCTAGGATCTTTCAGGTCAGAGCCCAGAGAAAAGGCCTGGCTGCTGCATGTGACTGTCACTGCTGACTTGCATATTTCCATGGAAAGAAGCATCAGCTCAAGCACAAAATTAAGAAGGAACATGGCAATTATTAATCAGTCAAACTGGAAGCCCTATCACTATTTTGCTTGCTCTAGCCAAACCCTAGAGGCCCTAAGTGTCCTAGACGTCACTGCTTTATCAGGAGCAATACAGGCTGGGAGCACCCCTATCCACAATGGCAGTAGTCCCTAGGTATTGCTGCAGTCCAGGAGGGACCATTTATAGTTTCCTTTTAAAAAAGGGGATCAGAAGGCCACAGCAGGCAAGAGTGTGTATGAAGATACCTCTACAGAAAAGGAATTACCTCCAGTAAGAGAGCAGCTGTATGAGGAGAAGCTGGGGAGGAACAAGAGATGTCAATGCTGAATTCCAGAAGGATGGAGCAGCTCAACATTTAAGGCTGTGCTAAGGTCAAAGAGAACGAAGCAAAGAAAATCTCATGGTTTGCAAAAGATGAGATCATTAGCTATCCCAGGCAGTTCCAGTGCTCTGACTGTCAGAGCCTGATCTAAAAACAGGCTGGATTTATGCTGTGTATAAAAATGAAAGTGGCGTTTCCCCCTCTCTCTGCTTCCCTGAGAAGAGGGAGGGCTGCAAAGTGAGAACATGTCAGGGCAAAGGTGGAATTGTGGAGGGAGTCTATGTAGTGACATCTAGCAAGGTGGCAGGAGAGTCATGGAGGAGAAGAAACTTGGAATTGTTACATTGGGTCAGGGAAGTGGGAGGGGGGTGAAAGGAGTAGGAAGTGGTGCAAAAGGAACAAGAGATGAGGAATACCCTGAGTGATGTGAGAAGGAATAAATAATATCCTGGGAGCAGTAAAAAGCAGCAGCAGCAGGGAGCAACATTATTGAGACTTAGACCATTCCTTACACTGAAATAAAATTACATGCTCTAGCTGCTCCTAATGCATGTGTGTAAGCTGCAATCCTGCATAGGTACACTTTTTCAGTGATAAAGAAATGAGTAGCAAATTAATTAGGAATTGGGAGCACTGTCCAGATTGTCTGGCAATACATAAAGAAAAGATTGTCAAGTGCCACGACTGAAAAGGAACTTGGAGCACAGAAAAGGCTTGGGCATTTGGCAGTCAGGCTAGCTGAGCTAGATAAAGCATTGCAAAAAAAAATTGGCTGGCAAACCAAACTACTTATTCTGAAACTGGCGGGTGTCTCTTCAGCATTTCTCAGTGCAGTACCATCTTGTAACTGTATTTTCCCTGGACACTGAGTTAAGCAGACATTCCTCTGCCTGTTTACCTTACAGAAGCAGCTGTGAAGAGGATAAGGATTTTGAGCATCTCTAGTCTGGGCAAAGTCTAAGATGTTGGTCTGGTTTTTCTCTGACAGCGAATAGTGGGGAAGGTGACAGCTGCCTGAAAGGTGTCTCTACCTTCTGGACCGTTAACTAGCATGAATCATAGCAGCTTGTACTAATGCAAACAATTGTTTTTATAAATTGAAAATGGGGTGTTGAGGAGGGTTTACTTGCTCTGATCTGTGAATGATTGACTGAAAATGATGAGAGCAAACTGATCCTGGAAGGGGAAAAACCCCCACTTGATCATCACAGAAGTTAATGCTGATGCACACTTATCTGGTGCAACTCATGGCTGCCCCTCACTTGCTCCATGCTCCAGCTTGGAGACCTGTTGCTTGTCTGCCTATGACTCTAATATGCTTAGGCACTTCAAAAAATCAAGCAGTAAATTTGATTGCCTTGATTATAAATGTCATCCAGCTCAGATGAAAGAGGAATGGCTGAGCTGGGGCTGGTCCAGTACGTAACTGCTGGTGATTAAGCACAGCGGGGAGCACCTCACAAGAAAGTATCCAGACCTTGATGCCGACAAGTGTGGATTTATCCCATGTGTATGAGTTAGAAATTGGTTTAAGTGCTGGGGTTTTGAGTCTCTCTAGGAATGATAATTCTGCATACGGTTTTATCTTTCTATGGATTACTTGGGTTTGTACTGAATGATGTGGGGGTCTTGGTCTTGCTACCTTCTGTGGCAGTGAGTTCTGCTGTTTAATATTGGGGGCGGGGAAGGGTAGGGGGAGGAGCAGAGCAATATTTCTATCTGCCAGCTTTGGATTTGCTATCTTCTAGTGACACTGTGCATCCTCTTGGCCCTGCTCTGGGGAGACAGAATGAGCTCGGGACCAAAAAGGATGGCTGGAGTTGTCTTACCAAGCACACTGCAATCATAAGCCACTGTGCTGTTAAGTCCAGGATGAGCTGCCAAAAACATACTCTCATATGTCAGAGGCTATGAAATATTTTTGTGTGCTTTACAGCAGATGTAGGACCAATCTACTAGCAGATCAAAAATCTTAGACAGTAATATACTGTGGTGGCAGCCCTGCCTGGCAGGAATCCAGGGTGTATTGCTAATGTAATTGGTGCTTGTAGTGGAGAAGAGGATTTACTTCGTAAAGGGACCAGAAACCAACCTAAAGTTTCCCCTCCTTGGAAACAACAGTGTTCCTAGGCTGTTGCTTCTGTTGCTTTTCTCTGAACACCACCACCACCCCCGAGGTTCTGCAAAAGCTTGCAACTTGAGATGGCCAGTCCTGACTACTGCTATCTGTGGCTTTCCTCTTTTCTGTCCTTCTGTAGCTGGAGACCTTGCGTGATGGCACTGTGCTTGGCTGAGGAGTGCTGAGGCGGTTACAGGGACCCCACTCCTGTGCATAGGCTGTTGCTGCTCAAAATCCCATGAGTTGACTTCTAGCAGCCAGATGTGGGTTTGTTTTTATTGACAGTCACTTACTATTGTATTGGCCATCTGCCTCACTTTGGTTAAGTCTCAGTCCAACACCCCAGACTCCTCTCTGGTCTTGAGAGACTATTTTGAACTACCCAAAATAACCTGTATCCTCTGCAGACTGTGACTCGACCAAGAGCCCTCTTCCCACATCACTTATATATTATTCAAACCATCTGTACAGCACTTGCTTCTTTTACTCTGAACTAATGTCCTTCTAAATGACTCCTGCTGTGCTCCAAACCGTCTTCTAAAATCTAGTGTCATTCGTTTATCTCTTCATTCACTGCCTCCTCCTAGGATATTGTACTTAATTACATTGTGAACCCTATTACTTAAGGGCTCAGATATTGTCACTTGAATTAGCTTCTGTATGCTGCTGAAAATTAAGTCAGGAATAGCTGCTTTTGCTTGTGGGCGCTCGAATTAGCTGTTCCAAGCAGCAATTGTTTAAAGAGCTGAGGAGCTGCTGTGTCCTTTGTGTCAGCTTACAGGTGAATTTCCTCATCTGCGTTTTATTCAAATTGTGTGTTTCTTTCAAAACTGTACACCCAGTTGTCTTTAGCCAAAGCCTTAATGATAGATGGGCAGCATGGAATTATAAATGTATTGCAGCTCCTAGGGTTGTGAATTCACGCAGAGTTGATGGTATGATCTTCTGCATGTAGTTTTCCCCCTTTAAGTTTTAAGGTTTCTCAGTTAACTCCATGGAGGTATTGAAAAGACTGCATTTTTCCTCCAACCCTTTGGCTTAAATGCACTTTTCTATATAACTTGCAGCCAGGTATTATAATATCACATTTGCCTTTTAGTGTTCCACCAAGTTTCTGTCATTGATAGTGTATTAGTCATCATCCATTGCCAAGATTTCTTGTTCACCTTAAAATCAGCCCATTTTGAGATGTTTAAAGCTAGAGTTGAAGGGGAGAGAGGGGAGTAAAAGAACAAAAATGAGGCAGTAGTAGAAATGCTAATGTTAAACCTTCCTCCCTTATTTAAGCCTTTGTAAGATGTTACTTGATTGGTCTTTCCTGCTTGTCTCTGCTGAAACTGTGTGAGTTGCTGAGGAAATGTGATTTCTGGCCTTCCATTTACCAATTAGCTGGTTTGTTTTTTTTATCTGCTGTAATGAAAGCAAGCAAATTGGAGTCAGCAGGTGAGAAAGGACTGTCAGTAATTCCCTTACTTTACTCTGCTGTATAAACCTGACAGGTTTAGGGGACTGAGGGCTATGGGGCTTGGTTCTCTGTCCCCACTAGCATGATACAATATGCTGGGAGCAGGGTATGAAGAATGAGTGCAATCTCCTGCCCCATACCATTGCAGGTCCCCCACGTCCTTCTGGCTTGGCCCTTCCCTGAAGGCGAAGGCAGGCACTGCAAAGGGGCCAAGCCTGGTTTGGAAAACAGGATTGGGCATCCTGGGGAACGGGGTAGCTTCCTCTTGGGTGGGGGGCACACAGCATAGGCTGTGAGATTATGTTGATCCTTCCCTACAGGGCTCTGCGGGGAAGGGGCTGAGGGGATCTCCCGCAGATTAATCTAGTTAAACCATTCTTCACAGGGCAGATAATCTGTGTCAGCATTTGTGAGTGCAGACCCACTGACGAAAGTTACTCTGCAGCCAGCTGGGAGCTGGATAAATAGAGCAGATACTGCTGAACGTAATGACTTTCAGCACTCTGTGCAAACATCTGAAAGCCAAAAAAAAGGAGCTCAGTGGAGAAAAAGGGGCCAAAGTTGAATGTTTGAATCTGTCCAGATGTGTGTAGTGTCTCAGATGAACACGGTGGACAGCATATGAGTTCCCACTGATGCTCTGGAGAACTTTGCCCTGGAACTGATTTCAGTTGGAAATTGCTGATTCAGTGAAATCAGTGTTAATTTACTATGACCCTTCTACCCCCTGGAAACTATGTGCATGTTTTAATCAGCTCAGTGTGTTTCCTTTGGCTTTATATGCTTATGTAGAAGTCAACACGGTGATAGTCAAAACCCTTAGGTCAAAACAATGTACTTCAAACAAGTCAAAGCAAAATGTATTTTTGAATATATTGTTTTGGTCATTGCAAATTAAGATGACACAGGCTTACAGCACATGGCATACATTTGGCTTCCAACAACCTATTAGGAATCTGTGGCCTTAACATCCAAAAAAACTCCATAACATTCAGTTTGTTTCTCTTATTTTTAATAGTTTAGTTTTGATAGTGGCTGTGGGGCTGACAGCTCTGAAGAATGAGCCTTAATGCATTTCTCCAACTCCTATCTTTAAAGCTTGATGTGTCCTGGCAACTCCTCTGTTTCTGAAGCTATCTTTTATAATTTTCTTTCAAAGCTTGTAATGTTTCACTACATCTGTCAAAGCACAAGTTTAGCTGCGAGGTGGACAGTGGGGTCTGCAGTGCAGCCCATGTGGTTTCCCACACGTCTCTGGCTCTGAGCCCACCCCCTGTGCAGGCTTGGAGGGTTTGTGCTGTGCTCAGGATGCTTGTGACAATCCATCCAGACTGCACAGATGAGAAGAGGCAGTGCAGGGCTGAGAGTGCAGCGCTCAGGCTGGCACAGAAACTTACTCTGGGCACTGGGCTTTGCACGGGGGGGTTAAGGATGAAGCCTAGGAGGGATAGTGGCTTTCAGATTCCTGTTCAACCCACCTGTCCAAGATATTTGCTCTGTTTTCAGTTGGTTTTGGATAGTAACCTGCTTGCAAGCTCATGTTAGAACTGGGACAACCCTGCAGGAAGCAAGGAAGGGATGAGTGCCCAAGGGAGAGCTTCCTGCTTATCCTCCTGCCATCTCTGCAAGAAGGGAGAAGGCAGAGGGGTGAGCATTCCTAGTCCTCCTTGCTCTTTTGTTGACTGTTGTTTCTCAGGACAGGTGAGCAAGCAAGGGCCTGTATTGGATACCGGGCAGGAGACAGGACTGCTGCCTTCCCTCTCCATCACGGCATGGAGGAAGGGGTGAGATACAGGACCAAACATGTCAGTTGTCCTTGCTGGGCATAAGCAAAGGTATATCTCACCAGATATCATGGCAGCATGAACTTGTTCCTGTAGAACAGAGCCTGTACCACCCCTACTCTCGTATCCTCCCCCATGTCACAGCAATGTGGGGCAGTGGGGAGGGAAACAGAGTACAAGCTCCCTTCCAGAGCTGGAGTGCTGCGGGGAGATGTACAAGTAATGGAAATTGAAATGCAAATTCTTTTTCTGAGTGGAGAAAAGGCCCCCATAAATCAAGAATGACAAGAACACAAAGACACCATCAGGATGCATTTGCACAATCAAGGGATGTTTCATATATCTGAGAGAACTAAGGCACAACCTCCACTCCTGAAATAAACCAAATCCATTTTTTTCTCATCAGTGAAACAATCTCTGAAATTCCCTGTTTGAAGAGCAACAGAAAAACAGAAAGGAGATTTGAGCTAAATTTTACTCAGACATGGCATGTTTTCTATTCCAGACAGGAAAACATTTGTTTTAAAGGGTCAGTGAAAAATAAACAGTTCTTCCCTTCCTACACATCCAGCAACATGACAGGGATCTGCATTTCTCTTTTTTCCTCTAGATTTGATCATCTAATAATAAATGATACTGCTGCTGAGAATGATGATATAATTGTGTAGTCTAGAAACAGAGTAACCTCATGGCAAAGAAAAAGAGCAGAAATGCTTGAACAGAGACCCTGTCCACAGGACACCGGTAATACAAGCCTGGCAGCATAGAGAGCTTTATCCAAGGCTTGCTCATATAACCATAGCTAAATATTTCACCAGCCTGTGCATAGGTCTAGGCGAACTGGAGGTGCTGCTATAGCAAGAGGTGGAAGTTTTAATCTGAAATCAGAAGTGACAGAGTTGAGTGATGGAATTTGGTTGTGCAAGCCCTGCCCTGGATTTCAGCTTCTCTCTTCATCATTCTGTCACAAGCACCAAATTCTCCCATCTTTTACTGTAGTAAGTGATAAAACTCCTGTGTCTCACTATCTTCCATGTTAGACTTGAGACAGGTCTTCCAGGCTTACCAACTGGCTTTCCTAACTAGACAGTGTATGCTGGGTGTTTGTCTGCTTTCATTTAAACTTTCCTGAGGAGCCCAGCTCCCATAGGTGAGATATCTTTATCCCAGCCTTGCTATGAGGTCGCTTTCTGTGCAGTTTTTAGTGTGCATCTCAAAACCAGGCTAATTGTCCAATATTATCTCTGCATTGCAGAAAATGTGGTTATGTACGTGCAAGTGGTCTAATAAATCAACTGTAACAAATTTGAGCGCTGCTTTTGACTGTAATTGTGTGGTCTTGTCCCACATGTAGCATTGGATTACATGTAGCATTGGAACTTACATGATCTTTAGGGTCACTTCCAACCCAAACAATCAACTAAGATATGATGCTATGTTGATAGGTAAATGGATGTAGAGCTCCACTGATGGAGTCACAGACAATTTCTGCCCATGTACAAATGATAGGACCTGTCTGGAAAGCCACTGAGTGGTAAACACTGGGATTGTCCCAGTTTCTATTTTCTTCAGCTGAGCCACCATCCTCTGCTATTCCAGCTGTAGAATGGGGATTAGGCAGACAGGCTTTATTGACGTGATTTGGAATGGATTAAAACTTACAATTGAATTATGCAGGTTCTGTGTTAATAAAACCTTTCCATCACACCACCACATGCTCTAAAGCGCATTAAAAAGTGCCTGCATTATGAAGGGCTTGGGGAATTCAGATCTGTTCTCCACCAGCTGTTTTTCTGTCCCTGCCAGGGTCAGGTGTGTAATGTGCTGTCAGCTTCCATCTGCTGGGGCTCGAAAGAACCATCTCTTCCTAAAAGATAGCCCATGATAACTTTCTTGAATACTAAACTGCCTTTTTTTACCTTTTTTTTGAGCCATTTCAAAACTAGAAAGGAAGGAGGAGAATTGCTAGAATGTGGGAGGCTCCTTTCTGTGGAAAGGTGATTCCCTCTGGATCAGGAACAAAAATGGTTGCATTTCCATAGGAATTATGTGTTTCATGGATTCCTGTTCTCCTCTGCCCTTATCACTTTATCTGGGTTTTGCAGTGTATCTCACCAACCTTCCGGTAGAACTGTCAGTGGGGACAGTGCTCTGGGAGGAGAAACAAGAAGCAAAAACCTGACCCAGAGTGGTCACAGTGTTTGGAGGGAAAGAGAAAATGTTAGTTCTACTCTTGCTCCAAACAAGCAGACAAACCTGAACATGCATGTCCATGCTGGTCCCTCTTTATGTGTTACATAACAAAAGAAATATGAATCTCCAAATTTACGTGCTATTGAGATTAGAGGGTGAGGTAGCTAAGATTTGATGGAGTCTGGGAAGGGGAGCTGGAAATGGCTGTCTAACCCTAATTCAAGCTGTCAAGGTCTAATCTGCATTTGGAGAAATTCTGTGCTGTGGACTGACAGATGGTTGCTTTACTCAGGACCCTGCCTGTGCAGTGTGGAGGGTTTTGCTGGCTTCAGTGGCTTTGCTTTGGACCTGGATGGTGGTAGTTACAGGAAAAGGTGCTAAAGGATCACAGCAGCTCCTGATGCAGAGCACAGGGTTTCAGTGCAATGAGGAGAGGGAATAATGATTTCTTATTTCTCTGTTTCTTTTATACTAGGGTTAATTGAAAAACAAAGGGGAATTCTCAAACATGAGAAGAAAAGGCCTTCTCAAAAGATTGTTTCCAGATAGGTATGAGTGGTTTAAAGCAGAGGATTTTGACAAATCAGATGTATCATCAAAACGCCTGGGCTTTCTATATGAAGAAACAAAACCCTTGATAGACCATTGAATCACCTGAATGTACGTGACTCCCCAGGGAAAGAGCTCTATCAGCTTCTGATTGTCCTATGTACATGGTCTCTATCCTTGCATATGTTACACATGCCTGGGCGTGCTACCTTTGAAAAGCTGTAATGCAGCAGCCTGTAACGAGCTGTCAGTCTATGACTTTTTTTCTGATGCGCTTTAAAACAAAACCCTGTCAGGCAGCCTCTGGGAACCTGAAAGGAGGAGTGTGAGAGAAGTGTGACTGCTAACAGGGGAGGAAAGGATCAGGTGTGTATGTGGAGTCTTCATGGAAATGGTCTTAAAGCACAGTGAGATAAATAGGACCAGTAAAAGCTTTGTATGTGACGGTGCAGCCTGACATGACAATTGTCACTTGAAAATTTATGGCTCTGTGAGGCTGAAAAAAAATTTTTGAAGGGTTGCTAGCAGTGATTATCCTGGAGAAATGAAACTAGGTTTAAACAAAAAAAAAACTATAATAGGGGTCACCATGCACAAAATATTAGTGCAAATTTGATTTTCCTTTGTACCCTCGTCCCCAATTTTAGTGGCAGGTGGGTGGGAAGGGTGCAGAGTGAGGGAGAGTATTGTGGAGAAAATTGCTTTATCAGCCTGGTGCAGCATGCAGGGGCTTGAGTGCGTGGCTGGCTCCTGACCTGGCATGCTGTGGCTGCCCTGGCCCCCATCACTCCCTGGCAAGAGTTCCTCACTCCATGGGACCACAGGACCTCAGCTATTTTGCTGATGATTTGTCATCTTCCCTGATGGCAGAGGGGTTGGGAATAGAACTGGCTTTAGGGACAGGTTGTTCTTTCTGGGAAAATGATGGGAGCTCTTTTGCAGTTGCTTTTTGAGATTTACTGTGGGTCCACAGTGGCTGTCTCCTCCAGGCGTGCCAAGTCTGTTTTCACTATCCTGACCTACGCTCTGGTTTTTCTTTTCCTTCCACTCACTGTCATAAATATGAAAGCTTTTTAAATGTGGTGAAGCTAAGTGGGTGCTCGAAGCGTGCCTGAGAGGAGGCTGTGCTTTACATGTTGTGGAGGCGCAGATGCCTCCTGCTTCAGCCTCCTGCCGTAGGAACAGGTATGGAAACTTCTCTTCCAGAAAAAAAACGGTGATGCAGAGGAGTTTTCTCCTTTAAAAGAGATGATATGGTGGGACCATCCTTTTTTCTCCTTGCTGATAAATGGTGACTGCAGCTATCTGAGGGAAAATGTTTTTCACCCTGACTCAGACCAAAATAGACATCATTCCTACACAGCACAGCATCCCATGGGAACGGGCACGGGAAGCAGTGTGTGTTCTGGCAGCAAAATTGGTGGGTGCTTGGGGTACAGGTCCCATAAATGACTTCTCGCCCCTCAGGCCTCTATCTGCATCCTGACTCCCCAACAAAACTCTTCTGCTTTTTTTTTAACATGTTCCTTGTCAAGTCCTGTCATTGCTGAGTTGTCATTTCCAGATAAGCTGAAGTGGGACAGGCCGATGTCTACTTCTGCTTGGAGAAGCACATGTGGTCAGCAGAGTTATTAGAAATGCAACTAGAGGAAGGGACTTCTTCCCTCCAGCTCCCAACTTTCCTCTCCAGAATACCCATCTTTGCTGATTGTGATGATGAGGATAAACTTGCTACTGTCAGTTTCCATTTGTGTTGCTTTTCCAGTTAGATGACATTCTGAGTTTGAGATGTTGGCTTTCAAGAGTGCAGACAGCTTCTGGTTTGCCTTTGATAGTCACTATATTGGCTGTGTAAGCTGAGCAGGTGTGATGTGCAAACAGGTTATGGGGGGAGGAGATAATTCTGTTGTCTTCCATGCAGACAGCTGGATGTGTGATGTCCATAAGATGTGTAAAGTGATTTGCCTTCTGGATACAAGGGTGTCAAATCACACAAGGTATATGAGTACATTAGAGACAGCTATGAAGGATGCTGTGGTTACAGTATAGCTTATTGTCAAGCATATAAGAATCTGTAGGAAGTAAGTCTTGAAATATAAGGGTAGATTATTAGCAAGAAAACATAAAGCTAAATCTTCAATGACAGTCTTTTCTAGTACACCTCTGGCTCCATGTCTGATTGTATCTGGACAGGAAGAATCATTGTCAGGTGAAAAAAAGGCTGTGTAGAGAAGATGAGCTTTATTAAGTCACTGCTAAATCTGTTTGAAAAAGGATATGCATGTAAGGGTTTGGAGAATAAATTTGCAGAAGTTGATGGGTCTGCCAGATGCAGGTATCCTGAGTCTAGTAGTAGCTGGTGTGCTGTCTTGGAGAGCAGCACATGAAGCTATTGCCCCTGATGGGCCCTTTGACAGGGCTGCACTGGGCATGAATCAGCCATCCTAATCTACAAAGAATGAATTTATCACATATATCTGGTCCCTGTTTCTCCCCATTGACAATGTCTCATCTTGCTCAGCTGGGCAGGTTGTGAATAATTTGGTGTCTTTTTGCCTTGGTGATCTACTGATCCAGGGGCTGAAATGCCTGCATCATGATGCAGCCTCCCCTGCAGTAGACCTTTTCAGGCTGCTGAGACCCTACTTGAGATGACTGGGTTTTGTGCTCTGCTCACCAGCATTTTGTCCTAGCTATGCCCTAGAAAAACAATCATCTTTATTCCATCTTCATGGCAAAGTCTCTTTATTGCTGTAAGTGAAAGGGAAGCATTCTGCTGGAAACTACATAGTTAATTATCATAGAATAGTTTGAGTTGAAAGGGACTTACAGCTCATTTTGTTTCAACACCTCTGCCGTAGGCAGGGACACCTTTCACTAGATGAGGTTGCTCAGAGCCTCATTCAACTTGGCCTTGAAGACGTCCAGGGAAGGGAGTCCTTCTCTGGACAACCAGTTCCAGTGCCTCACAACCCTCAATAGAATCACAGAATGGTTCGGGTTGGAAGGGACCTTAAAGATCATCTGGTTTCAGCCTGCCTGCTGTGGGCAGGGATACTTTGTAGCGGGCAGTATTGAATCACTATGTACGATGGAGAGGAGGCAGGAACCTGAGGATAGCTGACTAGGGAAGGTAATGGAACCTACAGGGCAAAAGGAAAATGAATATGATCCTTTGGTGCTCAGTAATTAACATGACAGAAGATTGATGTCTGTGAGACAGTGAAGAGTAATCTAATAAGGCAGCAGATCCTGCAGAATCGTATAGAATTGGGGATGGTTGTTAAAACAAAACCAATAGGCTTATAAGAGACTCTGAAGAGAGAAAGGGAAATACTTGGCATAGCTGGAAAGGATGGGGTAATGGGCTAAGCTGTAACTGGTATGTCCAAAATAAAATGGGTTTAATGCACATCCATAGTTTGTGACTGGAAACAGCAGGGAAAAACAATTTAGACTGTAAATAAGAGGAAGAAGCATGTATTTCCAGAGGCTGTCAAAAACTCTAGAACAGAGTGTGAAGTTGGATCTATAGGAAAACAAATAGGTCAGAGGAATACAAAATGTGGTACCAGTCCTAAATCTGAAGAGAGGTAATGAATACAACAGGCAGAAAGACATCAAAGAGGCAGCAGAACTCTGCTATACTGATGATGGAGACTCTAGGCAGCCTGTGCTATTAGCAACATGCTGTGTAGGAGCTGCCTTTTTCAGAGATGGCCATTCTGCAGTCAACATGTTGATAACTTGTGCTTATACAGCATGATACAGCATGCTTTTACTAAAGAAAGCTGGAGTGCCCTTGGGAGGTAGCAAATTTTTTGGCAGATGGGAAAAGAGAAAGATGTGTCGGTTTTAGACTGGCTTTAGTGTTACACTATCATAACTATTTATGGGCTAAATTTTATCTTGAGGTCCCAGTGAAGGTATCTATGGAAGATGGAGGTAGAGAGCTTATGTCTTCTGTCTCCTGTCCATCCACTGCACACCTGAAAAGTCAGAGACCTCTTTGTCTGCTAGGAGATCCTACCTTTATGGTAATCTATATGCAGTAATTACTTGCCTCTACCAAGTGGGACTTGGACACTTTTCCCATTTTTCTCAGGAAAGATGTATGGGAGAGCCGTTGTTCCTGTGAGCACTGTCCTCATCAAATGCAGTTGTAGTTGAGATAGAGAATGACCTTAGGTCAAAGATGCTGGAGAAGAATTTGGGAGACTCTTGCTAAGTTCCCAGCTGTGCCCCAAGTCTCCTGTGTGCCCTTGGGTAAACACGCTCATTTCGCTGTGCTCTTGCTTCTTGTGTGCAAAGCAGGGATCGTAATGCATCGTTAGCCTGTCCTGTCCAGTTAGATTAAAAACTCTTTGGAGCAGGCAGCATGCTTTACTGCATGTTTATGTAACATTTTGCATAATTTGATTTTGGCTACCATCATCTAGGACACGTGGAGATACCTCATAAATAATATTAATAATATTTTAATATTGATAATGCTTAGCACATTCACAGCATTTAACCTCCCCCTAAAACAGCACTCAATACTGTCGACATCACAGTGATTGAGCATGAGTCACATTGGCTCCTTTCCCTGGCATGGTGCAATCTGTCAACTAGCCAGAAATCTGAGGTCTTCACTGAACGTGTACTGGGTGTCAGGAACACCTGAATCTTAATGCAGTCCCAGGCAGTGACTTACCATTGCTGGGTAATATTTTTGGTTTGCTTTTTTTTAAGGGAACTCTGATTTTTGCCATCTGACTTGAGATGCTGGGAGCCAGGGACTTGGAGCTTCACAAATCCTGTTGGTTGTATTAGAAATTACAAGTATTACACACTGCTGAAAACCAGTCTCTATGAAGCTCGTGCACTGGAAAACCCAAACGAGGGGGCACTTTCAAAAAAAACCTGCTACTCTCCTGCTTGCCTTCTTATCAGTAACAAAGGTGAATTGTTTATGTACCTTAAGGGGTAGATGTGCTAATTTAGCAAATTTAATGAAAGTTTACACAGTATTTGGAAGGAAAGCACTATACACTTTATATAATCTCATTTTCACTGACTGCTCTTTGTTGCAGGATGTAAGAGGAGGGATGGAAGAGAAAGAGACCAGATGTACAAGGAGTGCTGACACATCTGCTTAGCCACCACAGGGTCCCTTTTCCTCCTCAGATGAGAAGCTTAAATAATGAAAATCATTCCTGCTGTTTGCAGGTACCTCTGTCACAGAGATACAACAGGACCTTCCTTTTCAGGAGTCCATCCATAGCCCATTTGTGTCCTCAAGGAGCTTCCAGCAGCTGCTGTGATCCTGCGTGCTGGCTGAAGCTCCTAGTTTCCAGTTATCTGCTGAGACAGATTGGCTCAGTCATTTGCAATCAGTCTTTTCTCCAGGCACGTGTCCCGCAGGCCATCAGTGCCAATGCTTGCAGCATATTCTGGGAACCGTGGTACAGGGGCCAGCTACAAGCCTTCAAAAATTAAAAACTGTCAGGGGGAAAATGTGCATTCAAAAAATGGGGTGGTAGCAACTTAAACTCTGAAAATTGTTTAAATTACAGCCAATAATGAAAAAGCCAACAGGAGCTCATACCCAGCTCTTTGTGTTATTGCCCTGTGTTTTGCTTAGACTGTATGCAATTTCTTCTGAGTGACCTTACCGAGCACTCCCTACACTTCTGAATTAATCTTTATTTACTTTGCTGCAAAGCTTCGTCATCACATGACTTTCTTTTCTGTACTGAAGCACTCGTCTGAAAAGCCTGCTAAGCTAAGCACCAAGCATAGGATTTAGTGATGCTGTAACCACTGAAAGCGTCACGTAGCTGGGAGAAGGGAGAAAGGTGGCTTTATCCTGTCTTTCTGTCCCTCTGATGCAGTACTGCTAAGGGAGTCAGAGTACCCTCTAGGATAATTTAGCCTTGGAAGTTGGCTGTCTAGAGGAGCAAGGTGCTCATTTCCACATCCTTCACCAAGTAATGTGTTGGGGTACAGGATACTGCCCTGACACTTGCAGCGAGCAGAGCCCTTGTGCAGAAGAGCATGCACACCTCTTAAAACTGTGAGAAGATCCATAACCTGTCCTTTGTACTTTCATTGTCATCTTCACATTCCTGTAAGTCAAGATGGCCTTTAATAAAAGGTGCTCTGTACTCCCTTCAGACATATTTGAGTTGTACGTCCCTGTAAGCTCAGCTTGAACTCGTGTGACATTTGACAGGGATAGATGGGAAGTTTCAAAGAGTGGAAAAAGCAATCTTTAACATGTGAAAACTAGTATGGACTAGAAAGACAGCAATTATGAACAGAGAGACCAGTGCAAGAAAAAGGAACAGCAACACAAGGAGTGTTAGGTGGGCTTTAGACCTTCAGTGCTGCTGAGGCTTCTGCTACTCTTTTCCCTTTCCATGGAAACAGCTTCTTATTCAGAAAAATTTTCCATCATTCCTTTGTATTTGCAGTAAAGCTCAGTATCCAGGACCCATATCTCTGCCCTCCACATGTCTGTCCCTCTAGTCTTGGGGAGGTGACTTAGCAGTCCTCTAAACCTGGGTAGTTGATAGGCAGTTGCATAGCAGCACCTGTTTCAGGAGGTTCTTTGGAATATCTTCATGCCCCACAGACTATTTCCCAGGGCCAACTAAGCCTTAAACCCACAACAAGAGAACAAACCCTGCACCTATAAAGCATCAAAAAGTAAGATGAGAAGATAATTATTTACTGGGAAGGTGAAAGTTGTGCTGCAAATGGAAGGAATTGACCTTGCTTTAGACACCACAGGGCACTTTACAGCCAACTGTCCTTGTTTCATGTGTGTCCTCTTTTCACCTGTTTGAGTTTGTTAGCTACCTCAGAGCTCATCTTGTAGGTTTGAGGGGCACAATGTGGTCTTGCCAGTATCAATGGGGAGGTGGGGATCAGCATGCTGCCTCTGTTCCTTGTTCCCGAAGAAACACTTATTTCCCTCTTTATGCTGTTTCATTGCAAATATTTAAGCATTTTTTTTTGGTAGAGTGGGGAAAGGGGGTTTTGGAAAGTAAAAGAGAGAAGCCAAGGCAGAAGAAAAAAACCCAGACAAAGCAGAAAACACTAGGAGCAGCAGAGAGGGATAAAAGCAAGGCTTTCCTGTTTTACTCTCTTCTTTGCCCTCCCAAATCCATCATCATTAGTTCTTTCCTCTCCCTTTCTTGAACTTGGGTCACATAAACACTGCTATTATGGGGCTGTATTTACTTAGTGATTATGTCTAATGGGCCCAGCCAAGACAAGGACCCCCTTCAAACCTATCATGACATGAAGGCACAAGAAGGGACTTCAGTACTACCAAACATGTCAGGACTGTTGCTTTAGTGTGACAAATGCTAAAGAAGACTTACACAACTTTGGATGGGATTGCTGGGAGGCAGGGCAATGAAGCACAGAAGCAGAGGGAGAGAGGGAGGATTGGGAGATATTTTGACCTTTTTTTTTTTTTTTTTTTTTTTTTTCCCCTTCAAAACACTGGTTTTAAGTTTTGGAAGGAAATTTGCACCAAGTAAGCTTGACCACATCCAAATTAAATTTGATAAAAAGCCAACACTCATCCCAACTTCCATGGCTCAGGCTCTGGTTTCAGAATGGTAATCCCACCAGTCTCTCTGATCATGTCACTTCCCAGGGTCGTATGTGATGGGGCATATATATGTATCAGAGCATTCAGCTGCACTGTTCAAATTCAGATTTTGTCTCTCTGGAGCACATTACTAATTCAAATCACTCCTGAACTGCAAATTCCTTCCTGTTTGGGCCTGCCAACTTCAGCTCTTCTCTAGAGCAGAGGTCCAGCTGAGTCCAAAATCAAAGACTAACTCTTCTGAGGTCTCTATTTTGCCACTGATGCCAATAGGGAATTGCCTCTGCTAAGTGAAATATCAGTAAGCCATAAGGACTTTAAAGTTTGGACCCTGGTTTTGTGGTTCTGTGTCCTTCTCTGGTGTCTATTACCCCACAGCTCCATCTGCAGCAAGATGCAACTGCTAAAACTGCCACTTGGAGTAGGGGAGTGTTGACCAAAATTCTTTCACTTGTCGTATAGCACAATAATGTTCCAAGCTGCAGTCCTATTGCCTCATACTGTGACCTTGTTGAAACTCCTAATGTGAAGCTGGGTCAGGTTTTGGATGGCAGTCTCCAAGGCAGAGCCAGAATGCTGCAGGAGGCACCATTTGGGAGTCAGCGGGAGGTGTGATTCCTCAAGTCAGTCTTGAACTGGTTCCACAGCATGGTGGAGTATTGCTTTCCTGGCAAGAAAGACAGGCACCCGCAATCCCAGCCATCTGAGGATATTAAAAAGCTCTTTCTCCAGGAACAGTCATTACCTCTAATACCCTGCTTAAGTTTAAATTTGGGTAATTACTTTCTTCTGACCTAAAAAAAGATTCTCGGGTGGTTTTTTATTTCTAGGTACTATATTTTTTCCATGCTTCCTATAGTAAACAGTTCTGTAGGAATGATACACACTGTTAAACAGATGCTCTGTTGCACCCTGAGAGCTAAATGCAATTTGGAGGTGGGTCATTATCAGTCAAGAAGCTCTGGGGCTCAGCTGCTACAGGCAGGAGGTAATCATTAATAGGAGGACTCTGTAGCAGCATTGATGAAGATGCATGGTATTTGTGAGATATTTGAATAATTAGTAGAGGATCTGCATAATTCTTCTGAGGAAAACATCAGGTTACTTTAGAAGAGCAAGGTATATCCATCCAGGTGCTGTGACAAAATTCTTGGTGTTACTTGTGCTGGTTTTAGCACCGCTGAGTCCTGGGGTCACTGTGGTGGAGAGCATCCTAAAGAAGCCTTGCTTTCTCCCTGCAGCCTCCCATTTGATTCGGGGCCTTCTGTGCACTGTTGTGGCCCTACACTAGGTCAGAGATCTCCCATTGCCTTCCTGTTTCTGGAATATCTGATGACTTGTCTCATTGTGTTAATACATGTCTTTATTTGTTCTTCAGATTCTTTATGAGCTTCTTAATCTTCATTGTATGTTTTTCCTGTTAGATTTTTTTTTTCTATTTTTGGTTTTACTGGACTTGAGAGTTTAATGGATGCAGTTAGAAGACCTGAGTAAATCATTATGTAAAGAGTTTTAAGAGAGGAGAGATTTGCTTAATTTTGTTTCTCTAATAATAAAAAAAATTCTAACAAAACTTTTAAAGGTCATCTTCAGTCCTTGCCCTCTGCAGGGCAATATGATGTGGTGCATAAGAAACAACTGACTTCAATTCCGACTAAAATTAGAGCCTAATGAAAACTGAGATATGCAGCCAAAAACCTCTATAGCCTCACTTACTGAGCAGTCCTTGAAAGTTAGATCAGAGAGGTTGACCTATGGTGCTTTGTTTTTTTGGGATTTATCTGATTTAACATGGATACAACAGTCTTTGTCTTTTCTAATGAATCTCTTCTTGAAAGAGTCCCTTCCAGACGGCAGAAACATGGAAGCATTGCCAAAAATTTAAAATCTCCATACTGCCTCCCAGTAACCCCATCACAAGTTATTTAAGCCCTCCCTAATGCCTCTCAGATCAACATATAAGCCTTGCTGTGGTTGGCAGCATTGAAGTCCTTTCTTTGGCATCAGTATTATTGAAGACTTGAAGACCTTAGTGATGCATCTGTTAGGTGTCTAAAGCTCAGGTGCTCTTTTATGAGAAGAATGTGTAAATGACGATATGATGAAAGCAAACATGCACAAGATTATATGACATGGGAACACCCAGAGCATGTCTACCTTAAGTGCTCGCAAACAGGCTTCATAAATTGCCCCTTGTGGCTTGGCCACCATGAAACCCCCCAGCACTGCAATGCTGGGTGTTGGCATTTCATTCCCTATGGACTCAGAACTCAAAACCAGTCTTCTATGTAGGTCAAAAAACCACAACCTTTTTTTCTGTGATGCTTTGCTCTAAAAAAGACAAAGAAGAAATGCTTCAGTCTTTCCAAAATAGGATTTTTAAAGCTTTTTGTTCTGAGAAATGTTTTGATTGTTTTGATCTATTTGAACACAAACACATTTTGAGAGGTATTTTTCTTTGAGTGAACATTAAGTGTTACATGCGACTTTTTCTAGTGAGTTAGCTTAGCAGATTGAGGCTGAAGAGAAAGAACCCTGTTGATTCTGTCAGCTTGTTTTGTAGAAAAAGACAATGAAACTCCCATGTATCAGCATAGAAAGAAAAAAAAAACCACACAAGCTAAGTGGGGATAAGAAGGGGGGGGGGCAAAAAATGGAACTTACCTATGAGAGTATTTGTGAAAAACAACAGCAATGAGGTAGAGAAAATGAGCACTTCCTTCCTTGGAGCTAATTTTTTCTCTGATCTTCACAACAAATCACTCCTCCCACTCTAAATGAAACGTCAACTGTCCTACTGCAGGTACAGCATCCTCCTGGCTTCTTGCAGGACAGTCACAAAGCAGGCGAGGAAAGTCGGGAAGGAACACAGCTCTGTCCTTAGCTCATTTCAAAAAGGAGGGAAAGAAAATATAATCACTGCAGACTGGAATGGCAGGGTGAAGCCATTTAGCTGATGGGAAGGATGGTAGGATGAGTGGTAAGTGGAGAGAACTGATGGAGATGTGACATTTTGCCTGCACATTGCCCTCAACTGAGCCTGCCTGGCACCAGCTCAGAGATGGGAAGCCACATGGAGTTGTATGCAGGGGTGGCTGGTGTTTGGGATGCATTGCATGGTGCTTCATGTTTCCACTGTAGTCACTGAACTGCTCTTTTCATTTTGGGGCAGGAACAGGTTCTACCATGATTAGTCATGCCACAGGGCTGGCTTTTCCACTTTGCTGTAAACACGTTCTACTCAGGCATTTCTACTGCAGGTTAAACAGGTCTGAGATATTCAGGACCTTAATTGGCACAAGGCACAGCCTAGCAATGGTTTGTGGACAGCAATAGGAAAGACTGAGGGATTGTCTTGCTTGTAAAGCTTATATATCTTCTGTGGTTTTAGGATTGCCCTCCAGTAGGGAGCTCTTTGCACCTAGTTGTACTCTTACTGTTCAGGTGATGATGGAGGAAGAGGAGAGGGGATCCAAAAGTACTGTTTTATTTTGCTCTGTTGTAGTTTTGTCAGTGATAGAAAATAGAGATTAAGGCAAAGCCCAACATTGTTGTACTCAGTTTTTTAGGTGCAAGCTATTTACAGCTCCAACATAGCAGACATTGCTTCTGCTATTTGTCATTCAGGAATCGAGCCCAAAAGCTTTGCCTTTCTCCCATCATCTGTTTCGAACATCATCTTCCATTATGTATAGTCATGTTATCAAGCACCATCAGAATACATCCAGCTCCCAGAAACACCTGTGTATCTCCTTAACTGTCTTGCAACTTGTGGTTTTTGGCATGTGCCAGATGGTTGGGGGTGGATTAAGGGTCTCTCCTGGTGTGTACTGGTGACGGATATCCGTCTTGAGTCTCTCCCTATTCCGGATTTGCCCTGACTGTTGGTAGACATCGTGGTCTGGACAGCAGCTGCTCAGGCGAGGTCCTGCTCAGGCTGCAGAAGGACAGTAAGCAAAGAAAAGTGTTGTTGCCACAGACAGGCACCAACTACAGAACCAGTACAAGTGTTTTAGTCAAAATATAGTTACCCTAGATATGGATCTTGATGTCACAAGACAGTACTGAAACCAAGAGCTTAACAGGACTTCTACAAGGCAGAGATATTTATGTGCACAATAAGAATAGCCCATGATTAAAGGAGTCAGGAAATACTTTTTATTGTTTTTCTGCTTTTCAAATGAGGGCCATGACCCTTTAGTCTAAAAGGGTTTGAATCAACTGTAATCTGTCACTGTCAGAGGAAAACACTCCCTTTAAGGGCAAATTATAGCAGATTGCTGCAGGTTTTCTGGTACCTTCCTCTGAGACACCTTCTGGTGGCCAAGGAGAGATGCTGACCAGAATGGGCAGAAATTTAGTGTGTCTTCTTTTAGTTTTTAAAACCTTCTGAAGGCCTTAAATCTCACGGGGAAAGGTTCTGGGACTGAGGCTGTGGGAAGGGAGAACAGCAGGGAGGAAGGGCTGGGGTGGGGAGAACATGTGCATGGGTTCGCTTGTAATTAGGAGATTTAAACTTTGAAAGAAGTTAATTAATAATGAAACTTCTGACTGAATGATGCAGATTATGAAGACTGGCTTTGTCAGCAGCTGCAATTAATTACAGGCTCAGGCACGGGGAAAAGGAGGGGGGTGAGGGATATGGGAAAGGGGAGCCATCACCAAGAGAAACATGATAAACCTGGCTGCAGGCTGTTGCTGTGGTGACAGGAGGCAGTAGCTATGGTTGAGAGCAGTGATAAATTGAAGGTAGCAGGTACTTCTAATTACCCCCTCAACCAACCCAAGCAGGCAGCAACCCCCCTTGACTTGGGGCAGGAGATGCTCTGGTTTTCTCCTTGTACTTTCTTCCTTTCTGCTGCAGGTTGGGTGTGCTTTTACAGGGTTCCCAACTGCTCCAAAAGGAAAGCAGTGAGGCACTAGGTTTTCCTCATATCACTTTGATAGCCTGAGAATGGCCAGCGATCCAGCATCATCTTAGGGAAGCGTAGACAATCCTGGCAAACTTTGAGAGCTGTCAAAGCACCTCCTGAAAAAGGGAGAGACTGATAGAGCTGGAATTGCTCAGCCTGGAGGATAGAAGGATCAGGGAGACTTTATCCATGTGTATCAATACCTGATAGAAGGAGTAAAGGACACAGACTGCTCAGTTGTGCCCAGTGACAGGGCAAGAAGCAATAGGCACAGCCTGAATAGTGGGATGTCCTATTTAAATATAAGAAAACACTTTTTCTATGTGTAAATAGTCAAATGCTGGAGCAGGTTGCACAGAGAGGTTCCAGTGCTTCCGTACTTGAAGATATTCAAAAGCCAACTATATGTGACCTTGAGCAATCTGCCATAGTTGATGCTACTTTGAGCAGGGGAGTTGGACCAGAAAACCTCCAGAGGCCCTTCCAACATCAACCATTCTGTGGTTCTGTGATTCTGTGAATGATGATGCCAAATAGATTTTGAAGAGTGCAGAGGAAAATTGCAGGCTTATCTGAAAAGCCTATGTGAGCTAATGGAAACTTCTCAAATTGCTTTCCTGGGCTTTGGATCAGTGAGAGGAAGGTGCAAAGATAAAGTTTTGTTGTATAGACCCCTGAGGGCAAAGACTTCATTTTTGCCCCCCTTTTGGCACAGTCCTCTCAGAAAAGGTCTCTGGTTTTGAAGCCAGCCTACATCGAGGGTGGCCTCCTTGTGCATTACTTTGTACAGCACTTGGGATAAACTTTGGGAGGTATAGTGATAACACATTCTTGAAATCACCTTATAGCATAATTGGCACAGTAGAACTAGTGCCCTTCTCTTGTCTGATTTTGCAACTGAATGTAGCTCACCGAAAAACGGCTGGGGGAGAAGAGAAAGAATTAATAATCTTCTAGATCAGATTGTGCAGGTTAGTCATAAATCACTGTCAGAGAATGAGCATGGAAGACTTGCTCAGAACAAACCATAGTTGTTGAATGTCTTTCAGCAGTGATCAGAGATAGACGCCACTGTTTTTAGATGCAGTACTGCAAGGACTGAAAAAGGAGGCACTCAGCTGATTGTATTTTAAGTGGATAATTTGAAGGATTTCATTATTGGAAAAAGACAGAATAAAGTTGTCTGACAGTGGAAACTGGGCAGGTATGTTGCTGTGAGGTGTATAAAAGACCCAAGAATGATGGTTCTGCCAGAGGTTGGAGGTCTACTCTCATTACTCTACATCACCACTTTACAACGGGAACACTGGGAAAGTATCACAGAAACGTGCCCACTTTCAAAGCTAAAATGCTGTAAATGATTTCTTGGATAAGTGTCTATCAGGCCTTAAGACCCCTTCAGTCTTAAGGAGGAGGGATGGTGAAGAGAGGGCAGGTAGAGGGTGTGGAAAGCACAGAAAAGGTCAGACAAATACACCGTTTTTATCTTCTTCTCTAATACATAAATGAAGTGGCACTTGATGAAATTAAAAGATAACAAATTAAAAATAAATAGGAGGGAACAATTTTTAATGTAAAGTATAATTAGCCAATGTAGCTCAGGGCTGCCAACTATTATCAAAGCAGATATTTTAGCAAGATTATCAACAAAGGATTCAAATGAATAAGCAAAGCATCTGCAGGGACACAAGTGTAGCTGAGAAAACAATTATAAGGACTATCAATCCTCATGCCTTAGGCCATAAACAGATCACCAGCTGGGGTCAGAAACACAATTTCTCCCCATAGTTACTACGTAACTTAGGCACATTGTGGAGTTTTATCCATGGTGGGTTACTGCTGGAAGCAGAATAACCAGATAGAGCATTGGAAACTCCTTACCCTCAAGTTCTTCTCAGAATGGAAGAGGGAGACTTCTAGCCTTGTGTGGTACCCCCTTCCCAGAAGGGCAATAATCACTGGGATTAAATAAACATCAGTTTATCCATTTTGATTTAGATCCCTAGATCTTAAAAGTCTCTGATGCATTTTGGTGCAGGTCAGCATGGAAAGTCTCTTCCATGTATTTGGAAGATTCAGTAAACCAACGAGGGGAGAGGCTGAGCAAACCAACTGGAGAGGAGCAAGCATCTATTTAACCATAGCAATAATTTGACTCGTATAAATGCCTTAGGCCTTTTGTGCTACCTCTACTTTCCCTTTTTTAAAAGAGTTTTGGCTTAATCAAGGAGTGGAGTAGGGATGAACTGAGGGAGGGGAAATGTAAAAATGTGACAAATCAGCCTTCCAGCACTTCTTTCCCTTAATCTTCCTATTTTGTTACCTCAAGCCTAGAACAAGCTTATCTCAGTCATGATGCTTTTGCAGAAGCTTTCCTTGACTCTTTTCCACCTGGTTCGAGTGTGTCAGCATGATGGTGATTTTGCTAAACTGTGTTACCCTGGGAATGTACCAGCCATGTGAGGATATGGACTGCCTTTCTGACAGGTGTAAAATCTTGCAGGTAAGCGGTCTTCCTTCTTGTTGTGATGGTGCTTCAGTCCAAGTCACAAATTTTCACGCATGCTTTCCTTCAGCGTGTGGGCAATACCTTCCCAGAGAAGTTGGCAAGGTTGTCCCTGGCAGTAAACTATCCTGTTGTAAAATGATAAAAGCTAGCTTTGAGGAGAGGAGTGGGACGAGAAAGAGAATGAATGAAGTCTACTTGTGACCATACAATACAGAACAGCTGCTAATCCTCAAGATCCTGCATGTAAGCAGGAGTTTCCTAATGTAGACAGTGCCAAATATATAGCTCAGAGTTCAGCCAAGGAGAGGCAGGCAGGAGAGAATAGCAGCCCCCAGTGCATTCACTGCTATGCTGAGGAGCCAAGAGTATTACTGATTCAATGGGTACTATGGCATTCAGGATGCCCAAAAGGGAGAGGAAATAAAAGGAATGCTTAGAAGGGCCATGAGTACATCCAGCTAGCTGTGCTTGCTGTTTCCCCAAAGAGAAGGCGACAGCAAAGGGTGTCATCCATTGTATTGTTGAGGCTAAGACCTTCAGATATCTGAAGCTTTTATCTATGACTGGTATGTGCTATTCAAACTCTGCATGAAGCTACACTATGTCATCCTCAGCTCAGCCATTTGCAGTAGGGTGATGAGGAGTCCCTCCTGGGGTGCCTTGGAGGAACAGTGTTTTCCTGGCTGGGTTTGGACCTGCTGGTGCTGAGCCAACACCTTCTTTCGAGTCTGTTTAAGGAGTCTCTGAGTCTGCATCAATTATTTCACCTATACGGAGAAAAAGAAGCCACAGAAACCTTCTGTGAACTTGAGCAGCAGGGAGCTATGGTGCCAGGGCTGCATGGGAGAAGCTTTATCAACCCTTCTAACTCATTTTCAGAAGTACTTAAATTTGTATTTAAAGGCTGGGAACGTTTATCAGATGTACTCTTGGGTTTCTGTTTGGCAGGTATTTGATGATTTCATCTTCATCTTCTTTGCCATGGAAATGGTCTTAAAGATGGTTGCCCTGGGGATCTTCGGCAAGAAGTGTTACCTTGGAGATACCTGGAACCGCCTGGATTTCTTCATTGTCATGGCTGGGTAGGTGGATAGTTTCTGGGTTTATTTGTTCTGTGTTTACTAGAGTCTTGCATAGAACAGAAATGATGTAACTGAGGGGGAAGTTTCTACTCTGGTGCTACTCCAGTACATCTGCCAAACTGGAATCAGGCGTGCTGGGGTTTGCAGCCTATGGAAGAAACAGTAGAAAAGGTAGCTTTTGTGCAGCCATCTGTCTAGCACAACTTCAGTAGAGGGTGTTAATTTGTACCAGCCGAAGAGCTAACCCAGAAACTTTTCTGGGTTTTTTTGTTTTGTTTTCAAAATGTCTGAGTAGCAGAGGAGCAACCTCTACCGCAACCAAACTAAAGCTAACACTGTTTCCAACAGCAGTGTTTCAAAGGTAGGAATGTAATTATTGTTACTCAGGGCTTTTTGCCTTTGTGTTGCACCAGGGTTATCCACAGTACTATCAGGACAAGCTGACATTTGAGTGTTTTTTACAACAAAGTTGCTATGGTGAAGCTCTGATTTTCCCCTCTGCACATATGAAGTGGAAAGTCTAACAGGATTTGCCTTTTGAATCACAGCAAAATGTCCATTTCTGATACCTGTGGGATGTGCTTTTTTTGGAATTCTAATTTTCAATTAGAATGCCTTGTGGTATAATAATAATAATAATAATAGGTCAGAAATAAATATGTAATCTTGCTGTTCTCACTGTAAAAAAAAATACATATCTTTTCAGAGAGAAACTCTCACTTTTCTCTTCCTCCCAGCAAGGAATTACTAGCATCCACTGTTGTCTGGAAGTGCATGTATTACTGACTGAGCCAGCAGTGATTTTGAGCTCACTTTGCAGAGTTTTCCCCTGTGGTGTGGAGCAGCACTGTCTTTATATTTGCTTTTGACACAGTTCTTCTACAGCAAGGCTTGAAAGTCATTCCCTCTGGAGGGGTGTATAATTGTTTGCTTCTGGGAGGAGCGGAGAGTTTCAAACTCAGTGCAATTGTAAAAGTTTGAAGGGCCAGGTAGTGCATGAAAGGAGGACAGGTAGATGAAAGCTGTAGGCTTTTCTGAATTAACACAATATGTGTGAGATAGGAAGACCTTTCTTGTAGCTGAGCCTGCTGTGATGAACACCTGATTTTAAACGGCCTGACAGGAGGAGTTTGAGCTAAAGTTAAAGCCCCTGACACAAGGTGATGGGAAAAGCCAGATCATAGTATGTCCTAGTCTTAACTTCTGGTGGCAAAACTGCTGGAAACTGGATGCAGTGAAAGCAAGACCCTAGCAGAGCAGCCTTTGAGGAAGAAAGGGAAGAACTGCTATCTTTGAAAATGGGACATTGAAGCCCATGATGCTCCTCAGTGTGGGTGATATGCTGCGGTGTGTTGGGAGAAAGACTCTGCTCTAGTGGGCACAGGAGCACCAGCGTATGAGGTTAAAGGCTTGGGAGCTCAAGGTCTTGCTCTGCCTGGTGTCTCTGCAAGCATAGTCTGTGAGTGATGCTATCTGGAGAGATGATGAAATCAATGGGGCAATGTTAAATGAAAGAGGGTGAGCTCAAGTACTCCGTGCAGAAAATAAGTGAAATCCACAATACCTAGACAAGAAAGGAGAATACTTGATTTACATATTTCCTTCTGTCGCTGGCAGAATTTTGAGGAGAGACTCTTTTGTGCACCCGATAGCAGTACTAGAAAAAAAACCCTAATATCTGAACTTTCAGTGCCAAAGAGACTTAGTATCTACTCCTTAGATTTAATATAATCAGTGGGGAGGATTTTTCATTTCAAATCCAAAACTGAAAGAAATTTGTTTCCTGATATCTATGCAATTGTCCTCGTGAGGTTGAAATGATAGCAATCTCATTAGAATATCTGATCTCAAAAGACTTCTGCTAAAGAAAGATTTTTCCATTTAGTTATATAGAACTAATGACTATATAATGTATTTGCGGTTATAAAAGCTTGTGGTTATTAATTCATTATTCTTTGAAATTCATTAAAATTTTCTGCACTGTTTAAATCAAATCCAAGGCTTAAACTTGCCCTTACATACTGTAGGCTTTTATTTAACCTGAAATGTAAGCCCCAAGCTTTATCCTTATTGATTCCACACCTGGATCATGGCTTCAGCTTATTCTGGTGCAAATGCTGCCTTAGCCTTTTGACTCAGAGAGGACAGCCCGCGTTAGTTAGGTCTTATGTGTTTTCTCCATGACAGTGAATTAGATCTTGATCAGAGGCTAATCAGTTTTTTCTAAGAGCCTTCTCCTTTTCATGGTCCTAGATGCTCATTTTCTGCAAGGGAGGTGATAAACTTCTCTCTTAAGAAAATGTCCATGGTGTTGGGAAGTAATGCCTGGCCTAGAATACACGCAGCTTCTCTCAGTTTCAAGAACAAGGACTTTACTTCCCAGGCCTTTCTTTTCCCTTCTCCCTTTCCAAATAAACACCAAGACAGCAAAGGTTGGAAGAATAAACTGTAGCATGGAAAAGTGAAGTGCAGGCAAGGGACCATTCTGCCACCATTCTCAGGCAGCTGAGGTTTCTCCCTCTGGCTCGCTGCACAACAGCACATTTTATCAAAGAGCATAACAACAATTTGCTGCTGTTGCCCAAGATGGTGTTTTGGTTACATAAGCAACGTATTCAGGCAATCGTTTGTAGTTTTTCCTCACTTCCTTGTAAAACCAAAAGCTATAGTTGTAGTTAGCTGAATTCCCTCATGCGCCCCTGCCCTGCTTGCCCCTGCTCCCCACGCAACCCAGCAGCTCAAGGAGGAAGACTCCATTGCCACTAAAACTGTTCAGTTTCCATGGCAATAGGAGCTGACATCACCAGAACTTTCTCCACTCTTGAACGCTTCCTCCCCCAACAACCTTCAACACGTTTTTTAATGAAAGGATTATGAAAAGACCCAAAACAACAGTTTTAAGTCAACGCTCTACCTCATTGTTCCTCTCAGAGTTCCTAAAACCATGCAAGGCAATTTGGTTTGAAGAATGCCAATGACCTCGGGTGTACAAACAACCAGGGCTGCAGATTCAGCTTGTCAATACTCCAGTTCCAACTGCTTGCTGGTGACAGGAAGGTTGCAAGTTCCCAGACGTTTCAAGCAGACTGTGCTTGTCACCAGCTGTCCTGGTGGGAGTCCCTCTTCCCTTGTGTTTGTGATTAGGTCTTGTCTGTCATCATTTGTTTCCCACAGTGATGGGTGCATTTGAAGAGCTTGACCTGAGGCAACTTCAGAGGGCAGTTTCCTAAAGTTGAGAGCCTGCTATGTGTTGAAAGTTGAGATAATGCAAACACTAATCACACTGGAAATGTCAGCCAGAGTCTGTATGTGTGTGAATTTAGGGGAAGAGTCACTTATTCCTGGGCTCATACTCATCAACTTTTTAAGCCAGGTAGTTCTCCTGCAATAAACGAATGAGCAATTTCTCCTACTCACTCTTCTGTGAGACAGTTGTGTTTCAGTGTGATTGGAGATAATGCCACTGTTCCTCTGGGAAGGGAGACATCATCCCTTTATGTCACTGGCCCGGGTGTCCCCCTGGCCTTGAGGGCATGAATTCCACAGATGGAATGGTTGTTCTGCCTCTCATGAGCCAAGTGCTATAATTAACCGTCTGTGATGGGAATTTTGTGTGTCTTTGCCCTCTTCTTTGGCATTCCTCGGAGATGTTCTGGTATACAATTTACCTGTGTCAGTAGGTAGGTAGGTACATAGGTAGGTTAAGGGGGAGAAGACTTCACTATAGTGCTAGAGGGAATGACTGTGATTACAAGTGTGTCCACAAAATATACCCAAAATCTTTTCTTGACTAGTTGTTGCTTAGAGTCCAATGGCTGAGGAGAGGCTGGCCTACCTTTCAGAGAATGCCCTGTCTTTACCTCTCTCCATTTTGCTGTGGAGTTTACCATGTAGATCTCCTGCTGTGGTCAAATCCCAACCTGACCTTGCCTTTGATGAGTGGAATGGTATGCCCCGGCATTTTTAGATATTCTTTCAGTGTTCTTAAACAGCTTTTAAAAGTGGTGGACATCAGAACAAGACGGTAGCTCTGTGTAGCTGCTCCAGTGCCTTTGGTGGTAATATCGTCTCTCTAATCCAGCCCAAAATTTCCTGGTTCCTACAGTCAAGTATTGCAGTATCTTATCCAGTCATTCCTACCAATTAAGGTAGCTGCTTTCTTCATTGGCTCAAGTGTTATTCGTTGGGCGCTTTTTTCCCTGTTTCCTCTTCAGAAGAGAGGAAAAAACCTTCCTAACAGTAGGAACAGGAAACTTCGTCCCCAGGTATATGTTGGTTTCATTTGTTCACACTGGATTACTGGAATACATATTATTTGCATTGCCAAAGCACTTCATGCTGTTCTATCAATGACTTGTCCTCTTAATTTCTTTTCTCTTCTCCCGAAAATATGCTTCAGCTGCAAAATCAATCAGCGACTTTTTTTAGTTTTCTGTCAGGTTGTGATAAATAAATAAAGAACAAAGTGGCAAGAACTGTGCAATAAAGAAGTACATCTGCACACAAATGAGTTCCCATTTAGTGTTGCATGTGAGGTTCATTACTTAGCCAGGTTTTTTTCTCCAGCTAATGTATGTTATGATGATTTTGTATCATTCCAACCATATCAACATAATTACTTGTGTGAACCAGACTTCTAATCTTGTAAAAAATTATAGCATATTAGTTTGATGATGTCTATTTTTCCCTAAACTTGTGTTGATTATGGTTAATTTTATTATCCACCTTTAATCCATAATCTATCAAAGGAGCATATTGGCAATTTTATTACTGTATTGTGATGAGCATCAGTCCAGTCAGCCTATTGAGATCACTGTGTACTGGCGCAACATTAGAATTCCTTCGACCCTTGGATGCTTTCCCAGTTTTCTGAGTCTAATCAAAAATCATCAGTACTGGTCCAGATCTTTTCTGGCCTTTTTTAAAAAAAACTTTTGCATACAAATTGTCCAGACTTGCTTATCTTACAATATCTCTATTTAGGCACAGCCTAAAATACTTGATCACAGCTGGAGCTGAAATTAGCTCATCATGATCTATGATGTACATATTTCATCTGACCTTCCCCACAGAACTTTTTTTAATTGACATTTTCTGCTTTTGCACTGTTCATGACAATTCTGTTTTCTTGTTCCAGGGATTAACTTGTACAGTTTTATGTGCTCATTCAGTTCTATTACAATTTTTCTACAATTTCCATCTCCTAATTTATATTCATTGGTATTAACTTCCCTTCTCCTGCTATTATGTTGCTGATTTTGCTTTCCTTTATGTTGCACTGTCTTTTTAGCCTGTTCACCTTTCTTGCCTCTATTGAAGCTTCTTGGATACCTGACAAATATTCCTAAACACTGCTTGACAGTCGTGCACATGTCTTGAATGGAAGTCTGGTTTGATGCCTGGAGGTGTTTAAAAGATGTGTAGATGTGATAGGCTCATGATGTAGTGGTGGACTTGGCAGTGTTGGATTAAGGGTTGGACTCGAGGATCTTAAAGTTCTTTACCAACTTAAATGATTGTGTTGTTTCACTTTCATGACTATGGTCTCTAATCCACAAAATATATCCAGTATTTTGATGATCTTACTTGATTTGTACATAACATATGTAATCAAGTGTTTAAGTTCTTCAATAAATTTTTTGTTAAAAAGAAAGCACTTAAAAGACAACCTCTCCATCTTCCATCCTTGAATGCAGTTCTCTGTGAGTTGTAAGGTTGGGAACTTGCAATGAGATTTAGATATCCCCAGTGCATTGCCCAAATTCAGCTCTTGGAGATGGATGAAGAGAATCCTTTTCCTCTATGATTTATAGACCAATATCAAGAGAAGCCAATCAGCCTGTTTTTTAGTGAGATCTGGGCGTACCTGATCACATTCAGAGGATCATAGGTAATCAGAGTTGGAAAGGACTTTGTGGAGTCTCGAGTGCAACCTTCTTGTTCAAAGGAGGGTCAACAGCAAACTCAAGTTGTTGCTCAGAGTTGTCCAGTCAAGTCTTGAAAACCACAACAGATGGAGATTGCCCCATCTTTCCTCGCCCCAGCCCCACTGCTAATGTATCTCTGTAGCTAGCCTGAACCTCCGTTCCCTCTTTGGATTTATGTCCATCATGTCTTGTTCTCCTGCCATGTAACACTGTGAAGATTCTGGCTTAATCTCCTTAGTGACTGCCTAATAAGTATTAAGGAACTGCTGTTAAGTCCCACCAAAATCATCTCCTCTTCAAGTTGAACAAGCCCCCATCCTTCAGCCTCTCCTCACCGGGCAAAGGCTCCAACCCTTGAGCACCTCGGTGACCCTCCACTGAACTTGCTCCAGTTTATCAACACCTTTCTTTTGGTGGAGGGCCAAAAGTGAGTGTGCTATTCTAGATGTGGTCTAGCAAGCATGAAGTAAAGGAGATAGTCCCTCTCTCATCTATCAGCTGCACTCCAATTGGTGCAGCTTGGTATGTCATCAGCCTCCCTTGCACAGACTATATGTTGCCTACTGTCCCCCAGGACTAACAGGTCCTTTTCAGCAGCACCCCTATCCATCAGTCCTTGGCCAGCAGGTCAGTCCAGCACAGATGCAGGACCTTGCTTTCATCTATTGAGTTTCATGAAGCTCCATTTCTCTAGCCAGGAGAAATTCTGTACTTTATATGGCAGAAAATTAATCCATAAGTACTCATTTCCAAATTTTCACTGATTCTGTACTAGAAAATGTCATTTTTGACAGAGTATGGTACTCCCCCTCCCTTTCTGTCCACTTGAACCTCCCTAGCTAGGTTAAAATCCTTGATTTTAATATTCCTTTCATGTAGATTTTCCCAGCAGGCTTTCCTAATGCCATTTAGGCTGTTTATGCTCATAAAATGGACAATTCTTATTCTCTTTATTACTCAGGCCCCTGGCACTGGTGTATAGACGATATTATTTTTCTCCTCTTTACATCTTTTAGTGCCTTGATTAGTTTTGTTCTTGATATGGAGGTTCTGCAGAATTAACCTTTTTCCTAATTTCATCACTTTCCCCTTTGTTCTTTCATTTAACAGTCTCCTGACTGGTGTCTCTCAGTTCTCCAAAACCTAATTATTCCTATAATGAAATGATGGCTAATATTTCTGCACAGGATTAGCCCAGTGCTTTGCAAGTCTCATGCTCTACGTGGCTGGCCAAGCCAGCAGTTTATTACCAGATTTCTCCATCACTTTTTTTTACCTGTTGGCCAGAATGTGCCACTAAGGAGCTCAGCTGAATATTTCTTGTTCCATCTTCTTCAGAAATGGACATAAATCTAAGTCTATAATATGTGGTATATCTATCATGATAAGAAAAACAATTAGTTTCAAAACACATCATTATGGGTAAATACTGTCCTTCTGGTCTGAAAAACCTTCCTAAATTTGGTTTTTTTTTTTAAATTTCATATCACTTATAGTGTGTCAGCACAGCTCTCCTGATATCTTTTCCAAGCATCTTTTCTGAGTAGTTATGCAGCCTTTGGAGAGGATTTTCTGGCACCTTTATACAGCTGAAGATCTCGGGCAAACCTGATAGTCCCCTAGACTGAGCAGAACATTTCTTCTCACCCCCTGTGCCTTTGGGTAGTTGCTTCTTCAGGAGTGTTTTATGCAGCTTACACACTGTTAGCCTGGAAAGTATTTGTATTAACCGAGGTATTATTTTTACCTTCTCTTTCTGATAGTTATCTACTGTCCTTGATTTCTGCTTCCCATAATTCCTCAGATAGTGCATCCTTTCCATAAATTTGCAGTGATGATGCTTCCCAGATTCACCCATCCAGGCTCTTTTCAAAGCTGTGCAGCATCACTGTGTGTACCTCTGAACACCAACTCTACCCTTACATGGAAAGCACTTATGGCTGCAAGTTCATCCTCCACGTTTCAGTCCAGGAAAGGGAGCTCTCTGAAGGATGTGAGGTACCAGCCCCCAAGCCTTCAATGCCCACCTGTTCCCAGGAAACAAAATTGTCTCTGTGTGGTGCCCTTCCATGCTGGGAAGGTGCTGCTTAGCCTGAAGCACACTGATTGGCCTTAATCTCACAAGACGGGGAAGTGTGTTGCCAATCTTCTGCTTTTTCTTTGCTTTTAATTAAGTATGGTTCTTCAGGGACCTGGCCAGAATTTGCATAGTTATGACTTCAAAATCTCAGATCATTAAATACTTATTAGCAGCAGTGCAAACAGCAGAATGCTCAGAAAATCCTAGTTAGCTAATGCTCTTTGCCAAATAAAAGTTTCTATAAAATTATGGCAAGTTAAAGAAAACTGTAATAAATATAGCAATTAGGTGTTTCAAGTAGGGATGAGATAAAGATGGAAATCAGCAAGCAGCAGGCTAAATAGCATCTTAACCAAAGGTAGAAATAACAGCAGAACAGCCCTCCCCTCCAACACGCACTCATTTTTCCCTCCTTAATGATACTAATTATTTCATTTGCTTTCTCCTAGTAAAACTATCGCTAGATGTGCAACATATTGAAATGAAAGCAGTCATCAAAATGAAATGAATCACACCAAAGAAGGAGGCAGTGGTACCCTCTCTGTGTAATGTGTAATTCTCAATTATTGCCTCTGATTTTTTTGCCTTCCTAAAAGCTAATTCCCTACTCCGCTTATTAAAAAAAAACCCAACACACACACAAAAAACCTCCAAACCCCTAAAACCCAGAAAAACAAAACAAAACCAGCAGGCTCACAAGACCAAATGGAGACACTCTTTTTTCTTTTTCTTTTTCTTTTTTCTCTTCCCCCCCACCAAGCAATGAAATACAGACCTCAGAGCCTGTGTTCTGACTCTTGGTTTTTTAAAGTGAGGCCCCATCGTTCATATTCAGTCATCTGAGCTCGGCGACTCCTTCTGGCTTTCTTATCACAGTGTGAAAACCTGCTCATGTCTTTTCGTATCATGTCTCTGAAACTATTAAGAAACTCTGACATTTTCTCTTAGTACACAGTTTGGAGAGAAATCTGAGTGTTCCAGGGTGTGAAATAATCACATTCCAGGCAGCAAGGGACCAGACTCACAGGCTCTGGAAGCTTTCAGCAGCTTTTGCTTGCACAGCAATACAAGAAAAAGTAAAAAAAAATATGTTTTGCACTGGAGGAGGGGGCACTATTGCAGATTATTTTTTTAAGAATACAAAGCATCACAGCTCTGGAGCTGACTGTATAATTAGCAATTGATCTAACACTCCCTAAGGAAATGTCTTTTTACTAACAGAATTATACTCTCTTTATTATTATTATTTTTTATAAAGGGGGAAAAAAAGGATATAATTTTTGCAGTCCTTGTTTTACTAGCAAGGGATTTTTTTTTCTTCACTAATCTTTCAGCTTTTATGTCAGCACAGAGTTGTCATTTTGCAGCGTAATGAGCTCTAAATTTAAAAGAGATAAGCTGGACTACTTAGCTTAGTACACTGTGGTTTGCAGAGCAATTTGGAGGCCTACTGTGTAATGTCTGGTCACACCCCATATGATGTTATTCTGTTCTTTCTACAGTAGGTGTTGAAAGGAGTTCAAATCAGCTGTTTAGGGTGGATTTTGAAGCTTGGCCCCAGAGGCGCCAAACCGTGCAAAATGGGTGCAAATGCACAGTTTGCTCTTTAAGTTTATATCAAGTGAGCTGATAGCAGGGTCAGTACTGAGGACTGCCTGGCAACCCTATGCCTCCTGCACCATGAAGCAACCAATGTCCATATAGGAAAAGACTGGGTCCAAATAACCCATTAGTTGGGAGTCAGAGCATCCATGAAGACATCACTTTTAAGGAGTCATCCACGAATGACTGCAGCCCTTATGTGGCTTGGGGGCTTCCTGTGCTTCACGCAGTCCATGCAGTCTTGCCCCTGCCCATTCCCAATGCACCAGTACATGTTGTGCTTTCTTGCAGCTGCGAGTAAGTAAAGGCAATGGGAGGACGGGCCACGACTCAAAACTCTGAGCAGGGGAAAAGGGACACCTAGAAATAGTCTAACTTTTGCCATAGCCCCCGGGACCTTTAAGAAAAGTGAGGATGTGCCTCCAGCTGGACAGCAAAAGGAGGGCAGGCATGGTGCAGCAATCCTAAAAATATAGGTCCTGCTGGGCTGGCAAGTAACCTGTTTGCATCCACTAATACAAGTGCATCCCATAGCTGCAGACTCCGAGTGGAAGCAGTAGCCCTCCTCTTGCCCAGCATCTGGGCAGGCCTCATCAAAATCTCCTGGCTCTGCTTTTAATATGTCCAGCTGGGTTTACAAGAGATTGGATTCACACCCTGCTTTCCTTGTGTACAAGCTCAGGCATAGCCAACCTCAGCAAGAGATGACAGGAAGTGTCTTGAAAGCCACACGTGCCTCGTGCTCTACCTCTTCAGCTGTGTGCTCTTCCTCCTGCCTCCTTGCTGTTGTTCCAATGCAGATAAGTCCCCACTATCCAGGTAGTTGTGGACACCAGAAAGCAGATTTTACTTCCTGCCCTTTCCTGGAACACCACAGATTCAGCTAATAAAGTTTCTGTGGGAGCCTAGCCAACCCTGTTCTCCACGTTCTCTGCACATTGCTACACCTCCAGCCACAGAGGACCCAGGACTGTGTGGATCTAGCAATGCATGTGCTTTTTAATTTCCTTTCATCAGAATGGCTCAGTAATATAAGTGGAGATACAGGACCACTGGGAGTACAGGCATTGCTCCTTCTTTTTGTTGTAGCCACCATCTTTGAAGCCAGAACAAAGGCAGCAAGACCTGCTTCTCATCCTGATGTGTATGACAGGAGTGGGAGTATTTAGGGGAAAACCAGTCTTCCACCACCCCACAAACTCCACGTGGGAGATTTAAGCTGTGGGATGGCTCATATATCAAGGGGGTGTACATTTTGGTAAATGCAGAGATGTCAGCTCCAACTTTTGGCAGAGTTATCTGAATAAAAAATTCAGACAGGGAAAACTGGCAGACTTAGTCTTCTGTTCTTCCTATGCACCCTGTGTTTTTTGAAGTGGTAGAAATTCCAGTTTGTAAAATGTGATGGCTGAATCAAGGAGCCGAGGACAGAAAGGCGTGTTCTTGTACACAGAAGACATCTATTAAATCCCATCTAGTCCTGGCATAAGTGCATGTAGTCTTAAACCCCTGACATAGCTGAAGAAATTCAGAGCAGAGAGCAAATAAAGTCTTCTGCCTTGTTCATATCAGGTATTCATAGATGCAAGGACCAAATAAAAGTCCCCAGGCAGGAAAAGCTTCAGTTTCCACAGACATTCATAGCAAGTCCAAAGTTACAGCTAGGAAAGTCACAGCCATGAAGCTTTTTGGCTTCAGTGCCAAGCCCAAATTTATTTGACAAAGAAATATGAATTGATTAGACTGCAGTTAATTAGATTTCAATTGAAAACTTCTATCAGAGAAGGGGAATTAGGAAGCTTTTGAATTTGACAAAAACATATTGGCTTTGTGTCATAGGAAAAATACTGTCTTGGTATTTTTCATGAATGCTTCCAGAATGCTTTTTAAATACTGTTTCTTGGCTTCGAATTTTTAGCAAACAGAAGTTCAGAAGCTAAGATTAGGAAAGTTAATGAGTGTTTAATAAAGGTATAGGGAGATGTAAATATGAAGAGGTAAATGGTAATGTTTGAACTGTTTTAATAATGGATTTCATTGAATGTAATTGTGAAGTAGCAGGTAGCCAGGCATTGCATAAGTACATTATCTTAGGTTTTATGTGCAGCAAGAAAAGTCTGAATTTTCTGGACTCCTTACATGTTTTTCGGGATCTCTATTTTAAATAACCTTAGTTTTTATTCCTCCATGCCACTGGTCAGTCTGCTCTCCTGTGTCTGGCACAGAGCCACCCTGGCCATGCATTTCTGCTGTTGGACAGTGAGCTCTGCTCTTCTTGAGTGCCAAGACAGATCCAAGCCCACCTTCAAGCTCAGAGGTACAGAGGAGCAAAGTAAGTTCCAAGCAGTAGCTGATGAAACTATTCTGCTGTTGTGGAGGCCTCATGAGCACTGAAGGTTTATATGCCAGTGGTTTGCATGCCCCCTCGTCCCTGTGTACTTGCTGTCTGCTCCAGTGGCTTGGCATGGGGCAGAGGTACAGGAGACCAGACACTTTCTGGACAGGGTCAATGTGCTAACAAATTGCTCACTTGTTCCCTGTGCTAGCTTGGTCTCATCTCTGTTTAACCTGAGGTCTCTCGTGTGCTCAGCTGAGCAGACCTACCTGGACACAGGCTAAATGTTTATCAGCAAGGCAGAGACTAAGCTGGAGGAGAAAGCAGAAAGATGATCAGTAGGGAAAAGGTCAAAAGGAATAAAGATGAAGATGGAAAAGGAAAGAAGGGATTGGGAAGGGAATTGAAGTATATGAGGAAAAGCAGAAAAATATGAAGGAAAGTCAAGGGACAAATAGCAAAACTGTAAATTAAGAAGAAAGATTAAACTGTGAAGTGGAAATGTTGCAGGCAGGCATGAGTCAGAGTGATGTAGAGAGAGAGAGGGGGGGGGTAGGGAAACAGGTGGGATACCTTGAGAGTAGGGAGGGAGGCATAGCTCTAGTGGAGAGGTGTTCCCTGCCAGGCATCCCCCTGCTTCTGCAGGGTGAACCCCACGCATGCAGCTGGTGCCTCTATCCCATTTCCTACCGTGACAGTGTTCCCAACATGCATCAGTCTTGAGCTGTGTGACGTGGAGACAGTGCACATGTCAATCCCCTCTCCTTCCAGAAGAGTTTCATATGGAGAATTTCAAAGAAGAAAATCTGTAGCAAAGGAAGAAGTAAATTATTGTATATATTCAATTATCTTGACAGCTCAGCGCTCAAATTCCATCACAGATCAGGAGTTTGTCTGATTTAGCATAGTTTAAGCTTCTGAACCTGTCCTTCCACTTGCCCACCCACACCAGAGACTACAAAATACTTTAGTGGTGCCAGAAATGAGGTGCCATTTCCCTCAGAAGAGATGCATTCCACCCTGCCCCCTCGTGATAAAGGAAAAGGACTCACAACCAGCATCACCTTTTTTTTTTTTTCTTTGCCCCACATCCTAGACTTTGTCTGACTGCCTCTGGATGTTAAAGAAGCTAAAGTGTTTACAAACAAGACGTGCTTTAAGCAGCCAAGAAAAAAGGGAGAACTAGATGAAGGATAGTCAGGACATGGGGGCTACCCTTGCCCATGGCACTAAGCTGCTACAAAGCAAGAACAAGGAGCCTGGAAATCTCCTGGAGTTCAATAAATGACAATCATTTTGTACTAGCTGTAATGATCTCTTGCTCTTGGTTTACAAACACTGAGCAAACACAGGGTTCTGTAGGGTTGCTGATATGATAAGAATCCAAGCACTGAGGGTTGAGTGCCTGCCTGAGATTCTAAATAAGCACAGTACACCTGATCCACCATTGCAAGATCTTTAGACATAGACACAGCAAATGTGACCCTCCTGACATAAATGTGCTGCTAGTTTCTGATTGATCACTTTTTGCGATAATCCCTTTTGACTCTGTCAACCCAACACCACCTCCACATATGGCAGTAGGAGATTGGGTGCAACCCAAACCTAGAGGAGGTTATGTGTCTAGGGTGTCAAGGCAGTGGGGAGCAGGGCTGGCTGGAGAATGATAATAACAAAAAAAGCTGGGCTAACAATCCCTGAAATGCTGCAGATGCCTGGAGACTCCAGCAGAGTCACTTAGAGATCCCATTTCGTCAGAGGAAGGAGGTAACATTTGAATTCATCAGTTTTACCTATACATAAAATGTTTTGATTTTTTTTCTTAATCAGCGGAGTTTCATTTCATCTTGGTCATCTGCGTAGTACGGGCATGCTATCCTTGCACAAAGAGAAGCATGAAGGTAGCTGTCTGTCACTAGTCTGTCACTAGGAATGAAAAGGCAAGAACAAGATGCTTTAATACAAAAATACACTGGAATTGCATTGGAGTTGTTTTGGTTACAAATTTGCGTGACTACAACAGACAGAACTCATCCGTGGGGATTCAAGCATCCTGGATGTTCTCTGTTATTACAGCCAAGACCAGGAGGTCTCGGGAAGAACTGTAGGCAGAAGGGGTCTGTTCATTGAGCTGAAGCCCTGGGGCCTCCTAGGGCTGAGTTCATTTTTGTTAGAAGATGCTCTCTGAAAAATTTAGCAGTTGCCCTTTTCTAACCCATCCTTGGGAACAGCCTGGTGTTTTCACTGGCAGTGTGATTGTCTGCGCAGCTTTTTTTGTCTGGCTACACTGGAATGTAATCACAGCAAATCCGCGGCCACCGAGGCTGGCTTGCTGCTGTCTGAACCGCACAGTTGCAGCTAGGGCAGCATTTGTCTGGCACTGAAAGGACCCATAGTCACTACTCTGATGATTATTAATTTTCTAGTGACACATGGACTGTACCACATAGGTGGCAAACTCATTCCAGCTAGGAGAGGGCAATGATGTGCACCTGGTTAAGGTTACTCCCACTGTAATGCTTAGCAACATGGCTGTAGCCACAAAAGGACAAGACTCAAATGGTTTGTAAACAGAGGTTCTATTTTAAAATTATTTTGCACGGTTAAGGCTAAGGAAAGATGTCACCTCTGTCCACTGATTTCCTGTCAGTCTGTGCTTTTCCCCTGCGCTTAGTTTCTGTGAGGGTCACCATGTTCTTCAGGACTTTTCATTTGGTTCCTTCCAGTTCAGAAAAGACCACTTTTTGGAGTTAAACGTATTTTGGGCTATTTGCTTACTTGGCATTTGACTCTGTTTCAGGTTGTTCTGCTACTTCTCAAAAGAATTTTTTTTGCCTTCAGAGTTTTAATCTCAAACCAGTGCTCTAGTGGATGCTTTTTTTTCAGGAAAGTTCTGTGGGACTTCACCAAGCTTGGAGACCTTTATGTTTCTGTGCATATACCAGTCTCTTGTAACAGACTGCAGCGTAGGGACTCCTTCAGCCATGAAGCTACCTCCACATATCAAGCCTCTGTGCTGTGAAGAGCTCTTAGCTCATGTCCTAGGAGCAATACACCTATGTCTATACGGTATTTTGTCTGTAACTGTAGTTCCAAAGTTTCAGCAGGTCTGTCTAATTCTGGATTAACAATATACTGATGAGGCAATTTGGCTTTATGCTTTTGGAGCAAGGTTGGTCAGTGCTTACACAAGGTCCTTGGTTCTTTGAACCACACAGGTATGCCCTTTTTATGATGTCCTGTAGTCACGTCGATACATTTATATTTGTGGGCATTCCTCCTTCCATTCCCACTTTGATCTGACTGGATCCTAAGCCTCTGTCTGTCACTAATGCTATCTGCAGGCTAGTTGAATGTTGCTGCTTGATTTGAGGTGAGGTTTTTTTTGTTACATTTTTTGGGGGGGTGAATATTTTGATTATCTGCATGAAATGCCTTGTCTCTCCTTCTGCACTTGGCATATGTGGAACTGACAGCTCCAGGGAGGCAAATGAACGCCACTGCATTTGAGAGGAAAAATTATTTCATGCAATTACCCTAAAAGTGCATGAGAGAATAGAGTGAAAGGAATGAGGGAGAGAAAGAAAGAGAGCATGAGAGAGAATAATCACAACACTTCGACAGGTTTATCCTATCGTGTTTGAAAATCTATCACTCTGACAAGTCCCCTTTGTGAAAGGTGTAGACAGATAAACCAGGCATTAGCTCTTCAAGGTCCTCTTGAGTGGAGGGTAATCAATAGAATGATCAGTGCACTGGTCCATTTCACTAAATACATCTCCCTGATATTTTTTACAGACTAGATGTACCCCATTTCCCTCTTAATGTCTCACTTTGGCTCTCTCATTCACTTTTAAGTGGTTCCTGGGCAGACAGATCTGGGTCAATGTTAGGTGGACTTGTGGGTCTTTCTGTATATATTATAATGTATTTGTTCTGAGAAAGGGTGTAGTAACAAAAGGCTGTGTCCCCAGTCCCTCTCTGTCTCTTGAGCCTCGTTAAAAGGCCAAGGAAAAGGAAGGTTTTGTAGCTTCATTATTCATGCCTGAGAAGAGATTCAGTGGAAGTAGTTCTTGTCCTGACTCTGCTGCTGTTTCACCTGCCAACTGTTACCCACTTGATCCCATCTGCACATTAGAGTCACCCATGGGAAGCTGGTGACAGCAGCCCATGTCATTGTGGAGGCCTCATGCACCTATGTTGACAAAAACATTTAAAATGCTTGGAGATCCCTAAGTGGAAACTGCTGGCCAGGGTAAATGGTTAGTGTAATGGTTTCTCACTGTGCTTTCAAAGAGGCAGGACATTTGCCATAGTAGCAAGGAGGGTAGTGCTGGGCTAAGGGATACTGGGCCAGGTCACTTCTTGTCACCTGCACCCGCAGCTCTCGCAGCGAAACCATTGCTTTAGTCACACCTATTAGCACTTCAAGGTTATTTGGACAGCATGTTGTTGGGTTAGGGAAGCTGAGATCTAGCATATATCCTAAAATTAGGCTTTTCCTCTTTTAGTTGGTGTCAGAAAAGAGAGATTCACAGCTATGGGGGAAGTGTCTTCACCTAGTCAGAGCAGTTACCACTGTAAGTAAGAGTTATTCAATAGGCGAGATAAAACAGGTTAGCTGAAGCTGCCTCCAGGGACCGTATCCTGCAGTGTGAGATAAGGAGAACATGGGGAGCACCCCAGTGTGCTGCAGGTAACGCTCAACAAAACTGGCTACACAGCCCTCTTCTCCTGGCCTTGTGTGAAATGGTCACTCCACGTGCATGCCCTCACCAGCAGCACATTCTTCTTGTCAGTGCATCTTCACACAGCTCCTTCCCCTCCTTATGGTCACAACAGGTACGTGTTATCACATCTCCTGGCCTGCACCATACACGCTCTCACTGCTCACTGTGTTTACTGCCAGAGGAGCTGTGGGCTCTGGTCTTGTTCCCAGAGGGCTCACAGACACTCCAGTTTTTCTTCCAAAAACTCAGACCTCATCCCTATGGCTTCCAGAAACTCTTCAATGAAGAAATGATAAATTTGTGGCTTAAGCCAAAGTTCTGGATTATTTTAAACTTTCTTTTTCTCTCTTTCTCTCTCTCTCTTTCTCTCTCTCTCTCCCCTTCTGCAGGATGGTGGAGTACTCCCTGGATCTCCAAAACATTAACTTGTCTGCAATCCGTACTGTCCGTGTCCTGAGACCCCTGAAAGCTATCAACCGTGTGCCTAGTAAGTCGTGCTTCCCTGTCACACCTGCTCAGCTCAGCTTTTGGGGAGTACATGACCAATAAAGCTGCCTGTGGCGGTGTTCTCCAGGCAGGGTTTGGGTACAAACTGAGTGAAAGCTTCTGCAGGGTGTGTGCAGGCTTTTAGCCATCCCAGGGCCAAGAGGTGTCATTGGATGGGCAGGAAAACAAGAGTTTCCCAGCATAACCGGTCATGGGTATTCTGTGCATGGCCATTTTGATGGCACAGGAACTGATGTGCAGTAAAGGAAGGTGTTTTTTCTTCCCTTTACTGAAGGGCATTGCAGGTTTGATGTCTTCAGCCTCAAAAAGGGCTGTGTGAAAGGTCTGAAGAGGGATGAGCTTGACGAAGCAGGAAAAATTGGTTTGCTCAAGTTTTCACATGGTTTTCCAGATCCTCTCCTCTGAAAAATTTTCATGCCATTACAGCTTAGGGTCGTGTAGTACTGACTGTTTTTTCTTTCCTCCTCGCCTTGAGCTTTGCACTCCCTCTTTTGTGCCAACTATCCGGGCTGTGAGCTGGTGTGTGTATGAGCCAGGCTGAGCACTACACGGAATGGGGAGCACTCAGGGCTGCACCTGAGCCTGGTCTGACACACAGCCTTCAATTCAGGTCTGCATCTAAACCAGAGAGGTGCTACAGCCCTGGGACATGTGCCATGCACGTGCACTGCACCTACAGTGGAGGTGATCCCTCCATAACCCTTGCATCTTCCCTTCCCAGAAGATGAGGACAAGACCACCCTCTTCACCATGCTTTGAAGTTTTTGGTGGTGTTGAACTTCTTCCCTCACCTTCCCTTTGCCTCTCCTTGTGTTTTTTTTTTCTTTTTTTTATCATCAGTTGCTGTCCTTTCAACCCTGAAGCAAGTAAGCAAGCATTGCTGTTGTTATTGAACTGCAGGAAACATGCAGGTGGCTCAGGTTTTGCAGTGGTTGTATCCAGGTGTATGGAAGTGAACTGGCAGACAGGTTGCATGCCATTGGGATCAGGGGGTTGCAAGAGCACTGAACTCAGCCTGCTGTGCCACTGATGTTTCTGGCTGTTCCCTGTGCAAAGGCAGCAGCTCCCAAATGCAGCCCCATGAGACTTCAGGCATTTCTTCAGTCTTACAAAATGGCAGGAAGTGTCTTTGCTCTTCCCCATAATCTCCCTGATCACATTGTATGCAGTGTCTAAGACCTGGCCAAAGCTCTCCTAATCCTTCCCTCAAGCTCAGATGTTCCTTTTTCTCTTCCAGTTCTGAGGGAGTTTGCACAATTGACCTAGTCTGCATCATATGCTTTTCCTTGTGCTAAAGTCACTTCCGTGATGACCCCTATTTCCTGACCATGTTGTGGAGGTGGATTTGATGGTCTCTGATTCCATGCAAAGCCCTTCTAGAACGGTCTTGTCCCTCTTCCTAGGTATACTTATGTCTCTGAGCAACAACTATGAAAAGAGGGTGCTGAAAGGTGTGATGGAGGAAGTGAGGTACAGTGCTCTGTGCCCAACGTGGCAGGAGGATGCCAGGCAGAAGAGCAGCTGTTTGGGGCACTGAGAATGCACCCAGGAATGTAATGAGTCCATCATGGGGGGATAGGGATGGGAGTTAAGACAAGCTTTGGGCTATTGACTGTCAGCAAAACAATTCCTCCAGCCTGTCTCCATCTCTCTGGCCCTTCTTCAGAGGGGCAGAGGACTGGGAGCCAGTCCTGGCGATGGGTATGCACTGTAGTGTCAGGGGACACCCTTTCTGTGAGGGGGTGGGCTGGAGATTGTGCATGGCAGGCTAGCCCCTTCCAGAAAGTGTACAGCCAGCTATGTGAGAGCAACACCATCCTCATGTTATGCAGTCTCCTTTCCTCCCTGTTTCATCAGGAGTCTCATGAGTTTGTGGTCAAAGAATACTTTGAGACTGATCCCATTTACAGGGTAAACTTAACCTTGGTAGAGAGTGGAAACATCCTGAATGACATCCAATTAACTCCAACAGGTGTCTGCCATTTTAATTGATGGACACTGGTGGTCAGGAGCAAACCCTGAGTGACAGAAAGTCAAGGCCTTCTTTTATTTCTGTTAATCTCCTGGAAAAACCAGAGCTGCCCCAGGGAGGAATGGTGTGAGCCATGTCAGAACTGACCCACCAGAGATGCTTCCCATTATCTCTCCCGACCTTTGCAGAGCACAGGCCATTGAATTTCCCCTGGCTGTCCCTGCCATGACACTACCTGTCTACTCCTTTTATCAGTATGAAACTTGACCTGTATGAAATTGATACTGTTTTAATTTCCGCTTTGTGGTTAAACATTTGTGTATTTTTCTTGCTACATCAATCTGTGGTTATACGCAGAGAATGTTTTGGAAGAAAGACATCATGTCATTAATTAAAAAAGAAAAAAAAGAAAGAAACTGGATTCCCTGGGAGAGGAAGCATTGACTTGAGGGCTGAAAACTGGCAAAGAGGCTGTAAACAAATGCTGGTGATAAATGGAACTGCGTTAGAAGAAGGTGCCTAGTGGGGTACAGCAAACATAATTAATGGGACCTTTGGCCACAAATCTTTTTTTAATGCCTTTTAAAGTTCTTCATTATGGATCTGAAGGAAGAGGAAAGTCTATTAGTGAGATATACTGATGATACCTAGCTGGAGGTGTTGCAGATGAAAGAAAAGCGGGAAATCAGACATCAGGAGGTAGAGGGAGATTGAGGTTATGGTTTTGAGTGTGAGATATCTGGAGAGAGGCAGGGGGTCATTAATCCCAAAGGCAGATATTCAGCCATGTCCAAAAGGCTGTGATGGGACAGTGTGGCCCAGTGTTCACCAGTGGCCATTTCAAAAGGCTTCCATGTGGGCACACGAGTAGGGACCAATTTTCACAGAGAAGTCTGGCTGTGTGGACTGAATTATGGCAGATTATTATTAGGAGAATGGACAAAATGATTAGGAACCTGACTGATTACAGTATAAGTGGAAGAATGCTCAAGTGTCTGTCGGGGTAGATTATTTAGCACCCAGAGAACAGTAGCACTCTACCAATCAGCCAGTGTTTGAAAAGTCCACATACTGAAGTGAGAAACTTCTGGATAAATTTGAGAGCAATTTCATACTACATGACAGAAAAAAAATAGCAATGCCAGAAAATTAGGAGAGAGAAAATTCAGAAGGAATTTCTAAGGAAACAGTAGCAAACATGGTGTAGGAAAAGGTGTCATCTATTAAATAAGTTAAATAAACTTATTCTATACTCTTTGCATGTGGGCAAGGCTGAAGTTTAAATGCCCACAATGGATGTGTCTAAATACTGCTTACCCATGCTCATTTCTTAACATGTTACTGGAAGCTCTTCCTTACAGTGAGACTTCTGAGGCTTTGAAACAACGCACAAGGAGCTGACAAATGCTATTTGTGTGTGCCATACTCATTACCTGTGCTGTAAAGGATGCATAGACTCTCTGAATCATCACAGTGGAAGAAAAGGACATCCAGTGTACCCAAAAGGTGGTAAATGTCCATTAAGAATGACGTTCTCCACCCAGTTCATAACTAGGCTGTAAAACTTGCTGCTTTTGGGAGTTCTTCCAGTCTCAAATCAACTAAGATGCACTGTGTAAGTAAAGGAAGCAAAATGGGATTTTCCAGGGGAAGCCCCATCCCTGAAAGTGTTCAGTGCCAGGTTGGATGGGGCTTTGAGGTACTAGTGGAAGTTGTTCTTGTCCATAGTGGGTGGGGGGTGGAACTAGATGATTTTCAAGGTCCTTTCCAACCCAAAACATTCTATGATTCTATGAGAGTTCACATGGAGACACTTCCAGATTTCAAACCTCCTTATGTCAGGGTTAGAGCTGATTTTTAGCTACTAGTTATAAGCAACTGATTGTGTTTTTTTTTGCAGTCCTCAGCAGGATGTGCTACTGACCATTGACAGATTTCCCTTCTGAATGAAGAAGCCTGGGGTTCTGCCCCACTTGATCATGTCATTTCCATTCTCATGTCATCTTTGAAGTGAGATTTAGATCTCCATCATCTAGAGAGAATCTGAGGAGCTCTAGTTTTGTAATATGTATCATACCTTCATTCACATTCCTTCTTATTTCTTGCATTCTTGATTACAACCCCAGGAACTCTGCCTTTTGAGTTTGGGGTTTTTTTAAAAATGTGTGTGTGTGTGTAATTATAGAGATAGTTCTGGTTCTGTTACCATGTGATTTGATTCCATGGCAGTGAGTACGTGTGACAAGTCCCACAAGTCACCGAAGAAGTGTAAAGAGGAAAAAAATACCCTCCAGATCTTGTCAGTGATAGTTGCTTTCTGCTTGGGGCATGTCTGTGTCCTAGTCTTGGGGTGAAATTCCACATTCATTTGTTATTATCATTTTCTGATTGTGTGTCAGGTTGCTAGGTGAAACATTACTGTTTGCACTAGCTCTTTCATTGCTTCCTCTCATGGCAAGACACAAGATCTGGAGGGGGAGGCTGGTTTTATTTCTGCCTGCTTTTGAGCTGGGAGTCAGTCTGTAGTCATTTCTGATAATTTGGATTTCTTGCATTTCTGTTATTCAGTTTTTGACACTGGAGCAGAAAATGTTCCTTCAGTTTATTCTTTCTTGTTGCATTGGCCTTATGCAAAGAAGAGCCCTTGCTTTATGTTTGATGTCTTCCAGTTTCCACTTATAATTTAGTAACTGATTCATCATTTGGAAGCAGATTATTTCAGCTGAGCACACTGTACGGAAGTGAAGGAGTCTGTTGCAATGTTGCATAGCAACTTTATTGAGTAGAAAGGGTATACATGTGCTAATACTCGGTGTGTAAGTGCAGTAATATGTATGTGGAGTTATAAGCATTAGAAATATAATGTTATATCCTTATTACTAGCTGTGAAGGAAATAGAAGTTCAGATTTGTGGGAAGTTCCACTTTTTCTAAATGTGATTTATTTTTAGCACAACAAAAATAATCTTTTTCCATCCATTTTAACATGGCCTTATGGTGCCTAATTTTAGGTGGTGTATTTGGTTTTTTGATTTTTTTTCCTATACTTGGTCACGACAAAGAAGTTTAAAAATCAAAAATCCTCAATCATTGCATTCTAGTATAAAAATTATTTTCTCTCTTCTTGTCCTCCTTTTTGCTAAATCTTTTAATAACTATTGCATCATTTTTATTTCAGTGAAATAGTATTTTTTGCTGGTAAAAGTGACGTGTAGGAATATCTTGGTCTAGTTCCATTTTTCTTTATTAATGATTGTAATTATAGTAGCTCCATGGGTCCAAATAGACTGGATTTTTCTACTTTTCTTCTACAGATCTCAAAGACATAAACCAAGAATTTTTATTTCAGTCTTTCTCATGTTTCAGACCAGGTGAATGAGACCCAATGATTGTCATCAGCAGACTTGGAAATACAGCTGACATCTCCTAACTCTTAGCTCTGCATTCATATCACTAGACCAAAGTGCTAATATTAAAATAGTCTAAAGCACATGAACCCTTGAATTGGAAAATCAGATATTTTCCGTTTACATACCTGCCATAAATCTGCATTCCACACCAAGCTACCTGTGCTTGGTGCTGTATTAGTGCCTAAGATAGAGCAATCTGGCTATGAACCCTGCACTTGGCATGGGGGAAAAATGATGAGGTTTACTTTTCTAAATGTGTTTTTGAAGAACTAATTTCACTGATGAGCGTGTGTGAAATTAGCTTCTGACTGAGATATATTAGGCTGTAAAACAATCTCTTTTAAAGCTAGATCAGACAAAAACCAAGCATGTTTGACAGGCACAGTCCTGCCCTAGCAGTTGGAAATGCAAAGGGATTATGAGATTCCTCTTCTAAATCCTTCCCCCTTCAGGGTCTTTGCTTCAGATGCTCCCATCTTTTTGCAAGTGGACTGTCACTTGCTTGTTCTCTTCCAGTGCTGACTCCCTTTCAAAACTGTCCTCTTCTATTTGACTCTTTTGGAAGTGCGTTTTTCCCCTCTCAGCTTCATTTGTGAAGTAATAACTGAAACTTGGATACTGTTATATTTTCCAAAGACTTACTCCTTTCACAGTTCTTTGTAGAAGCTGCTCTGTAAATATTTATTATCACATCTCAGTGACAAACAAACCACGCTTACAACTTTGTTCATATGTGTATACACACAGATTTATCCACATGCAGCCAAAGTGCTGTGCAGGTCAGTACAGGTATAGGAGTGATGTTCTCTCACTGCGCCCATACACAAAAGATGTCACAAAGCATTTTCCATTCCCTGGTCAGGCTGTGTGACACAAACGTACTGAAAGGCGGCACTGACAGCTTTCTGTAGGCTCTGTCCCAGACAGGTGGGCAGTGAAAGGATGGAGAAAAGCTGACAGGGAATGGACTTGACCGATGGGGTCAAGTTCGTCTGTGTCCTCCCTTCCCAGTCCAATCTCCTAGCCAAATAGAGCAAAACACTGAATAGAGCAATGTGATTTATGCCTGGAGCAGGTCATTAAAGGATGCCTTTTATCCAAGAAGGGGACAGATGAGATATGGAAACGCATGCAGAACTGCAGTATCCTATATGTGCAGCTCTCTATCAAGTTAGTCAAGCCCCAAATGCTTAGGCATGCTCAGGATACAGGGAGCAGTGCAAAGGGGAGCAGAGCAGAATGAGGATCAATAGAGATGAGTGCAGAGAAGGAGCTGGGCTGGAAAGAGAAACGCACAGGAGGCAAATAGGGGGGTTTGCTGGGCACAGCATGTGAAGGTGTGATGCCCCTCTGTATGTAGGATAATGCACAGACAGTGGAGGAGGGAGGGAGGGAAGGGGAGGAAACCAAAATTAAAACACAATCATGGATTAGTATAAAGAAAATCCATTGGCTCTCAGATAAATATGCTGAATGGGTTTGCAAATCAATGCCTCTCTGGAGCTTTTTAAAATTGGTCTATCAGAGGCCCACATATAGTAGTAATGGAGGAAGTCTTCATGGAATTATAGAATGGTTTGGGTTGGAAGGGACCTTAAAGATCATCTAGTTCCACCCCCCTGCATGGGCATGAACACCTTCAAGTAGACCAGGTTGCTAAAAGCTCCATCCAGCCTGGCCTTGAACACTTCCAGGAATGGGGCATCCACAACTTCTCTGGATGTCCCCGTGCTTTACAACTCTCACAATAAAGATTTTTTTCCCTGTATCTAATTTAGATCTTCACTCACCGAAGAAAGGTTGCAATTTTATTTACTTGTTGTCTGATCTCAGTGCTGTTTTTCATGTGGATTCCCAGTGTGCAATATATTGCCAGGTAATCATGGGAGAAAGTAATCTTTCCTGCTCTGAAGTAGTCCAGTCAATTTCACTATTATTAGCAAGTATTCAAAAGCCACAAATTGTGTGCTTGTAGGTTATCAGATGGGTTTAAAGCTGTGAGATTTGAAAAAGCAAAAGGAAAACCAATCACAGATTATATTTCTTTTTCCCATGGCTTTCAGACCCTTAAACCTGTGACTCAGATCTTTTAGTCCTCTTTTTTCCCCCCCATAGTAGTGGGGAATAGAAGCTTCTTTTTTTTGCTGTAATCTGGGATTGTCAAGTCATAACAATATTTCACACCTAAAGATTTCTGCCATGCATCCCAAGATTCACAATAAAAATCACAACAGTCAGTAACAGCATCTTGGAGTTTGTGTAAAGCAAACCTGGAAAAAAACCAAAATGAAACAAAAAATAGTCATAAAAAGACCTTTGTTGGAATCTTTTTTTCTTTCTTCCTTCTCCTGTAGGAGAACACACACAGCCAGAATTTTAAAAAATGCTCAGTGCCTCACCGCTCCCATTGTGACAATTCTGCTGCCTGTTCAAACAAGCTCAGCCTCCAGTGTACACAGCACTCATGAAAGCCCAGCCATGTATTTTGCTGCCTAAATGGGAGCTGAGCTGTTTTGCAAAATCTGTCCCATGGGACCTATCAAGAAATGGATACCATGGAAATGTGAGCAATAATGACAGTGTATTATGGGGTGAAAGATAATGTCATATTACACTAATGCAAATTATACTTTGTGTGTGTGGGCAGGGCAATTTACAACTATAACCTTAAATTTCTCTATCTTTGTGTATTTTGGGCCTCATTCTCCTGTTCACACTCATTTCACCTAACATCATGTCACTGCCTGCAGTAGAAAGAAACATGATTCATGCCAGTGACAGCAAGAGGAAATTAGCTCCCTTAAATCTTAACCAGAAGTTGCATTAACACTGTTTTACATAATATTTTGTATTATTCTGTCCCACTTACACAGCATTAGAGATGGGTAAAGAACTTGAGGATATTTACAGAATGGAGGCAGGTGGCTCACAGCCACAGCGCTGGAGTCACCTTGCCTGGTGTTGGGTGACCCCAGCAATTCTGAAAGAAAAGCTGGCACTGTGTGTTTTTAATAGACTCTTCACTGAAAGTGAATGCAGTCATCATTGCAGTGATAAATGGGGAAAAAATGAGATTATCAGTGAATGAACTACTGTAGCAGGTGGTAGTAGGTGTTGCTTATTAGATGTTCAGTACTACAAAAAAGAACAGAACGACAGCAATCCCCCAGAGAGACACCTCTCTAAGAATTAATCTGACACCTGTCATCACTCTCCAAGACAAGGTTGCTTAACAGTCCAAAGCTTGCAAGGTGATAATGGAGAGAGAGTGAAGAAAGGGCTGCTGACTGAGACCTTTGCCTGCATTTGTTTCTGCTCATGTCATGGATTACGTGGCTACCAACCATGCTATGGTGGCACATACTGAATGTGAATGCCTGTGGTGGAGGAGCTTTCTGTCGTTATCCATGAAACCTCAGCTGGGCTCACAGCACCCATAATAAGGTGCAGCCTGCTGCAGAGCTTGGATGTCTCCTTTGTGGATGACAGAAAAGCCTGGGCTGGGGCCAGTCTTTCTCCAGAGATGTTAGCATTTAGGTGTCAAGACAAATTCACTGGATTTTGCCCTCTTTCTTGAGGCCACTGTAACCCTGGGGACAGGTTTGCAATTAGGAGGCTTCACTTCTGAGCTTGCTTCTTCACAGCACTTGGCAGCTCCACCCGAGCCCCCTTTGGCAGTCTGCTGAGCACTGTGGCTATGCAGCACCCATGTGTTTATTTGCTCATCTTCCCCCTGCCTCAAGACAACTGCTTATCTCTGGTTTCATTTGCACTCTCTTCTTGGCGATCGTTTTAGCAGAATGTCTATTGCGAGGTGTTCTAAATGGTGTATTTTTTTCTCCCCTCTTACTTTCCTTTTTGATGCTTATGTTGACCTACCTGATCTGATCTATACCTTGCTCTCCAACTGAAAAGAGGTGAGGTCTGTGTTAGTCCCTGGATCGCAAGGGAATTGTTTCTACAGCCTTGGAGAAAGCTTAAGAGAGTTCTTTCTCTTTTATGAGTACACTCTAAACATACTCTGGAAAGCTCTGTAGTCCCAGCAGGGGGAAGCTCTGGCCAACAGTTTTTTGTGGAGTTTTAGTCTCTCTTTTGCCTCAGGCTTAAGTTGAGGAATACTTTAAAGGTAAGGACTGAGGACACTTAATTCTTGAACTTGATTCAGTATTCTAAGCAAAGTAGTCACCGTACCAAGATGAGGCTTGATGTGCCCATGCCACTCAGAAAATGAACAACAGCTCTTTGTACTGGCTGAGGCTTTATAAGTGCTGGAAATGTCATGTTTTGATATTTTCTGTGGTCGCACCAAGGAGTGACAAAGATTAAAATAATTTGAGGTTATGTCATGAACAGGCTGTACAGGATGAGGTGTCTGAGCCAGTCAGAGGTGCTAGAAGGCTTTGCTTGTTAGTAAGGCAAAAGTGAGGAATCACTGAGGAACTTAAGCAGTGCTCCTGAACTAGGGATCATGCTGAACATCTGCAAGTGCAAAACCCCCCAGTCCTAAATATATCCTACAAGGTTACACGGCAAGGGAGACAGCAAACACCAGGAACCTGACAAAGAGATCAATGGGAAGACTTTACTTGTCTCTGAACGAGGCCAGTGTGTCTGGGGCAGTTTTTCCAGAGCAGCAGAAGTGGCTTAAGGTCTTTTACTGCCTCATACCATCAACTGGACCTGTCTTTCCACAGAGTTAATTTAATTTGGGTCTGGCCATCCATCTGGACATGCTCTCTCCTGCATTGGTTATGGTCTGCAGCGTGAATGAGGCTGGATTTGCAGCTTGAGGACAGGGCATCTGGAGCTGTACACCAGCTGTTTCAGCCGAGCTCATTTTACTTACACTTGTTTGCAGGAGAGGTCTCAGTTAGGAGGAATGCAGCAAAGGGAAAAGGTCTGTGTGGCGAGGAAAGCTGTGAGCTATAGTGTCAGTGAGCTTGGCAGTGTGTCTACTGTTGGACACGCAGCTGACTGGTGTCTCTTTGCAGCAGTTTGGCTCCACACTTTATTTGATGTTCAGGAATGCAATGTGTGAAGTGATAGCTAAACCTCAGATCAGCAAGAGATCAGTGAGAAGGGCCACAAGATGAAGCACCAGCTTGCACTGTGCACAAAAAAAATGAAATTATTTTAACTACAGGGGTTGGCTAAAAAAAAAAAAGTGTATCTCTTTCGGTGTACTTTCTGCACAATCAATCTGCTGGAATGGTTCCTCATTCTGAAAATTTCCATAACGGAGCATGCACGGGAAAATCCTGCCAACCGCATGCTAGCGGGATGGACTGCCATGTGTCCTGGGGCAGGGGAGGAAGGAAAGAAGGCACGCTTGGACAAGCAGCCTGGCTGAGGAACATAATGACACTTGACTCTCTGCATTCTGCAAAATGTCCTGCCAGCTACGGTCACAAGTGCTGATGGGAAGGAGATTTGCTTTTGCTCCAGTTAAAATGACAATGGGTGGCTTGGTTCACGATGCAGATGAGATGGGTGCTGAGAATTATGTTCTCTTCCATCTGGTTTACTCTAAACGAGGGAATGATGCCTCAAACAGCTATTTCCTCTTGACTTCACATGCATTAGCTTCGTCCCTCACTCTATAGCTGGGGAGGATTTGAAAGCCTCAGAGGTGAGTGAGATATAAGAAATCAGAAACAACAGGATTTCTCACCCTCTCCTGAACCAGTCCCCCGTTCAGATCACAGGGTGATTAGCGCTAGGAGTGAGTCAGCTCAGCTGTCGGCCCTCACTCTGGGAAAGAGGCAGGCGGAAAGAAGGCGAAGTGACGGAGCGATGCTGAGCAGGGGCAGGCGGGGCAGTGTCTCCGGGCACACCTGCCCTGTACAGCTGGCTCTGCCTGCCCGGAGCCTCCTCGCCATCCCTGCCCCGGCTGCTCGACCCCGCCGGCCGCGCTGCCCCGGGGCTCCCGCGTGCCGGACGAGTCTGCTCAGCCGGGCTAACCAGGGATGATGGAAAGTGTCTGGAGGGGAGCCACGGTCACTAAAGCGTTTGTCACGAAGGGCCTCTGGATGCTACTGGGGTGAGACAGACGAATTCCGTTTTTACGAACCCAGGAGGGAGCTCAAAGACTTAGCTCAGCCCTGTGTTTCCTGCTGCTCAGCTCACTTCCTGGCACTCCTCGCACCCTCCCACCATTTCTTATCCCTGTAAGATACCTTGCCCCGTCTACTGCTGCGTTTGAGTGGTGGCTTTGCTCCTGCGGGATATCTTGGAGGATTAGCCCTGCCAGCACGGTACAGTCGAGCACCCTTCTCTACCCCTCACCCAAGGGCATGGGTAAGCAGCAGGGAAGCATTAGGTGGCATTGTTTCATGGAGATCCTTCCTTGGATGCCGACAGCTGAGGCTATTTTGTTTCTTCCTTTCCCTTGGTCTCGTCGTGAGGGTGAGTGGAGAAAAGACCTTTCAGAGCCCACACCTGGCACTCATGAATATTTCATGTTTCTTGCTTTTTTTTTTTTCCCCTTGAAGAGCAAAACCTTTTCATATTTGATGCCCTGGAAGGCTGTTTGGTTGCTGAATGTTACTTCATCAATGCTCTCTCTCCCTGCTTTTCCTCCAGACTGCCCAGCCTTTCTTCCTTTCTTTTCTCGAGCAGTGTCTTCTTTATTTCAAAGGATGCTTCAGAAAAGGTCACTGTCCCTTTCATATCCCCTCCTTGCTGTGAGCCAGCATGGCTTCTGCTCTGCCAATGGTAAAGGATAAATGGGGATGTGGGGAAAGGCAGCACTGGGTAAGCTGAGAAGCAGCACAGAGGCAGAGAGGAGTAGTGGGCACAGCAAGAGAAAAGTAAAGTGGCAGAGGCAGCGGAAAGATTTTGCTGAAGAACTGGTTTTCCAACACCTTACAGAATTTGTCATGCATGATGCACTGGTGTTGCTGTGGGTGGCAGCTTGTCCAGCAAAGGCCCTTTGGAAAAGGGAGGCATCACAGTTCCCCAGAACAGAATTCTCCCACAGCTGCACTGACAAATATGCCTTCTGCCCATTTCTGTAGCCCAGCACTTGCTTTAGAGAGCTCATTATTTTGGCCACCAAGCTCTACAGTAACATCCTCACCGATTACCCCTAGGCTGTTCAGCCTTTCTCCCTCTTTTCCATTGTGGTGCTTGAGGAACCAGGGACTGTTTGCAACTGTTTGCTTCCAGTCAGGCTGCGTAGACCCTGAAACACTGTGAGTCCTGAGTGGGGTGCATTCCCTCCTGCCCGTGAAAGTGTTCAGACACCTGGCAGTGAGGGCCTTTCCTTGGAAAACTGCAGCAGATGCCCTGGCTTGGCTGCTAGGCCAGTCCTTTCCTTCCTGGGGGATGGAGGACTGCAAAGAACCAGCCACAGACTGGGCTGCTAGCTCAGGAGGGAATAGGGAGGCTGAGAAACCTTCCACTCAGAGTTCCTATGGTGGCATACAGACACTACCAGAATGCCATAGCGGAGGACAGGGCTCAGGGACTCTGGCCTGAGTGTTGCAGGCAGCAGGGGAGGCTAACAAGGAAGTAAACAAGAGTACTGAGCTTGTATTTACACTGTGCCTTTCATCTATATGAAAGTAATAGCTGAAGTACTGCCACTAACTGGGTGAACTCAGCCAAGGAGGTCCATTTGATGGACCAAACTGATGCATCTGGTGAGAAACGGGTTGTCAGAGCAGTTGCTTTGTAGTTTAGGGCAGAAAGCAAAAGAGGCTTTGCATAAATTGAAGTGATACATTTGTTTTAGAGATACTTGGCCCGTAGGAGAATTGCAATTGATGTTTGGATGTAGCTTCAGCGTTCCTGCTTTTGGAGGAGCCAGTCTCATATCCACAGTCAGCATAAATGGGAAGAGAAAGACGAATTTGTTAAACAGTGAGATTTTAAATAAATAGAAATTTAGTTTCATTTAGACTTAGAAGTGGAACCTGTCAATGCTGAAAGAATTTGTGATGTAGAAAAGATGCCAAGTGATGGGTCTACCTGCCGGTTCTTGGGTCATGGCCCCAGGTACCCAGAGTGCCTACCATGAGGGCAATAGCTATGGTCTTGGCACTGTGGTTAGCATAATCTTGTACCATCAGTAATCTCTCTGAGAGTCAGGATGGAGATGTATGGGTAGGCAGAGATGTTTCCAAGAGAAAGGCAGACAAGTTTCTCGAGTCACTTGTCGTCTCTTGGAACACAGACAAAATCAATATTTGCAAATTATGACCCAACAAGTGTGTTGTCTGTAAAATTCTGGTGACAGTGTCTATTTTATCTGTTCTGCATTTCAGCATAAGGACAGTCTCCTTCTTGTCATTATTCAGCTCTGAAATGGAGCTAGTATCAATTGATCTGAAAAACATCACCCCCTCTTACAGCACTGCTGGCACAGCTTTCCGTGTCACTTGGCTCTCCCTAATGTTCTGTCCAGGACAGTTTATGAGAACTACAGAGCTCATGCTGTGAAGCAGTGTTAATGCTGGGAACATGCTGCACTGCAGTGAGGGTACATGGTCCTGAAGTCAAAGTGCTATCCAAAGTGTTTCTCCAGGGCCTGACAGGTCACAGCGACCGGCAGCAGGGTGCTGTGGCTCTGCTGTTGGACTTTGTGTGATGGGAGATCAGGCAGCTGTCAGTGACTCATGGCATGTCCATGATCCCCAGCGAGTGACTGAACTGTGCCCCTGCACTACTGAGTTACTGATGTACTTATCTGGAAGCTGCCTTATGTGGTGACCAGTGATGCAGCTGGGCAGTCATGCAGCAGGGCTTAACTACTGCTCCACTCCCTGACCTTAGAACCAATGCCACTGTTCCTTGTCCTTCATGATCCTGTGTAGCCATCATTAAAAATCTTCTTCCTGCGCATTGCCTACAGCTCCTGTCTATTCCACCCCTATCTGTCCCCAAAACTTTCTCTGCTAATGTAAACCAGTCTGATGTCTCACATCTGGCACGCTTCTCCCTGTCCCTTCGGTGTGTGTGCATCCCCACTGCAGGCACCACTTCCCTCCCTTCTCTGTGGCATGAGCAGTCCAGGGAATAGACATGGAACATAATGTGTAGCATCATGTGGCTAATTACTTGATGTTGGGCACACGAGGGGGATTATCTTGTGCCTCAAAGGGCTGTCAGAGAATCCTAATCTTATCATTCCCTCCTCTTTCCCCTTCTTCTGCTGTCTGAAGTAATGAACTGGTTATAAATACCTAACTAGCTAATTATTTTCTGGCCTATATGGAGAATCTTCAGTGAAAGAACTCCCTGGGCACCTGGGGGAGGGACCTCCATGGAGGCGAGACGACCTCATGAGGTGTGTGCGGGGTAAAGGCAGTACGGTGATGCTCAGAAGAATTTCCAGGCTTTCACCATCCCCAGAGAGTAGAGGAAAAGTCATTAGCTCCATGGAGAAATGAGCCTATCTTTACCCCTACTTGCAGCTGTGTGAGCTGACGAGCCAGGGGGAAAATAAAACCACAGAAATAATTCATTAGGTAATTAGAAATTTAAAAAAAACCCTCTTTTTGGAAACATTTACATTGGGCAAAGGTTCTGTGCTGGCAGCATTTTGGGCTGTGTCTGCAACTTTTGTGATCCAGTCCTGTTGAGGCAGGAGGACTAGTCAGGGGACTGTCTCTTGATAATACTGTCACTAAGAAAACCAATATATGCTAGTTTATATGTGCTGAAGAGGTTCATCCCACTGGCAGGCTGGCCTTGGTCTGTCATTGCAATTCTCACAGGTTGCAACATGCAGTTGTTGAACTGGGATGTCTTTCAGTCCGAGACTGAGGATGGGGCTGTTGAGCTGCACCTTTGGGGCAGTCATCACTCTGTTGCTTTTCTGCAGGGAAAGGAGAAGCAGGGGGTGTCAGTCAGATAGCTGATGACACCAGAAGTCTCATTCCCCTTTCCTTTCTCTGCTGCAGATGGAGGCCTAGGGTTAAGAGATCACAGCATCACAGCAGCTCTGCTGGCTGCCTGTCAGTAAGGGTTAGGACAAGAAAGGGCAATAACCATAAATCTAGTTTGGAGAGTTGCTAATTTCTGACACTATGCTTTTATCTTCATGTGGCTTTTTTTTTTTTTCTGTAAACTTCTTTCCTTTTCTTCTCCTTCCCTTCCTCTTTCCCTTTCTCTTTCTCTGTCCCACATTTGCTCCTTCTGGCTCTCTTCTCCCCTTGCAGGCATGCGCATCCTTGTGAACTTGCTCCTGGACACCTTGCCCATGCTGGGGAACGTCCTTCTCCTCTGCTTCTTTGTCTTCTTCATCTTTGGCATCATCGGGGTGCAGCTGTGGGCTGGGCTGCTCCGCAACCGCTGCTTCATGGAGGAGAACTTCACAATGTGAGTGACTGGGAGACCATATCTCCTTCCTTTCTTCCAGGAATGTTTCTCTTTCCCCTTCCCTGCTCGTCTCCTACTGCCTGGCTCTCTGTGTATCACTTGCTCCAGACAGCTGTAGGGTGATAGCGTGCAGAGTGTTGGGCATGTCTTGCAGCGGTAAGGGAGGGCAGGCAAAGACAGCTGGTTTTCATCTGTCTTCACGGTTCACAGAAGAACGAGGCTGGGCTCATTTGGATTGGATCAAGGCACAGATTAGCATGGCTGCCTCTTCCAGCCATGCCCAATGATGCGACATGCTGCTCCTACACCCAGAAAAAAATTGAAATTCTGAAACACCAGCCATGCTGTCTTTCTTCTGAATTTGCTCCCTCTTCAGAAAACAACACCCAGAGGAATCTTACAGAGAGCCATAGCACTGCCTGATGCTTCCATGGTCATCTTTGGCACCTCCAAGATGGAGCTGAGGTCACTGTTTGAACAGTAGTTACATTACCTTTGGAGACTTTGGAGGGACACTGGGAAATTATTGGAAAACTTCAGGAGTAGAAGTGCATTGAGTGGTGCCATGTGGAGGGAATGGAGGGCTGGGGGAAGAGGTATCCTACAGCTGGGTTACCAAAAGTGAGAACATCTGAATGCAAAGAATGGCTGTTTCAATGGGACAAAAAACTCCTGGGGAAATGTGGGCATAATTTGGGCAGAGCCTGTAGCCACACAGGGATCAGTTACAGGTATCTGGGATTTTCACGGTAAGTTCTGCACAACACAGCTTTACTCCTCCCCACAGGCAGTGGGATAGTAAAGTTCCTGCCTGCCATGAATTTTTGAATTACCAAGTTTCAGGGTACAGCTCCTCCTGTTGACTTTCTGGCTATAGCAGATCTCAGGCTTTAAAATGTTTTCTTAAAACCCTATGCTAATCCCAGGTGGGCTATCAGTTTAGACTGCTTTAAAAAAAGCTAAAACTGTAGACCAGTTTAGACTGATTAAACAGTTCTGAAGCTTGGGGGGGGAAAAAGTGTGAAAATACAATCCGTTGAGCAGAGTGGAATTGGATAGTAGGAGCTGCTTAAAGCAGGCATTTCCTGTATTTATTTATTCCTTGGGGAAAAACTAATGTTTAGGATGATTGTCCTTTATGTAAATCAAGAGTAGTACTACTTTAATGAGTGTAACTACATCTGTGCAGAGTTAATGTAACTGAGAAGTGAATTGGTGCCGCAGTGTTCAAAGTGACAGATATTAGAAAATCTTTAGCTGACCATTACTAGAGAAATCACTTCTGAAGGTACCTAATTCACCAATTATGAGGATGAGTGACGACATATCTTTGTGGTTTAGTCCTGCTTAGTTTAGAATCAAAGTCTTTCTGTCTCTTCTTTTTCATCAGCAGCTGTCCTCTTCCAGTGACATTTAGTGCAAAAGTCTGTGTTCACGCAGTGTGAAAGCTGTATATTGTAGCACTGCAAGGAATACACCAGATAAAGTTTAGTCAAAAATTTTTAATCTCCACCTTTCATTTTCCTGATCATTAGCTCATCTGTCGCTAGGCAAACATAGATAATTTTAATTGTTCATGCATTTGGAAGGTGCTTGCATTATGTGGAAAAAAGCACGTGAAACATTGTCATGAAACATTGCACCCATAATGCCAAATGCCGAGGCGGAGTCAAAGTTAAGGTTAAATCAATTTTAACTTTGCATTTCCAGACTTTAGGGCTTATCCGTGCAATTATGCACGAATTGGATTTTTTCCTTTCCTAGAACTACAGAACACTGCCAAATGTTACAAAATGTGTCTATCAACAGTTACATATATGAGCACATCACCGTAAAGCCTGATGAACTACCTCAATATCACTGCATCTGATTTAGCTTGATGCCAATGGAGAGAGTGATCAGACTGCAAATCTCTGCATTCCACCTTTTCTTCATCTCCATCAAAACAGATTGTGTAATTTGGCTTGGGATGATCTGGTGGAAGACAAAACTCTGAGAACTGGGGACTGACCCTGGAAATTTCCAGTTTTTCAGGAGCCTTGTCTTCCTTTCCCTTCTCCTGAGGCAATAAACCTGGAAATCCCTTACCCAGTGCAGTGTCTGTGTCAGAATGGGAGCTCCCAGCTTCACCAGTGTTGCTGATGGGAAACTGTCTGTCACAGGAGATTTATGACCATGGGTTTTTTTACTCTTGCAGACAAGGTGACATTGTCTTGCCCCCTTATTACCAACCAGAGGAAGATGATGAGATGCCCTTTATCTGCTCACTGTCAGGAGACAATGGAATTATGGGCTGTCATGAAATACCCCCACTGAAGGAGCGAGGTCATGAGTGTTGTTTGGACAAGGATGATTATTATTACTACAATTCAGTGCGGCAAGAGTTCAATATCAGTGGCATGTGTGTCAATTGGAACCAGTACTACAACGTGTGCCGTACCGGCAACGCCAACCCGCACAAGGGTGCCATCAACTTTGACAACATTGGGTATGCCTGGATTGTGATATTTCAGGTAAGTTCGAGTTAGCCTTCTAACAAGGCTCAGGCTATTTTTCTTTTTTTCCAAATTCAATCTTTCTGGGCTCCAGCGGTAGTTTCTGCAGCCTATGACACGGATGCAGAGATTAAAGGGCCCTGTAACAACCCTAGCAAGGGAGACAGCCTGCACACCATGAACGGTGTTCCTGAAGATGGGGAGGGACATAGAGCAGTTACAGACCCTTGCTGAAATAACGTGCACTCTTCAGGCTGACTTGTACAAGTTTCCCCTTCAATGCAGACTGCTATAGCAAAGGAGTCTTTTTTTTTTTTTTTTTTTAATTCCCAGCACGCGTTGCAGATGGGAGCTAAAAATCCGTGCCTTTTTACTTTTCCTCCGGCTGTACGCCGTGTCCAGTCCAAGTGGCACAGAAACCTGCTGCGGGTTTTCCCCCGCTGCGATCCAGGGAAATGAACTATTTTAATGAAATATTCCTGCTGTGGACTAGAGTGATCTCACAGGCTTTGACAGTATGCCAGTGTCACCAAGCAGTACCATGCTGATTTCCTGAAATGGAAATTTGGCTTCGTTGAAATGAATTGTTGTTTCTCACCTTTCTTGGGTTGCAACAGCTCTGCAGTGTCTGTATACAATGAGAAATGAACTCTGGAAGCCCACTTCCCTCCTGTTTCTCTTGTTGTTGTTTATCTTTGCAGGTGATCACACTGGAAGGGTGGGTGGAGATCATGTACTATGTGATGGATGCACATTCCTTCTACAATTTTATCTACTTTATCTTGTTGATAATCGTAAGTATAAGACTTGATGAATGCCAGCAATGCAAGCTAAGAGCCTACAAATAACAGGTCTTAGATCAACATACATACTGGGGAAGCAAACTTCTAGGAATCTCAGAAATCCAGCTAGTTGATTTTCACCAAGAGTCTGTGGCAGAATCGTAAACATAGTTTTCAGCCAAGTTATTATTTTTTACTCCAAAAATATACTTAGGATTGATTTCTGAAGTTCTGCATACCCAGTGAAGGATAATGTTCTCGTTGGCAGATCTTCTTGCAAAGAAAGTTCCCCAAACCAGTTGGCTCAAAAGAACAGAAAACAATTTCTTTATCTGCCCTTCTACTTGGTCTCTTTGTACATTTTAAGCTCTTCAGTAATTTTTGAGCCATGTTGAGCCAGCAGTTTTTGGCAGCACCTGGATTTCTCAGGTTCAGAGTCTCAGATTCACATTTTGTTAGATTCAGGGTCTGTCACGCTGAATTACTTCCTCACCATGAACAAAAAGGAGCTGCTGCTCTGAAAGTGTCAGCAGTCCAAAATAAACTCGCTGTGTGAGATCCCTTGTGGATGGTGGAGATGGAAAGAGAGAAGTGTGTCCATGATGAGAACTTAATAACCAGTTTATAAGCCCTGTGGATTTACACAAATGAAGCTGAAGGTTGGTTTTCTGTAAGGATGTTTGCTGTCTGTACCTGGGAAGAAAGATGAGAAACATGGTGCCGTTGCCTCTCCATTCCTCAAGCCTCCTCACTAATTGCATTTTCTTCAAGCAAATATCCTGTTTCTGACAAGGAAGGATTTTGTTTTTATGAAGACTCTTGCACTTTTCTCATAGGGGGATCAAAGTGAAGAATAGAAGGGAAAGATGTAGAATGAATTATGGGAAGTATAAAATCTTTTCAGGGTAAATGCAATGTAGTTCTAGATTACTTAGTCAGTAAGGCCCTCAGTGTGTATCTCCAAGGCCTATACACACTTAGATGAGCTGACAAATGGATCTGGCTAAGACTCTGATCTTCACCTAGTACCTGTCCTGGGGGGCTATGCTCTCCTACAAACAGGATCTCTAGAGGCAGTCACCCAGTAACATTAACAGGCTCACCTAGTACAGCATCTAGTTTAAATTCAAGTTGACATATAGTGACTTAAGAGAAAGCAAATTTTAATCCAGTTTCTGTGAGAAATTCTGCAGCATGTGCATATGGAGAGTGGCACAAAAACCAATCCCATTCAGTTCAGACAACTTAAGAAAAAATTATTATATCCTTGATTTCACCCTGCCTTATGGCCTTCTACCATCACAAGGGAAAGACAAGGAGAGAAAAACAGAAGGATGACCTATTCTTTGTGGGCTGTGTCCCTGTGTTTCTGAGCCTGGACAGCAGAGGTGAAATACACCTTAAGGAATGTTGCTTTTACTTTGAGCCTGGAGAGTCCCAGAGAGACACTGCAGAGATGTGATTGCACAGGATGGGATGGCGGCAGGTGGAATTCCCACACGCTCTGTTCTCAAAGGCAAACTGAACATCCTCTGCTTTTTATGAGTTCAGAAAATACTTATTTCCCATGAAGTTTGTTCCTATATCCCACAATGCAATAGATACTTAGTACCCACTTGCATTTTCACCTTGAGCAGCATGGTGAGGATACCCAGATTTGTAGAATATGTAGTTCAACACAGAAGTTATTCCTTGTCCCAGAGCCACAGTTTCTCTCAGAGCCAGGAAGGACTGTGTAGAATCAGCATTTAACCATTGGAGCAGGCATGCCCAGTCTGTTTCAGACCAGCTCCAAAAACTGCCCCTCACCCCCCATTTCATATTACATAAATCCTGTCAGCATATTTATGGTTTCTAAGCATCCTTCTAGTACTGGCTCACCTCATGTGATTTCACAGGGATTCAAACTTTTTCTCTGAATTTCCAGGCACTGAAAACCCTCAATTAAACACTCCACCTGAAATTTTACTGCAGAGTGTCATTGACATTTCTAGACACTCCCTCCTCATTTGCAGAAGCCATATAGGTTTATTTCCATCAAACACAGGAGAATACGAATCTCAAGTTACTTTGGGGACTGCTCAGAACAGAGGAGCCATATGCTAGGTGGGATATTTCCTTTACCTTTTTTGGATTTGCTGCAAGAAAGTATTTAGCGTTTCTGTTACCTTCTTGGCATGTGTGATGCATCTTTTGTAGCACATAGCTACACAACAGTGCAAACTTGCTATCACTTGGTTGCATTTTCTGTCTGAGTCTTCCTATAGAAATGACACTCCCTCTTTAAGTCTCATGAAGTATAGTCCTTCCAGCCTTTATCCTTCCCTCCTTCTCCATGGTTGAAAGGCTCAGGTTTCTAAGCAGGAGTGCTCTGGCAGTCATACATTAAGCCCTGACTCTTTGCTTTTCCACATACGTTCTAGCCTTGGCTCAGACTTTCTTTTCTGGGCCTGGATCTCTGCAGCTTCTCTTTAGAGCTGTGCATTCATCCATGACTTCTTCCCTCAAAATGATGTTTTCAAACACCTACATAAGGGCATTACCTGCTACTGCTCATATGGCAGGAAGAAGGCTCCACCACCTGGATATGTTCTCAGCACAGTTAGGAATCCTGTATAGATTTGCTTCATTGAGGGGAAGAGTGCTGGCTGACCTTGGCACTCAGAGTGGTCTTGTAGAACAACCTGGTAAAAGAATTTTATGTATTCAACCGATTTTAAATAGCTGCCCCCTTGACCTGAGATCAAGGAGGTGACATGAAGGACTGCTTTCTGCTCTCGGGTCAGTGTTTCATTTCGGTCTTCCTGCTTGAGGTCCAGCTGTCTCTTTGTCACCTCTCCAGCTACTTGGCCACTGCTGCGGTTCTTGGACTAGAGCAAGCTCTTCTGAATTCTCACTGTCTCTGAGAATTGTGCAGTACAGTGCAGCACTCAGAGGCCTCCTTAAAGTGCTCTGTGCTTACACAAGAAAACAAGCTGGATATCCAGGCATAAGCAATAAAAATAATTGACAAGTAAGTCAGCATCTGCAGCACTAGTCAGATTTTATTAGATATTACAGAGATAGGGATTGAACCTTGGGCTGAATGAGGCCAGGATCTGCTTAACCAAAGCAGAGCTCAGTCTCAGGACTGAATGAGACTCCTGTGTTGGGGCTCTGAATTAGGGGGCTCCATCTGCTTCTGTCAGATGCTTTGTTTGACTCCATGTCAGACACTTTGTGTCTCCCTGCTCAGCTAGCTGAGATGGATCACTCAATTAGGAGCCTTTTGGGACCCCTCCTGTCCTTCTCCTAGCTGGGAGGAGTTGTCAAGCTCAGCAGAGCTTGAGAGCTTATAGACTTGCCTGTGGTCTTAAGGATTAACCAAGCTTACTTGTTTTGCATTTTATATTCCTAGATAAAAGGATAAAGATTGAGGATTAGTTGCCCTGTCCAGTCCTCTCACTTCTCCTCTTTTTGGTCATCTGGTGGGAGATCAGAGCAAATGGTGCCTGTGAGGACAGGGCTCATTGATGTGAACCTGAAACCCACTCTAGATTCAACCTCAGGCTGACAGTGAGATCCTCATGAGGATGTCTTCTTGCCTCATGTTGCCTCAGCTCTTCTGCTTCTAACCTAGAGTGAAGGTGTTCCAAGCCTTAATTGCATGTTGTTTGTGGAATTGTAGGAAGTTGCAAAGTACAGGGAAGTGTAACAAGTAGTGTTCCAGCAATGCTCATGCAGGTGGTGTCCAGCTCCCAGTACGGCCTCACTCAGTGTAAGCAGAGGGAGATAATTGAAAGGGAGTGTCATGTGTTACTGAGGAGCGTCCATCAGAGAATTTGGATTCCCAGTCATACTCTCATCAGTTAGAACATGCAAGACATCATGGGCTGGGGAAAATCTTGGGTGAAAGTGAAGGAATCTGAATGAGGTAAGGAGGTTTTTTTAGTTGTTTGTTTGTTTGTTTGTTTTGTTTTGTTTTAATTTTCAAGGCCACATTTAGAAGCTGAAGGGAAAATAGGCTGAAATATGAGGGAAAAGAGAGAGAAGAGAAGGGTTCAGTGATGAAGGGAAACCAAATTAGAACAGTTTTTGAAGGGTGCTGAGGGGGAGGGGGGGGAAGCCCTTTATTTTGAGATAGTTTATTGTCCTTAAGTTGAATCTGGTCAGAAAGAGCTTCATGTTTCAAAGAGTTACTGAGATGCTACCAGGGACTCCTCCCCTTTGAAATACCAACAGCCACTGTTGAGCCTCTGGACAGAGCTGCTGGGCACTTGTGTGCAAGAGAAAGGGACTTCCAGGGGAGCAAGCTTGTGAGGGGATGGCAAGGGCTATGAACTGAGGGGAAGGCTGCTTGGACAGGTAAAACAAGCTGGAGTAATTGCTGAAAGAAAACACCTTTTCCATGTACAAGGGCTGGGATCAGGTTACCACCAGCTTTGCTCGCTCTCTCCCATTTGCTGGAGAGGTTATAGGGGGGAGGACTGAATCCAGCTCTCTATCTGGGCTGTTTGCTTGTAAAGGGGAGAGAAGACAGAGGCTGGGTCCTGTGTGGGTTCATACATGGGAAACTTAGTGCGAAGGTGTTCCTTAGCAGGGATACTCACTGGTCCAGGGAAAGCGGAAATCTTGACCTTGTGCCTTATCTCCTCCCAGGGGCCATCCCACAGAGTCTGTTTCAGAGTGGGGCAGATGTATGGTACTTGTTCAGAGTTCAGACTCTGCATTTTATCTGTGCCCTATCGGCACTTACAGCTCTATGGGGACTAGGCACCAATCAAGGCATTATAGCTCTTGAAAATGATTTTGAATATGTTAACAGCCCATTTATGTATGAAATTCTCGTCATATTGAAGTCCAGGTTTTATCATAAATCACTCTACCTGTGGATAGATCTGCTAATGGAGTTTAATTTCTAATTTTATACTATGTAACATAAAGTGAGATAATTTTACCCCCAGATTTCTCAGCATCAAGAAATCCATTTTATAGGTAGAAAAACTGAGGCTTAAAGGGAACATGCAAAGTTGTAAAATAAACTTGGTAGACATTTTGGCTTCTGTATGGAATAAGTAGAACGTGGACATTTTATTTGATTTTGTTCCTAATAAACTGGGGGATTGAGTTATGTAGATTTTTCATGTTTGAAATGGAAAGCCTACCTAGGCTGATGGACAAGTGAAATAAGAGCTAGTATAATAGGTCTTGTATCAGAAGAATAGAAAATGAGCTAGGAAGTATGGTTTTTCCAGACCGCTCAGTGTCCTCAGAGTCATTAGTTTTTGTAAACTCCTCTTGGATTTCAAGAACTCATTCATTTCTGAAAAGTGCCACTGCCCTGTACGGTGAATTAAGGTGTAAATGTAGAAATTAATAATATGCTCCAGGTATACTGATGCATCCTTAAAATGATGAGAATACTGACATGTCCTCCAAGAGCTGAAGATCATAAATGGCAGTGCATGATTTTTCTGGTAGTAAATGAATAAGCAGAGGAGAAAGCAATAAAACTACTAAACTGGTTCTCAATTTCCCACCATCTGTATAACACAAAGGAGAGGGAAAGAAAAGGTCCAGTTTTCATTAAACCCTTTGTATGCAACTTCAAAATGACTTGCTAAAGGTCCCAAAGCCTACTAAAAGAACCAGAAGTTGGACCTGTATTTCTTGAATTTCAGTTCATAGTTCTGAGTTCTGCATGGAAATGACGTCTAGTGAGGTCTCAGAACTAAAGTCTCACATTCCCAGCTTTCTCTGAAACCCCTTCTCCGTATGCAGACTCGTTCCCATTCCTCTGCCTCCAGTGAATTTCTCCTCTTAAATTCCCCCTCCCACATGTTCTTCCTCATGCTGACATTGACCGTCCCTTCTTCTCCTTTGCTATTAGGTGGGCTCTTTCTTCATGATTAACCTGTGCCTGGTGGTCATCGCCACACAGTTCTCGGAGACCAAGCAGCGGGAGCACCAGCTGATGCAGGAGCAGAGGGTCCGGTACCTCTCCTCCAGCACTGTCGCCAGCTACATGGAGCCGGGAGACTGCTACGAGGAGATCTTCCAATACGTCTGCCACATCGTGCGCAAAGCCAAACGCCGCACCCTCGGGCTGTACAACAGCATCCAGACCTGGCGCCAGGGCAACGTGGAGACGAGCGACGCCAAACCTGGCATGAACAGGAAAAGACAGAGGCATTACAGTAAGGATTGCACGGGTAAAGCTGGAAATGCCCATAGTGTAAAAGTGAGAGTAACTGGGAGCATTTTGATGTGCCAGATTGTCAAAGGACCTGTGCCTGCAAAGCACACAATTAGAATTAGCATCGACTATTGAGCATGGTACCATGGGCAGCACACCAGACCAGCCAGGTGGAGATGACCAGCCAAGAATGGGAATGAAACAGGGGGGACCAGCAGGGAACGTGGGTGATCCAGGTCTGAAATCCGGAGACAACAAAGAGATAAAGTTAAAGGCACCGTCTGAAGCTTGTAAAGGGTTACATGTCTGGTATAACCAGGTGATGATAGCAGTTTGGGAGAGAGAAGACTTAGGGGGGTATGACAAAGTAGGACAAAGAATTGGACTTGGTGATACAGCAGGTCCCCCAGAGTTATCCTCCCAAACTGAGTTGCTGTGGGACCTCAAGAGAGAGGCAAAGAGAGTAGAATTGCAGTAGGGTGTCCCCTGAACCTAGGAAGCAATACTGAAGAAGTCTGTTTGATATGCAAGGGCAGTGGTGATAATTTCTTTTGACAGGAGCACATGCTGTTATGCAAAATATCACGAGATATCATTTAAATTGGATTCCTTGCCAGAAAAGTCACTGTGAAAGTGGCTGCTGATTCCCTTCCTAAATTGTGCTCCCATTAACGAGCAGAAAGCAGATTTTCCTTCATCTGGTCTTGTATACTCAGACTTCCATTTTCTTTACTTGCTGGGAGAAAAGTTTCTACAGACTTTATGCGCAGTGTTAATGAATTAATTGCTTCATTCCCCCAGTGTCCTTTTGACCTTCTAGATCCAAAAGGAGGATCAAGGAACACAAATTTAGTTTGGAACACAAATTTAGTTTGTGTTCCTTGAACACTGAAGTCAGGAGATCTGATTCAGAACACAGACCATCAGGAGGAAGTGTTCTTTTGCTACCTATTCTGGCTTTTTGAGATGATTTGCTAATGTAGTTTCTCCAATTTAGAGAGTTCAGCTCAGCCTGGGTGTTCTTGGACCCCACTTGTAGCAGTTCAGGACAAAATCAGCTCTTGTGACCATTTTTCCCCACAGTTCTCACTTAACACAGGCTACTGAGTCTCAAGCTGCAATTTCTGCATTAGACAATTCTTTCTCTGATGGACATGAACCCCTGTTAAGCCTAATCACTGGCAAGCTGAACGGTACCGTGCCTTTTGGAAACACAGCCCATCAGTGTGGAACCTCCAACAGCAATGGCTTTTATTACTGCCCTTGAGATGATCTGTCAGTGTTTAATCATTCTTACAGCTAAAAAGCCTGTCTAAATACCCAAAATCCAAACACGTGTCCACTTTCAATGTCTTTTTCAAAGCCTTCTCCTTTAAGCATAACCATTTCTCTTCCCAGGGCTTTGCCAGCAGCACAACTCTCTTGGCTGCCCTCCTCCAGGCTCGGTCCAGCCTATTGCTGTGACAGCAACCTCAGATCCCACCAACTGCCCACGATGCCACAGGGGGGAGCACGAAGCATCCAGAAGGCCCTCTGTCCTGGATAGTACTTATTCAGACCAGGAGAATGGAGGAGCCAGTGAAGGGGAAGGAGAGGGCAGCAGAGAGGACCAGGATGCCTCGACACTGGAGAAAGAGGAGGAGGTGGAAGAAGGAGGGCGGCTGAAGCTCTGCAGTGACATGTGGCGAGAAGTGAGGGTCAAGCTCCGAGTGATTGTGGACAGCAAGTATTTCAACCGTGGGATCATGATTGCAATCCTAGTGAACACTATCAGCATGGGCATCGAGCACCATGAACAGGTAAGGCACCTCAGGGCACAAAGTGGGAAACGTGGACTGGTGAGTCCTGCTGGGGGTTATGGCCTTGCTAAGCAACTGATGCAACTCGGTGGAGGCAGAGATTGAGCAATTTGGACCCCAGACTGCAGCACAGATGGTCCCAGCATGGCTTTGGAGAAAGCCTCAGGATCTTCCAGGGTCTCTCGCTTCCTTATTCCTCTACCTAATCGCTTTCGCTGTCTCCGTGTATTTTCTTCCCACCTCTTTTCGATCCCTCTCTTTTCCTCCTCTCTGCTCACTCATCCCTGTGTTTTTCTTTTTTTGCTTTACTCTTCCCATCTGTGTCTCTCTCCTTCACCCTCATCTCCTTCACATTCCCCATTTCTCTCACTCATTTTTCTCTTCATGAGCTTACTGAATCCTTAGTCTATTTGGTTAATTTAATGTGCCCTCTGGGGATGTCACAGACACTTCACCAGCATCTCAATTCAAATCCATCAACTTGCTAGCCTTCCCAACTTAATTAAGAGGTGGCTGAGCATATTCTATCTGTACAAGAAAGCTAGGAAAGGCACCACCTCCCATCTTCAGTTATGTTGGGGGCGCAGGCAGCTTGAGCCTTTCCTTTGCCCTGTGAGTAAGAAGCGATAGGTAGTTCAGACACAAACAGCAGGTGTGGGCACAGGTTTGATTTTCACGCCAGTCGTTTGTAGGCAGCTCTGAATCAGTCATGCACTTTATCCTAATGACAGGCTTGTGAGATGGAGAAAAATTGTGTGCCCTTACTTTATAGCTGGGAAACAGAAACTATGTCTACTTTGTGGTGTGCAGAGCCAACTTCAGAGGGTGTTAAATGTGTCCATTACCTTGGATCTGCATTGCTATTGGGTAGCTGTGCTGCATTTTGCATTAAAAGAGTCCATGCTGTACATCCATGTCTTAGATCTATGCTGCCAGTCTGAATGCAACCATGGTTTGCTCCATGTGTTTGCCCAAAACACAAAAATAAGAGATCGCTGCACTACTGAGATGCTGGCTGTATTGAAGCTTTGCAGCCAAGGTGAAGCCTAGCCCCAAACACAGTCTTATGCAGCAGAGACAGACAGTGTGCCTGGTTCAAGCAAGGCAACCTGATTTGTCCTGTGCTGTATCAGGATGGAGATATCTTGAGACTCAGTGTCTCTTAAATTCCCTGTTTGAGGCAACACGGTGTGTGAGCCGGTATTTGAAGCCTCAGATGTCTGGATCCCACCCACGTACCAAGCTTTAGACCATTTTTCAAAGCCCAGCTAGTTTCTGATACAAGGATGGGAAACCTTAATTTGATCCCAGAATGCAAAATTGCGCTGGATGCTTTAGTAACAGAAAAATACTGGCAGGAGCTCAGAAGAGAGGAGAATGAAGAAGAGGCTGGAGGGGTTGACTCATGAAAATAGATAAAAAAGAGCAATGTATTTATCACGTAGCAGAGAGATGACTAAGGGCTGGAGCCCAGGACAACTTGAAAACTGCCCACTGGTGTTTTAAAGATGGGAACACCAAGCATTGTTCATTCTGATTTATTGGAGACAGCGTGAATTAACAGTTTGACAAAAGAATATTAGAGCTGGAGGTAGAGAATTCACTCTCATCTTCTGGCTATTGTATGTGCAGATTTAAGCCCTTCTAGGATGCCTCTGCTGTGTTTGTACAGCCTGCAGCAGAGTGGGATCTGCCTCTACAGCCTTGGGGTTTCTAGTAGCAGGTTTTTAATGACACGTCCTTAAAATTATGCTATCACTTTTTATCCATAAGTAGCTAGGAAAAGCTTGTGACCCTGCATGCTGTTTCTACTAGAAGAGATGTCAGTCAGACTGATCATAACTGAAAAATATGGTGCAGCCTATTTATTTAAAGCATGTGTACTGAATTCTGTTTCCCTGGCACAAGAGTATTGAGACCATACCATGAATTTCAGGTCCTTTTCAGTCAGCAGTTAGCTCAGAGGCACACAGACGTTTGTCCTTCTCTTTGCTCTCTTTCAGTTTTTCTCAAACCTATTGCTATGAGTACATCTCAGGCTGGTACTTCGTTGCCTCAGCATTCATATGAATGTCTTCTGGCCCAGAGCTAAGGCATGTAGAGACCTCTTGAGCTTTTATTTTCTGATGCATGGGAGATCACAACCCCAGCTACTCTCTGGGGTCATATCTGGCTGGGCAGGATGTGTGAAGGTATCACAGGTTGGAGCAGATCTGGGAGCAGCTCATGGCATGTGCATCAGCTCCTTGATGCTCCACTTTTTCATGGGCTGTTCACAGGCGAGCTGACCAAAGCACACACAGCTGTTAGGTCAGAGGGTGAGAAGGACTGCAGGAGTGAGGCACGAGGTTCAGGCTCAGAAACACAGGAACCCGAGGAACAGAGCCTATGTGTGAGTCTCACCTTCGATTCCCAAGTCTTGACCAACAGATAGAAAAACATTAGTTAAAACTATTTGTTTGTTACAGTCCAGGGACTTAATATTCACAGTGTTTTTCTTCGAGGAGACTTAGCAACTCAAACAACTTTACATGGATTCAGATCACTTTAGAATTAGGCTTTGTTTATCTTATTCATCTAATCCTTTGTCCTGTCCTGACTGTGTGGCCAAGGCAGCTTCCCACCTCCTTACATATTTCTTGTGAGGGAAATCAACTAATTTTGAGAGAAACTGCATTACTATGAGTCATTTTTAATCCATGAGCTTATCATAAGTTATCACTTGTAAATAGGTAAGTTTATTCAAATCCATCAGTGTGCAATATACCATGTAATATTCTCAGTATTAGGCCTTCAGATATTGCTGAGACATTGCCTAAACCCATCATTTCAAGCTTCGTCCTGCTTGAAATAGTTTTTGCAGTTCTTCAGATCTACTTCTATTTGGAAGGGTCTATTTTTAAAATCCAGTGTAGAAAATATTAAATTCTTGTGGCTGTCCAGAGGAGATCCTTTTAAGAGGCTTACTTTTTTTAAATATTCACAGTGGATCTGGTGCTGCCCACTCTTCTCCCTTATTCAGCATGAGGATGAAAGGCTGGTCCCAGCTGAATGTCCCAGGCTGCCTTTCACATCATGTCTTTCTTGAATGGCCTGTTGGACTCAAACCTCTTTGTCATTAGCAGCCATTTTAGACAATTGCTGAGGAACTTGGTTTGTCTTCTCCAGTATCTACTTACAGTTTTCCTTCATACATCAGATCAATACTTTATGAGGTCTGTCTGTGTGGATCAGATGATGATCCCTTGTTTCCTAACTAGACCTGCACTATGGATCAGTATCTTCATATCCTTTAGCTTGTGTGATTTCCCTTTATACCAGCATTTATTGCATTCACTAGTTCATATTTTACAGTTATTGCTTCTCTTTTTACTATTTGCTGCTTGTCAGAAACATTCAGCAAATGTCCAAGCCAGCTCATCATACTGACATTTAGTAAATGATAGAACAGTCTCCCTGGGGTAGTAGATGAAACCACATTACTTCAGTCTTGTAAAACTAGGGTGTAACAGGCCATCACAAAATCCTGCACTGGTTTTGGGATAGTGTTCAAACTATGTAAAAGCTGGTTGGTATGTTCCATGGCTGATTTCTATGGCTCTTCTAATTATTGTCTAGTGACTTTGAAATTGTGAGTGAAAATAGGCTGGAGAGACCCCTTTATGGAATATTTTTTTCTCGTGTTCTCAGAGGCAGTGGTGCGCAGGTGCCGTTTGGTAGGGTTAGTTTGCATGGATCACATCAATTACTATTCAGTTTCTAGACAGATGCAAATTTACTCCTGGTTAGGATAAACTTTTCCTGCAGGGGCTTCCTGGTGATCTGCATCTTCTTAACCTTTCCTGTGGTGCAGGACTTTCTGGCTGTTGTCAGATAATGGACTAATTACATTTTCAGCCTGATCTGACAAAAGAACTCCAAAGTTAGTAAGAAACTGAAAAGGAGGAAAAAGCTGAGCTGCTGCCCTCTATTGCCCCAGTTATAGTTTCTGATCACTGGACAAGTATTCTGAAGTAAGTCTGAATCATATATTTCGCTCTCAGTATTTGATCTATGTTGTTAGAGACTAAAGAATTCATGGCCTGAAGATGTGAATTGGATAGTTTCATGGATTGGGAAAGAGATCTGTACACAGAGTAAGTGAACCATTCTGGTTCAAACACTGGCTCTGGGCATCCTTTGTCTCTGGGATCTCTTTCCCCTTCAAGCCACCCTCCTTACCTCAATACTCAGCTTCCACTGTTTTGTTCCCAACACTTTAAGTATGATGGGTTAATCAATCTATACTGTCTTGGTGATACAAGCAGACTGTTTGTGGGGAGATTTCTGGTGTTCTTTGTTTTTTCTTGGACTAAAATAGCCTTGAGTTCAGGCCTCTCCTTGTGGATGCTTCAATTTACAGTTTCTAGGTAAACCTGGGAGGAGGAAGGCTTGCTAAGGGTTTTGATGACGAATGCCTGAGTGTTGTGTGTGGGAGCCTGGGGAGCCCTCACAACTGTGAGGTGTCACATCCACTGTGTTGGAGATACTGTATGTCAGTAGGAAGAAAAGGAGAGAAGCACTTTCCCCTGTTCATTTGTCTCTTCATCAAGTTTGCACTTCCCTGGCCAGAGAAGAGTCCCCTGGGCCAGCAGTGTTCCAGCCACCCACCTTATCCATTGTCTCTCACAGCCACACTGACCCAGGAACAAGGGCATCCCCACACAGGACATACCCTGCAGCCCTGGCCCCTAGTTGATGGCTTTTACACTCTGTCAAATTACTCGTATCTCCAGAAATGACTGCAGTGCTGCATCTGCCCTTAAACAGTGAGCGTGCTTCTCCAGCTGGCTCCTCTCTATCTCCTCTTTTTTTCTTGAGTTCATTTCTTTTGTGTTGCTCTTCCTTCCCCAGCCTTTATTTCTTTCCTACTCCATTTAAAACATATCTTTTCTTCTCTACTTATTGTGGATGCCAGTGAGTTTATTTTTTTTTTGCCTTGTTTTCTGATTTCTCTTTTGCTGATTTTCTCTCTGCCCATCTCTTCTTTCCTTCTCTGCCCAGTTTTTCCTGCCACTTTCTCTAGAAAGGATGCTTTTCTGAGGCTGATTGATGGCCCATTAGAAACAGATTGCAGATGAGGCTTGACTAAAGAAACAGTTGTTAAGGAGGGAAGGAGTGACAGAGGAACAACTGACCTTTTCCACAGGCAAATGCAAGCATGGCTTTTCAAACATCAGTTACTCACTACAAAGCACAGGAGAGAATGTATGGAAAGCAGAGAGGAGGAAAATCCACCATCATAACCTGGCTCTGGGCATGCTTTGCCTCTGGGATCTCTCTCCCCTTCAAGCCACCCTCCTCACCCCAATATTCAGCTCACAGAGTTTTATTCAAGTGACACTCCAAGTGTGATGGGTAAATCAACCATCAACACTTGTTGCTTTTTTACATTGCTCATTTTCACTGACATAATCATTTGATTCGGACTGAAATTGGCATCTCTGTTTAGCATATAGACCTCATGTTCTTGCCAAGTGTCATTTACTGCCTGAGTCTCCGTGAAGTAATCTTTATCTCTCCCTTCCCACATGCACTTGCTCATTCTTTCCCTCTTCACTCATCTCCCCTCCTTCCCCTGTAATTTTTAGGATGGTTTTGTTATTCAGATGTAATTATGGATGGAAATTGAGCCATCTTCCCTTTTTTCATTTTAAAGAGGTGGACTAAGAAGCTGCAACGAGGAGTGCAAGAAATTAGCAAAGGGCATGGGAAGCCATAAACGTGAGGAGCAAATTCCAGTTCATTCGCTCACCTGGGAGGATCTGGGCCCCTGGGAGCCTCAGAGCAGGAGTTAAAGCAGTCCCCAGCTTCAGGCAGAGGGTCAGAACCAGAACTGACTGCCCTAGCACTCTCATGCAGTCTGAAGGCTATGGGTTGTCTAGCCTGGCCCCAAGATCCAACCTTTCTTTCTTTACGAAAGAAAGGAATTTCTTTCTTACTCTGGCAATATTTTGTACCTTGCCATTGCTGTGGTAGTCTTCCTGGGCTATGTATGTGTGTGTCTGAGTATGTGCACACGTGGGCAGACTTGCACATCTTACCCCTCATGCGTCTGGTCTTGTGTGAGACCTCAGCCCTTGCTGTTTTGCCTGGTGCAGTCTTAGTCCCTGGGTGAGAGGTGCTTTGAGCCAATAAGTGCATCCCAAAATCAGTGCAGAAGATGCCTCCATTTCACAGGGGATGGCAGGTTGCTGGCATCCCTCGTCAATGATATTAGCACAGCCTCTACCTCCCGCGTTTCATCATTCCTGAGGAAATGGTCTAGACCCTTTCCTGACCTTGTCAGAGAAATTTCCAAGGCTGCACACACAGTGAGGAAAAGGTCATTAATTTGGAAAACAAAAGGAGGAGTAATTTAATTTGTTCAGACTTGTTCCACTGATGGAATCATTAAAACACTTTCTCTCATACACAAAAACACACCTATCTCTGCTGGGGAAGACAGGGAATGAAAGTTTTATCAGAGATTTAACAGAAAAAAAAATTCCCAACATGGGGTTGGATTACCTTTTTTTTTTTCTTTCAACAGTCAACTTGTGCCATCCTTGGAATTTTTCACCTTGTGCACTTGTCTTTCTCCTCTTGCTTTTCTCTTTTCTTCATCCTGTCTTCCTCTTCCTGTCCCTTGCAGGTATGTTTTTATCAGTGTGCCCCTCCTCGCTGTTGTGTTACTCATTTAGTTCAATATTCACTTAGGTAATTATTGAGACCACTCTGAGGATAGAGGCATCAGAAAAGACTGATGGAACAGGATCAGGAAACTGATGCATACCAGGGATTTGGTGGGGAGAGAAAAATGGGGAAGTGAAAAATTAGAGGGGAAAGGACCAGATAAGTAAGATTTGGAGGAAGATGGGGAATTGTTTTCCTGTCATTCAAACATTTTCAGAATCTGCAAAAAAATGTGGCAGCTCCCTACGGAAACCTGAGAGTACAAAATTCTTGAGGAAGAGGTTGATGGCAAATCAACCACTTTTGCCCTGCTTCAAAAAATACTCAAGTTCTTTGCAAAAAATAAAGCATCTTTAGCTGGTTTAATGGGATATGAAGGAGAATGTGGGAGATGCTTGGTCAGCCTTGTCTGTGTAAATGGCTATGGGGCTCCTGACCACCTCTAGTAAAGAAATTTTTTAGAGACATAATCCATGTTGAAGGTAGCAAAAGTTCAAAGGAACTAGAATGCAAGTGGCTCTATTCAGCTCCACTTTATACTCGGCAATGGAAGCTTTGCAACTCCCCACAAATCCTGTATTCTGGAAAGGGGGGCATTTTATTTCCTATAATTTCAGGACTCTTTCAGTTCTGACTCTCTGAATTTGTGTTCTCTCCAGCCAGAGGAACTGACCAACATCTTGGAGATCAGCAATGTGGTCTTTACGAGCATGTTTGCTCTGGAGATGATCCTGAAACTCGCTGCTTTTGGTCTCTTTGATTACCTTCGCAACCCCTACAACATCTTCGACAGTATCATCGTCATCATCAGGTGACCAGGGCCTTGGGGATCAACTGAAATAGACATAGAAAAGTGTACCACAGAGCTTGGACACTTTTCAAAAAGGATTTAGCAGCTATTCTAGGAGGATCTGAGCTGAGCACAAGACCAAGGACTGGGAGACCAAGCTGTCTTTTTCCAACGCTCAATGTTGGTGCAACACAAGCTACAGAGCATTTCTGTCCCTCAGTTCTCTCCTCTCTAGAATGGAGCTACCTTGTTAAGTCCACAACAAATATTAGCTGTGAAATATTTTTAAAATGCACAAATTGAGGAAGATAGAAAGGTTTCATGTACGATAGAAGAACTTGTCTTACTGGAATTTAAAGCTGAAATCCTTTCCTCATTCCTGCAAAATGCAGTGCCTCATTCATGTTCTTAAGGCATAAACGCAGCTTTATACACATAAGTATAAACCTATACTATATACTTTTATCTTGCTCAGACAGATTTTCTCTCTCACCTCTTTATACTGCCAGTGCAGATGTGAAAACAACATTGTTACTCCTCACTCTTTTCTGTTTGTTCACTTGTCTTTCATTTTGTCCCTCATGCCCCCTGTGCCTCTCTGGACCACAGCATTTGGGAGATCATCGGCCAGTCAGACGGGGGCCTCTCTGTGCTGAGGACTTTCCGCCTCCTTCGAGTCCTGAAGCTGGTGCGTTTCATGCCTGCTCTGCGCCGCCAGCTTGTGGTGCTGATGAAGACTATGGACAACGTAGCCACCTTCTGCATGCTCCTCATGCTCTTCATCTTTATATTCAGGTGAGGAGGCAATTAGTTGGTTCATAGTGTTTCAGAGTGGCACTGCGTGGCTCATGGGGACAGAGCTTCAGAGCGCGATTGTGTAACTCATCTTGCCTGTTGCTCTATAGGCTAAGGCAGCACTGACAACCATTTATTTGTCCATAAGGGCTGAACTTACTCCTGCACTAAATTGGGTTCAGTAGCTGAAGATTTTGGCCTGGATAGGGTGTCAAAATAGTGTCACCAAATGTGGATGTTGAGCATAATGTCCCATTGCAGGATAGGTCAAGTCCCTCGGTAATCAACACTGACTAGATGGAACAATTCAGTCTGGAGGCTGACTCTAGCAGAAGGGCAGCAGGAAGCAACCAAGAAAGTTTGTCTGTGCATCCCATTTAAGCACTGATAACAAGATGAAGAAATAAGATGGCAAACAAGAACAATAGAGAGAACAGATCTGAACGACAGGTTGGGGGTAATATGTGAGCTCTGAGTGAGCGCAGATGGAAATCAAATTTTTTGGTGAGCTACAAGGGTGCAATATGCAGTTCCTTCTTCACAGGTAGATCCCAGTAGTCTGACTGTGTTGTCGTACTCCTTGCTGCTGTGATGTTACATTAGATTTTCATGAGAAAAAGAGAATTACTCTGATGAGCTCACTGTAGTAGCAGAGATATTTATATTTGACACCATCTCCACTTCTTGTCCCAAAGCATCCTGGGAATGCACATCTTTGGTTGCAAGTTCAGCCTCAGGACAGACACAGGAGATACAGTTCCTGACCGAAAGAATTTTGACTCCCTACTTTGGGCTATCGTCACTGTCTTCCAGGTGAGCCCACTTTGCTTTCTATGGGTGGGCCAGGGCAAAGTGAAGAGGATCAGGAGATGCTTTTTCTTCATTGCAGAGCACTGCAGTCACTCCTGACAGCACAAAAAACTGCACAAAAGAGTCTGTCGTGATATTTGGAGGAAGAACAATTGCATATTGAAACCAAACAACTGGTGTATATCTCTAACAAGGGAGCTCCTTCGTTCCCAGGGGACAGTCTGCAAAGGTCACTCCTGTTGTGGCAACTCCCAAGTTTAACATTATCATCTCAGCACTGCCCTTAATGATTGCTTATTTCCTCTTGCTGAGCTAATGTTTTTGGCACAGTACCACAGCTGGATGATGAGAGGGGGTGTGTGGTTATGGGGAAGTCAAGAGGCCTGATGTGCATTCACTGTCCTTTTCTGGGAACCCCCTTCATGGTCTTCCTTCACGTTTATCCGACCTCTTCTTCCGGTTGCAGATCCTAACCCAGGAGGACTGGAATGTCGTACTCTATAACGGCATGGCCTCCACCTCACCATGGGCTTCCCTCTATTTTGTGGCTCTCATGACATTTGGCAATTATGTACTTTTCAATCTGCTGGTGGCCATTCTCGTGGAGGGGTTCCAAGCTGAGGTAAGTTGCCACCAAGGCCTCATCAGGAGGAGGAATAGAGGTGGTAAAAAGGTAAACTTGAGGACATTTTGAGGATACTGGACTGGATGACTTCCAAAGTATCACACCTCTGTCATTTCATTCCTGAAGCTAGGGTGCTCTTAAAAAAAAAAAAAAAAAAAAAAAAAAAAAAAAAAAAAAAAAGAAGAAGAAGAAATTGTTAACCCTTGTAAGGAAAGAAAGAAGCTCTCTGAAAGGGAATTCACAGTTTCCATCCTGTGTACTGCATCAGCCCCTACCCTGCAGCAAGTCCTTTAACCCTCCAAAACCAAGACTGCAGTACATCAGCCATCCCAAATCACACAAGATTCTTTCCAGTGATCACACTGGATGCCTGACTGCCAGGGACAATTTTGCAGTTGTTCCAGCGATGAAAGACAAGAACAAACGGTCTTTTCTGTTTGAGTTCCCAAATTCTAAATTTGTGTGTTACAGGGTGATGCCAACCGGTCGTACTCAGATGAAGACCAGAGTTCATCAAACGTGGAGGAGTTTGATCAGTTTCAAGAGGTCCAGGAAGGCCCAGGTACAAAAGTCTTTCTTGCTTCTATCCTCTTGCTGTTTGGTGAAAAATCTAAAAAACAGATTCTGCAGAAAATTCACTCTCCAAGAGCTTGCCAGTTTTCATTTTGAATTTTATGGTAGATTGTGTTGCTTTCTGTGGAAAAACTAGAGACATGTTGGCATCCTGAGGAATGCGGGAACTAAGTGGAGCAATTCTTGAATGACCTCCAGAACGGCAAGTGGAAGTCAGAAGTGAGACTGTCTCTGCTTAGCTTCAGGGTCATTATTTCAGGAACACAATGTCCAAATATGGGACCCACATTTGCAGAGGGGATACCTAGACATTAAAAAGGACTCAGGCAAGTCTGGAAGTCTTGCCTCAGCAAGAGAGTAATGAAGCTTAGAGAAACCAGAGAAGTGACTTGATCACTCGCTCTGTAATTGTAGACCATAAGGAGAGATCTCTGATGGTAGATAGCTCTTTAATTGAGCAGAAAAAAGCATAATGAGATTGTAAAGGTTGGAAGCTTAAGCTAGACAAATTCAGGCTGAAAAAAAGCTGCATATTTTCAAGGAAAGATAATTAACAGTTGGAACAGTCTGCCTACAAACTGCCTAGTAAGGCCTTCATCCCTCAAAGTCTTTCCTCAGACTGCAAGTCTTTCTACACGAGGTATTATACTTCAGACAGGACTTGGTGGCAGGGAACAGCTTGCTCTGTAAAGGATGGTGAGCCAGGAGATGAAGGGGACAGAGAGCCAGGCAGGAGGGCAGGGACCACACCGACAAGGTGAGCAGAGGAGGTCCTCTGACACTAGCAAGGGTCAGCCAATGGATCAGTGATTACCAGGCAAATCCACCGTGGTGAGGCAGGTCTGAGGTCAAGCCAAGAAGTCCAGTCAGTAAGGCAAGATCAGGATCAGGAAGATGCAAAGAGCAGGCACAAGCATACTCACAGCATAACCCAGACTTGCTCCACAGGCACATATCCGAGCTTAAATGCAGCTCCCACAACAGGGACCAGTGGCTGCAGTATTGACTTGTCCCAGCTTTTTTCCTGCAACTTAGCTCTTTTCAAGGCAGTCCAGTCCTGAGTTAAATGGCTGCACCATATCAGAGCTTGTGTTGAATGTAGGCAGTAAAAACCCCTGAGATGGAAGAGGTTACAGAGGTGTTGGTGCAGTCATGGCTGTGTTGCAGATATGAATAGTGACCTTCATTATACAATAGTCAAGCAAAAATTATTTTTCCAGTCCTTTCAGGCATTAAAATTCAAACCCTGTCCTCTCCATGCAGCACAAATGCTGATGGTCATCCACAGCACCTACGATATCCCTCAAAAATGTCTTGGCTCTTCAAGGTCAATAATCAGTCACTTGAAGAAGCACAATGTAGTAGGATAGACTGGCTTGCAGTTTTTGTGTGCAGTATGACTGCAGGAATTTTAAGGTGACTCCAATACATATATGGCTGTGGCTATCCCTACATCTTAGTCTTGTGCTCAGTGTTTCAGCCTAACTGCTTTAAGTAGCCAACCTGACAGTGGTATTTGTTCGCACTTGAAGATGCTGTTGCCTCATCTTGGCATGCAACACACCCTTGTCCTCTTGTCGCCAGGGTTCAGCTTCTTGCTCTGTCTGTTAGCCTCAGGCTGCCTGACCACCACTCTGCTGGTCTGTCTGTCCCCAGGGAGAGCTGCAGTCAGTTTTGGGGACTGGGGAGACTACTTTAAAGTCTTCCCAGCTTGCACTGCTTTTGTCACAACATCCTAAATCAGGGGAATTGTTGTTAATTAATGCTG